>NW_025336635.1:943415-1017519 GCF_004798865.1 Varanus komodoensis
GGAGTGCTCCTCGACCCAGAGGAGCACTCCCAAGCTGCGGACCCTGTCCTTAAGAGGGAGTGCAACCCCATTCAGGACAAGGTCAAAGTCCCCCATTCCAAAGCCCGATCCACCTACCAACAGGACCTCCGTCTTGTCTGGATTGAGCTTCAGTTTATTGGCCCTCATCCAGCCCATTACCTCGGCCAGGCACCGGTTCAGTACAGCCACTGCCTCACCTGATTGGTGGAGAACGAGAGGTAGAGCTGGGTATCATCAGAGTACTGATGACTCCGCAGCCCACACCTCCTGATGACCTCTCCCAGTGGTTTCATGTAGATGTTAAATAGCATGGGGGACAAGATGGAGCCCTGCGGAACTCCATGGCATAGCTGCCGTGGCACAGAGCCATAGTCCCCCAGCACCACCTTCTGGAATCGGCCGTTGAGATAGGAGCGGAACCACCACAAAGCAGTGCCTCCAACTCCCAGTCCCGCCAGCCTATCCAGAAGGATACCATGGTCGATGGTATGGAAAGCTGCTGAGAGGTCCAGGAGAACCAACAGGGACGCACTCCCCCGTCTCTCTACCTGCACAGGTCATCGTACAGGGCGACCAAGGCAGATTCAGTACCGTACCTGGGTCTGAAGCCGGACTGAAATGGGTCCAGATAATCAGTTTCCTCCAAGAGTGCTTGGAGTGGTCCTGCCACCACCCGCTCTAACACCTTGCCCAGAAATGCAATATATCTACACCACAAGCTTTTATTGGTTTGCATACCAATGTAGAACATCAGGGCCAGTCTCTCACACATTGCAAACCACTCAGTGGGAGTCCTTGGAGATTCCAAAGAGGAGGAGGAGGAGGTGAAGGTGGAGGTGGAGGTGGAAAAGCTGGTTGGAGCTCGTGAAGGGAGGGCTTGCCTTGCATTGCTAGGTGAGCTACTAAAGGGAAAGGTTTCCCCATGGCATTAAGCCCAGTTGTGTTTGACTCTAGGGGGCAGTGTTCGTCTCCATTGCTTAGCCGTGGGAGCCTGCGTTCATCCACAGGCAGTGTCCGTGGTCATGTGGCCAGCATGACTAAATGCCAAGACGCACGGAACGCTGTTACCCTCCCACTGAAGTGGTACCTATTCATCTCTTGCATTTGCATCTTTCCAACTGCTAGGTTGGCAGAAGCTGGGACAAAGCATCACATTGCGTGGATTTGAGCTGCCAACCTCCCGATCAACAAGCCCAGCGGCTCAGTGGTTTAAACCACTGCAGAGTGGAAAACAGGAAATGGGGAGAGCTTGAGGTTTGACACTGTGGAACTTGAAACTTGGTGCCAAATTTCAGAGCCGGTTTGACCACGCTACTCTGACCACAGCTATGCAGAAATCAGAGAGCGGTTTTATCTCCATCCTCCTGCCTCTCAGCAGCATTTAGTTGTTGATTTGTCTTCAAATTCTCTAAATCAAGGTGATGTTCAATTTTTAAATAAAGGCGTGCCTTTTATACCTGCAGCACAATATAAGGCATTTAAAACAGGAGTAGATTGTTTGAAATTGCATCGGACTGCTTAGAGGTGAAAGAGTGTTTTAGAAATTTGTCATCTCCTATGAGCAAGACTGTTTAAACTGAAATATAGTTTTAGGCCTCATCCTGCATTTGAGAAGGTAGCACTGAGGGACATTGAAAAAATCAAAATCAAGCCACTCAGGATTGGCATAATATATAGACCAACTTTGGATTCATTAGGGATGTCATTATTCAACCAACTGATAAGGGGTGCAACGGTCATATTGAATTGGGCTGGTTGTTTTCAGGAAGTTGTTTGCTCTCTCTCTGTTTCAAAGGTTGTGAGTGTACACAGACTAGCCTCCTTCCTGGGAGACCTGGAGGGAGGATGAAAGCAGTCCCTGCCATCCAGGTGAATTTCAGCCAAAGAAGGCAGAAACATCTTTATTTCAGGGATGGGGTGAGGCGTTCCAAGGCCTGGTAGTTGGCGATCACATGCCTTCACTGCATCCCTGCAGGGTTCTCATGGCACGTAAGCCTGACTAAGCTCTGTGGCTGCCCTTAATAACTCCGCCAGACACTGGGAACTGGCCGTGCTTGATTCCTTATTGCAGTGTCTTCTGGTTATTGATGCTACTTGAGCCCAGTGTGGCCTTTGTAATGAAGAGCAGGCTGAGGACCCCTCGGCTGGGGAAAGGTCGACGCTTTGGCCAGAGGCCCGGCTGTTTCAGCCTGGTGGTGATTCAAGGAGAGTGAGGCAGCAAGGCTGCAGGAGGGCTCCACAGAGCTTGGAATGCAAAAGCCCCGGGATGCTGCAAATTACTTCCAAGGACAGGAGAATCCAGTCCCTTCCAAGGCAATAGATTTCAGAGCTAAAGGGTTCTCAGTTGGTAATGTCAGATGTCAGCCCATGAGTCATTTGTTTGATCTACCAGGGATAAAAGCCGGGGGCCCAGGAGAGGTCCCCTGTCGCAGCTGGATGCTATTCTGCAGAGGAGGAGGTCACGCTGGGTACTGTGTATCGCATTCATGTTAAGAACAGCCAGCTTTGTTGTGTTGGTTCGGAGGTGGCCACTTGACCTTAGGGATCTTGGAGCTGAGACTGTGTGGATTTTGTGCAAGTGCTGCTCTCCAATTCCCCTCCCCTCCCCTCCCCTCCCCAGTGTGTGTGTTGCAGTGTTTTAAGACCCCTGTTAGGGTGTCTCGATAGCAGCTGCAAGACAGGATAACTGGGTTCAGCCAGGAAAGACCCCTTTCATGTTGAGCCTCAGCAGTTTTCCTGAAAGATCACCCAGGCCCCCTGCATTCACTTTCGACAGCATGCTCCCAGGTAGTGGTTCTCACCACCAACTACAAGGTTTTAGAACATATACAGAGTGTTTTATACACCCTGAATCACATGGGCCCAGCAGCTCCGCAATTGATGATGAAATGAGTGGAACACAGTAAAAAGAAAGTGCGAGGTCTGCAGAGGGGGCTAAATACAATGGCATTGATTACAGGAGGTTAACATAACAATCACTGAGGCACAGGGATTATTGTGTGTTTTGGCATGTTAACCTGGCACTGATCAGCAAAAAAGAATATCCCTGGCAGCAAGCTATGAATTCCCACTTCTTAAAAGTAACCACAAATGCTAAGCTGCAACCTGGCTTGGAATTCTGGTACTTTCTGAGAAAGGGGTGCAGGTATTTTTATAACACAAAGGCACATATAAGCAACCCCTTTCTAGCAGGATTTATCCAATTTTTTTCCAACACCCTCCACCTCTATTGTGTTAATCCCATCTTTTAATAAACCAGTTTTCCCCAACACTTGGGTTGTCATGTGCTGCCTCCAGTATGTGGCCCCAGGACTTGAGGATCGGGGAACAGAGGGTCAAGAGTTGTGCTCTGTGCTCCCCACGGGGAGGTGGGGACTCTGCAGTGGCTGAATGTGACAGCCTTATGACCTCACATGGCTAAACATCAATGCTGGAAAACGCTGCTGCATTGTTCCAGTTCATGGAAGACCCAGTGCAAGTCTCTCGCTCCATCAGCATCAGTGACACCCACCCCAAACATGAAGGGATGCACTCCTTCAGAACGGGGTGGGGGAGAGGGGGGATTAAAATCCAGCTGTTCCACCAACAAGGCCATGCATTATTCACCTCTGCAGAAAGCCAAAAGGTTTTCTACAGTATTTATGCATTTCTTCCCATGTTCCCTTTCACACCAGGCTGCAGGGATAGAGAAAGCGATGTGTGCCGCAGACACTGGATCCCTGGGGATCCAGTCTGTCCCTTTGGGATTGCCCAGATGGCCATGCCTGCTTGCATCCAAATCCCCATATTTTGGTGATTTTCTGGCTTTCGCCATTTCCTTCCCCCTTCTAAAAATTTTGAAATGCCAGGACAGGCATCCTCGTTTATTGCTTAGTTACTGACAGTAGGAGCATTATGCTAAAATACGCTGGCATTTTGGGGTGGTTTTGTGGACTTACCAACCTTTTATCTTTGGTCCCATCCTGCACTGCAGTGCTGTTCCTGAAGGCTTCTCTGACATTGTATTTTGCCCCACCCTGGCTCAACAGTGACAGCGGCACATTCAGATGTGGTGATGAAGGGGAAAAGACGCCACAAGGGTCTCGTCCTCCCAGTTCCTCTTGCATCACTGCAGTTCCAGAAATAGATGTTTGGTGCTTCCTGGCCGAAGGGTAGCTGGCCTCCTCTCCCTGTCTGGCATCGGGTCAGCTCTGTTTTGGATGACAGGGTGGAAGAAACTCCCAGAGGAGGAAATAGAGCAACGGATGGATGCGCAGAGCAGCTTTGAGAGAGAATCGATGCCACACGCCAAGCCTTTCGGGGTGCCACCAGAAGGAGGTCGCTCCCACCCTGCAGAGTGGCAGGACCAGCCCTGCCAAGAATGCCACACTGTAATGAAATGCCACAGGGATCAGCCTTGGGCTACCATTAGCGGCCATTTAGAGCTCCTGTAGAGCTGTTAACACCCTATTATCACATTACCTCCGGCTTCTGTGTGTGTGTGGTGGGGGAACAGTAGCGCCTGGCAACCAGGCTGGATGGATGGAGGCAGGCAGGCAGGCAGGCAGGTGTTGAAGTGCTAACAGCCCCTGTGTTCACCCAGGTGTTCTACCAAGCAGAGTGACACCTGGCTAATAAGCAGGAGAAGGGAGAAGAGGGGAGGTGTGTCCACCTGCAGAGGGCCTCGGGAGAGTTCTCCTCATTTCCGTCTCAGGTTTTGGTGAAATGCACGTGTGCTTACAAGGAAAAGCAAAGGCTGCAGAGCTTCGGATGGCATGCATGCGAGAAGAGGAGCAGGCAAAGGCATCGTGGTAGCGGCAAATGAAACGCGGAGCACATCCTCACGTACTGTGGCAGGAGGGGAGCATCGCGGTGTGATCTGGCCACACTCTCTGCTGCCATGCCTCTGATGCTGAATGTGTGAAAGGAACTATTGTATATGCATAACCATACATAGTTGTGGGATGATTATGATTATGATTATGATTATTATTATTATATTTCTATGCCGCCCCTTGCCGAAGCCTCGGGGCAGCTTACAACACAATAAAATACATTGAAATACAATAGAACATAAACAAGAGTTTCCCAAACTGGGAAACAAGAGTTCCCGGATCCACAGAAGTCCCTGCATATGTTCAGACATGCCTTTAAAAGTTTGCCTGTTTGTTTGTTTATTTCTATTTCTATGCCACCCCATAACTGGAAGGTTCTCTGGGAGGCTTACTAGTGCTAAAACAAAAACATATGTACAATGCAATAAAACAATTGATGATCTAATAAAATTGATAGAACGTAAATTTTATTATGTGAATGCCATCACATAATAAAATATATCCACACAGAAGCAATAAATTAACCAAAATTAAATAATCCATAACAAGATGTGAAATAAAATAATAATATACAATAAAATGCGGTGCCCTAGATTTAAATATATCACTTTCAGTGCATACATACGAGCATGAAAATGCAAGATTTCTAAGAACTACATGTAAGCTTCAGCAAAAGTAGACCAAATATGTAACACTTATTCAAAAATTAAAAACATTTATTTATTATTTATGTATTTGGGATATTTCTAGCCTGTCCAATCACTCTGTGTCTCTGGATGGCTCCTATAACATTTGCATTATAGGAGGTGAGGTTTATTCTTCTGGTGTTGGAATACCAGTCTTTCAGCTGTCGAAAGGATGTGGAGAATCCATTTGCCCTGACCTTGTTCTAATTTCCAGGAAGCAGGCAGGAATCTTTAAAAAGCATGGACATCAGTAAATATTAATGAGTGTTCCACTACAAAATATATCCATGTAATGACTTCCTCCCCCAAAGGGGAAACAAGTAGTTTTGATAGGTGTGAAAGGATGATTTGAAATAAGGAAGTAAAGAGATTTAAAAGGGTAGCAAAGAAAATTACTTAGCCCAAAGGAGGGGAGGGGCCAAAACCAGATAGCACAAGGTATGGGGAAACAGGCAGGTAGGCAGGAGGGCCAAATCCTTCCTGATTGTTTATTGACAAGCTGGGCAGAACAAAATGAGCCTATTGTAGCCCACCGGGGCAGGGCTGGATTGGGAAGAAGGGCCGGTGTTGGGGCAGCGCGGAGCAGGCGGGTGGAAAGATTGTAACTCTCAGTACCCTATTAGCCAATTAGAGGAAAGGAGGCGGGAACAAGCAGCCGGGAGCAGGGTTCAAAAGGGGTGTGTGAACATGTGCTCAGGTGAATGGGAAAATGGGAAGGAAAAGTTTTAAAAAGAACTCTGCATGCCTGGAATATTTTTCTCTTCCGACAGAAAGGAAAGAGTGATCATAACAGTTTCCCCTGTAAGAGCAGGGTTAGCAATAGCCAACCCTGCTCTTACATTTGATAAAGCTGCGAAATGGATCTTCTATTAGATGGTTGACGTGTTCTCTTGTGAACATTCTTTTAATTCTCTCCTAGGAACTTTGCTTTGTTCAGAGCTGAGAGAGAAACCGAGATCTGGAGCGCATCAGAACTGGTTTTGGAGAAGCGGGTGATGCTTCCCTTTCAAGTATCAGGGACCTTCCAAGGGTCTCCTCCCCAAGTCTCCTGGGCCACAGAGTCAAGGATCTACAGAGCCTTGCACAGCTTTGGACCACACTACATGGCAGATGTATGGGTGTGAAAGCTGGACAGTGAAGAAAGCTGCCAGGAGAAGAATGGGCTTGTTCAAAACATGGTGCTGGAGGAGAGCTTTGTGAATACACTGGCACAACGAAAAGATGAGCAAGTGCATCCTAGATCAGTCAAGCCAGAGCTTTCCTTAGAGGCAAAACATGACAAAGCTGAGGCTGTTGTACTTTGGCATCCCTGGAGAAGACAATCATGCAAGGGACAGTTGAAGGCAGAAGAAAAGGAAGACCAAAGATGAGAGGGGCTGACTTCAGAAAGGAAGCCACAGTCTTCAGGGACAACTTGACAGCACTTAACCAAAACAGCAGTCTAGCAGATTGTTTTCCCCAAGAAAGACCCATGTGATCGTTAATTAGGATCTTCAGAGGGGGTCTTGCTGATGGTTCCATGACCTGTTCTTTGTCTGCTTGAAAAGCCAAGGAAATGAGCCCTCGGGGCAAGGTGCTGAGTGTTCCTTTCTGCCTCCTCTGTGAATCTTTCTGCCTGTTTTCTGTTTGTTAGCTTTATTTTAACTTGGATGCCCTCCTCTGCATTCAGATGCGGTCAGGCTGTTGAATTTCGTTTTGCTTTGGAATGCAGCCACAACCATATTAGACTTCCAGAGGTCCCAGGAGTGAGCTGCACATTTGAAAATAATCTGACATTTGAATCTCCTCCTGCTCTTCTGAATGACAGACTACATAGGGCAGTCCAGGTGAAGACATTAATGTAGCAATTGTAGATTGTAGACTTGGACACCCAGGTGAATTCAACACTGTGAATACACCTGCTGGTCTGTATGGCTTCTAATGTACCGATTCCTCAGTTCATTTCAGGGTATTTCTAGGAACTTGAAGAATTCTTAAGAGGTTCATCTGGACAGCTGATAACTCTTCTAGGATCTCAACATGGAAGTGGAAGTCTGCCTAGAAGTGTGCTAGAATTCAGGGGTGGACTGGCAGACCTCTGACCTACTGGGTTGGAACTGGCAGCCGTCCTGGCTGAAGCAGATTCTAATTGTTGCTACCTGCCGATACACGTAAGTGTTTGGACTGAAATCAACACAAACATAGAGTCACTCCTGCAATGAGCCTTCACACTTTGAGATATTTCTATCTGTGAATGTCTGAGTGCCGATGCTTCCTGCCAAATTAGTTTTCCCTCTTCTCTCCTTTGCCTGTAATTGCAATTACTGTGATCCGGTTCTAGTAATGTAGGATGTTCTTCTCTAAGATTTTTTTTCAGTTTTTTCATGCACATTTCCTTAAAAACCAAAGAAAAACTTTAAAGTCTTCTTACATGATATTTGAATAGATTGATTACAATTGACACATATGAAATGCATTGTTGTTGTTTAGTCGCGAAGTCATGTCCGACCCATCGCGACCCCATGGACAACATTCCTCCAGGCCCCCCTGTCCTCCACCATCCCCCGGAGTCCACCCAAGCCCACACCCACCACCCCAGTGACCCCATCCAGCCACCTCAACCTCTGCCACCCCCTCCTCCTTTTGCCTTCATAAAATGCATACCCCTCCCTATTTTACTATGGATATGCTAAAATTCATGAGCATAGTTTTGCACAGATTTCAACAAAGAGCAAATATCCATGTAGTTATTGATTCATAGGCTACACCTAACAATCACCCACTCCAAAATTGAAATTGTTACTCTATTGGATTATCTGAAGCAACCATTTACCCTTCCAATACTGTTGGATCAGTCCTTTTAACTATCAAAAGGACATTGAAAATTCATGTATGTTGACCTTGTATAAGTTGAAAGACACAGATAGATAATTAAGGAGAATGTGTAACAGTGAATATCCAAGAGCTTTGCAGCAGAAAGTTTATCCATAGTATAACCTCCTCCTCAGAACAGACAGGCATCGGGCATTGTCAGAGTATGTCAACAAGAAAGGCATTGGCTGTGCTCCACCTCAAACTGTTAGCCAGTTTCGACAGAGCTTGTTCAAAAGTTGTTACAGCTTCCAATAGACACAAATTCAGCTTTTTCTGAGTAAGATGTAACTTCAGAACCTTTCTGAGGTGGATGCCAATGCAGGTAAAATAGGATAATTCAATCCACAAGTCCATTCTTGCTTTGGGGTCATCAGATCACTGATAACTATTTATAAAACTAGTTCGTGGGTCAGATTAGAAACCAGACATATTATTTAATGTCTGAAATTTTTATCTCACTCTCACTTTTCACCACAAGAGGGCATCTGCATACAATATTTAAGAATGACGCTGGGTAGGTAGGGCTGCCCTTAATTTTCGCCATAAAAGGTAGTGTTTGAATAAAGAGAGTGGGACTCTCCCTTAGTTTTCTTTTAGCTTTCAGTGAGCATCCTGCAAGGGGATGGCTACTTCAGAATGCCTCAAGGGAAAAAGTATTTCTGTTAGTTAATTTGAAAGATGGATTAACTGGGATCATCTAAGAATGAAACTGGAAAGCACTTGTATAAACTAATTCCTATCATAGATAAGGACACCTTGGTACTGCAGTGGGTACAACATGCCTTTTACGTCTGCACAGCTTTCTGAGCACAGAATCCGACATCTTGGTTGTAATTATGCAAATCACTATTCTTCCCCTCCCCTTAAAAAGAAAAAGGGGAAAAAGAACCCAGCTAGTGGGATGTCAGAATGTTGTTCCTACTTGCAAATCATGCAGACATGCCCCACTGGAAACACCAAATGTGAGCAAGAGTATTTGCAGTTCCACAGGGTTGTGTTTGCATTAAAAAGTCTGCTGGCATTTTTGCAAAATGCCTTTCTTCTCTGGATGATCATGGGGCTCCTGCTTGCTCACTGAGAGAACTGACACTTTGCTGTGATTCCAGATGATTCTAGGGAAGTAGTCAAGGGTCCCAGTCGACCACTCGAGAAGAAAGCACATTACAGCTTTTCTGCAAAGCCAATAGCAAGCCTCCCATCAGAGCAAGTTGGGTCATGGCAGGTGGGACCTTGAAGAATTTCTCAGATAACTGGTTGACCAACTCAGCTACAAGAAGGCATTTCTTCATCTAGCACATGCAGTTAAGCCAAGGAATTCTTTTCTACCAGATGTAGCGAGTCTGGATTTAAAAAGGGGGTTGGACAAGTTGATGGAGGAGAAGGTCACTAGTCCTGATGGCTTTTTGCCGCCTCCAGGATCAGAGGCAGGATGCCTGTCCGCACCAGTGGCCTGGCCAGGAGGGTGCTGTTGCGCTCTTGCCCTGCCCGGGGTTCCTCACTGGCAGCTGGTTGGCCCCTGTGAACAGAACGTGGCAGCACATGCACCCTGCCCGCTCCAGCAGGGCTCAACTCGCGCTCTCATGAGATGCACGTAGCATAAAAACATAACTGGCCCCCGCCCATACGTGAATGCATACGATGATTGCATAGAACAAGAAATAAGGTGCACACAGTGCAAACTGGTTATGGCCCCTGCTGATCAACAACCTCAGGGGGGGAAGAATTCAGGCTACTTGGGTCACTTCTCCCCAGCCTTTTATCTCTGCAAACACATGGCCAGGCCCCACCTTTGCTGAGATAAATAATAGACTCATAGAACAGTAGAGCTGGAAGAGGACAAGAAGGCCATTAGGTCCAACTCCCTGATGTTGCAGGTCACCGTTTTTCACCATCCTACTCAGATGACTGTCTAGTTTGTGGGTGGGTGGGCAGGTGGGTGGGTGTGAGGGAGGGAGGACCAGCCCTATCATTAAGAAGGGTGGAAGTTGTTGAGGCAGCCAATGCCAAGTGGGGCAGTGAGGGGCTGGAGGACGGTGCTTTGGTTGCCAGGCGGCCTGCCTGACCCCTGAGCCAGCCCTGGTGCCCTCGGGTGCAGCAAAGGACACTGGCCCCTAATCGAGGCCCATGCAAGAGTCTTCTGCACGTGGATCGGGAAACATCTTTCATCTCTGACCAGCCTTGCATGTGCACTGTAAGGATTTTGTTCAGTCTATTCCATCTGGGCTTCGTCAATTGCTGGGTTCTTTGGTCATTAAGAGAACTAGAATTTCTTTCAGGTATGGGCAAGAATTTAATTCCACCAATGAGAACATTTAATTAATTAATTAATTTCTATGCTGCCCAGCAGCCAAAGCTTTCTGGGAAGTTTGCAACACAACAGGAATTAACATGAATACTCACTTGCTCTAAATATGCATTTGGGCAAGTGTGAATTGGCATGAATTCCCCTTCACCAAAGTTTTTTCTAAACCATCTGCAAGTCAATGAGAATCGGAAAAAAGTCCAAGCTAATTTATGTATTTATTTTATCTTTCTCCACCCAATTGCCAAAGCTCTGGGACCATTTCAATCCGTTGCGAATTTCTCCAACATCCAGTCTCTCCCTCCCTCTCCCCACCCCTCTCTCTGTGAAAGAGAGCGAATGAATGTGGTGAGGACTTCCAGGACTTCCACGGAGGTGCTCTTATCACATCTCCTCGTCTTCCTTTGCAAATGACCTCCAGGGCCCACGTACATCATGTAAGAGAAACTTCGGGTTTGATCTCCCTCTTAATTGCTAGTTTCAACCTTAAACTGCCTGCACTCTTGATCCTAGGTCTGTTCCAAATGTTTTCTTTTTTATCCTTATCACAAGCTGAGAAGAGCATCAGGTTTAGCTTTCCTTTCATTAAGAAATTTCCTCTGACCCAAAATGGCAAATGACAGAGTCTGTGACATGAAGGCCGATAATCTGAGCGGAAATATGCCTACCTTTCTCTGCCCCTTGCAGATACCTGTATGTGTACTCCATTCCAGGTATACACACCCTTGGGTTGGCAATACCATGCAACTGGAGGACTCAGAGGTATTTCCAGAGCTCCTTAGGCTAAAGCAAGAGGGCTGCGCTCATAGATATCGCCCACAGAGCGTGAACAACCATTCTGGTTCTCCCAGGTAGCACAATGAGGATGAAGGGCAGCAAGCAGGCCTGCCAGAACCAGCCAGAAGGAAAGGAGAGTGGCACGATTCCTCAGACTTTGTTTTGGCCCCAGCCCGGCCACTGCAGGAGACATAATTCTTGATTCAATCCTGCTCTTTTTCACTCTTGAACAACGAGGACAGTCAATCCATCTCTGTAACCTATTACAAGAATTATGGAATCATATTACAGTGGCAATCTGTAGGACGGAACATGCCTGTTTGCCAGACACGTTTGGGCAGGATGGCCCTCTTTAATGACAGATTTACACATCTCCAAAATCTGCTTCAGCATGAATGCAGAACATCCAATTTCAAAGCTGGTATCACTCAGATCGTATTTATTAGTGCATTTCTATCCTGCCTTTTTCCTTCCAACAAGCCCAAAACTGCTTACATGTTCCTCCATGTATTTTTCTGGGATTAAAAAAAGATTACTAACCTTTCCACATTTTGCTAACCTTTCCACATCATTTACAAAAGTCCCACTAACATTGCTTCACATGAGGCTCACCGCACACTAAGAGTGGATGCTTCAGGTTAAGGAAAGAGAGTGATCTTGTGTGGTGGTCAGTGGGGAGCTTTAGCTTTGAATGGGTCCTGAATAAGAAGGGATCTATTTGTATGGATGGGCAAACCTTGCAGTGTGGAAGCTCTTAAACTACAAAGACTCTTCATCAGATGGGACTTGGTAAGTTCTGTGTAGGATTGTCACCCTTTTGGGGAGCAGTGCTCCTATGCCTTTAACCATTGCATGGAAAGGTTCCAAAAATGTGCCTTCTCCTTCTGTGAACATCTAACTGTAGCGATGGGAACACCTTTCGTCTGCATTCTCCTTCAGCCAGACAGATGTTGAAAACTCAAAAAGAAACTTGCAGAGAGATATGTATAGAACCACAGAACAGAGTTGGAAGGGGCCGTGAAGGCCACTGGGTCCAACCTCCTGCTGTTGTGGGACAAGTCACACCACCCCACTCAGATGCCTGTCCAGTTCCTTTTGGAACGTCTCCAGGGTGGGGGCGCCCACCGCCTCCCCAGGCAGCTGGTCCCACTGTTGCGTTGCCCTGACAGGGAGGAAGCTTTTCCTGATGTCCAGCCCGAACCTGAGTTGTCGCAACTTGTATTAATTATTCCATGACTCCACTCTGGCACCAGCAAGAGGAGATCCTGACCTTCCTCTTTGTGGCAGCCTTGGAGGTGCTTATTCAGGGATATCATGTCCCCCCCCAGTCTTCTCTTCTCAAGGCTGAACATGCCCAGTTCTCCCGCTCTCATCTGCTACAAGTACTACTCTGCATCCATATATGGACTAACTTCCTCTCTGCCCCAGCCCTTTCTGCGGTGCCCTGGCTAACCCCTTTCATCTGCAGATACGAATTTGCTGCCTTGCAGGGGCATGGCATCTTCTGGTAATGCAGGGAAGCTGCTGATCGTCTCTTGCCACAGATTCCTCATTCCTCGCCAGTCCTCCTTTCTCACCCTCGGCCTCTTGCCCAGTGCTGCCCTTCTTTCATGGGTCTGTTCTTTCTTCATCCTCCATCAGTTCCTCCAACACTGTGCTAATACCTGAATCTTCCTTTCACAGAACTAGGGTGGCTGGTTGGCAAAGAGAGAGATCAGAAACGTTGCGTGGGAGGAGGGGGAGTTTGTGAGCACATGAAACTCACTGAGAATCGAGCTGGACTTTAGTCCTGGACCCAAATTCTCTCTTGGCCAGGAATGCCCGTTTCTGCAGTTTTGCTCCAGAAGCTGTGAAATAGTTTACAACGGTCCAACCACAATGGGCGGTGGAGAGGAGGGTGGATTTACCCTACACTTTGCAAGCTTGGTAGGCATTATGAAATATGGGCTTGGACTTTTGGAATTGTTCGCAAAATGTCATCAGCTGCATTTTGTCATGTCTTAGTGCAGTCAGTATAAAATTCTGAACATACAATAATAAAACCACACTTATTCAAACATCTCAAATTGAACATTATAAACTAAAAAAATAAGAAAGGAAAAATAAAATAGGAAGTGCGACTGTGAGAACAAAAAGAAAACAGAAAAATCTTAAAACGTCTAAAACCCTTAATTGTTAAAATGATGGTTAAATTAAAAAGGTCTTTACCTGGCGCCAGAAGGAGTATTTTGAGTATTTTTCAAAAGGATGCTTTTGTCAAGCAATTTTTTCAGTGTCTGCAACCCTTCAAACATACTAATTTTGGCCTGTGAATCACGTTGCAAGCTTGGGCTTGGACCACGGGTTCCATCCTCGATCCTGTTCAGTCTGGAACGGGGGTCCTCAAGCTTTTTGAATAGGGGGCCAGTTGAAAGGTGGCAGGGATGGGCGTGGGCCGCCAAGGCGGTGTGGGCAGGGGGCATGCAGAAAGGCAGGGGCGTGCATGCACAGAGAGCCTTTTCTCCGAGCGAGTCCAAAACGATCTCCTTGCGAGCAAGCTGGCGCCTCGCCATGCATGCGCCATGGCGGGCCGGATCAATGGTCATGGCGGGCCAGATCCAGCCCGTGAGCTGTAGTTTGAGGACCCATGGTCTGGAAGATGCAAACACAGGCAAGCCTGATACAAGGGAAAGTAGGTTGTGGGGGGGGACCCTTTGTCCCTGGGAGAGGGTTATCCCCTGAAGGGGTTTTTCTAAGAGAATTGTTTTCTACTTCTGCAGAGCTCAATTTCTGCTGAGTCTGTTGAAATCACCGTCCTGTGTGTGGATGGTGGTGTTTTAACTGCAAAAGAGCCGGTGCTCAGAGAATTTTAAGCTGTGGGGACATTGAGTTCCACTGGATCTTTTTTTCATCCAGGATCAGCTCTGTCAAAGATGGGACTGAATTGTTACCACCTTACAGATGGGAGATGGAGGTGTCAGATACAAATACAAATTATTTGTATAATTGTAGAAATTTCTCAGGTTTAATTTATAGTGAAAGTTGTGATCCCATGCACGCTGAGCTAATTTATTTATTTATAAAATTTGTATGCCGTTCATTACTTCCCTCTAAAAAGTCCCACAACCTCCTGCACACCCTAGCCAAAAATTTGAATTATTTCCAGAAGTGGAAAAAGAATCTGCTACAGCAGAACAGAAACACTCCCAAAACCCATCAGAAACACAACTGACCAGACAATTTCCCCCTCACTTCCCCTTTGGTAAGGAACAAAAATAGTCTCGGCTTGCAAGGTACATCCTGCTCATATAAATGTCAGCTGCATTGGCATTAAAGACTATCTCCCCCACATACAGAGTTTGTGTTTTAGCCTGCCAGATTATCAAATGCAGGGCAAGATGATGTGGGAGGTTTTCTTTCCTTTCACATGAACTTTCTCACCCCACCTCCTTTCCTTTCTCTGCTGTAACACTCTCCTGATAAACCGATTGAATGCAAGTTTTTTGCTTGGAAATGCGCATTAGCTCTGATGTGCATTTCCATGGAGCAGACATGCACTTGCACAAGTACACATGTCAAAAGAAAGAAATTGTGCAAATCTCCTTAAAGGAAAGGAATGGTTTGTGTGCCTTAGGAAAAGCAGGATCCCATTTGTGGAAATCCAAACTCATTTGAATCCACTGGGGTATTTTCCAGCCTGCCCCATTCATGGTGTCTGGATGAGGGAATATATTTGTTGCCCAGCCCTAAGAACCCCCACCCCCCAACATTTCATTCATGAAATCAACTTAGGTTCTTCCTTTTGTTATCAAGCATCAGTGAGGAGGCAACTGAGAAAGCTGCCAAATACCAGGATCATAGAAACTGTAAGATGCTCTCTGCCAAATTCAGTGCAGTCCCGTCTGCCCACGATTTTATGTCTGTAATAAAGTTGAGGAAACAACGCAGCCCTACTCTATCATTTCACTTCAACAGTGGCCCGATCAACTGCCCAGTTTCCTTCCCCTGGAAAGTGCTACTTGTTTTGCCTGACTTAAATAGGGTCAGACCATTGATCTTATTTATTATTTATTTGTTATTTTTGATATGCCTTTTGAATCCTTTACCATAATAAACAACAAAGGGAACTGACCTACAACTAGAAAAATATCAAACAATGCAATTTTAGATATTACACACATTAAGACATTTTACATTAAAGAGTTAACTGGTTATAATTTAAATGCTAGCTGGGTCTTAACCTGGCATCTGAAAGTATACGGTGAGGACACTAGGCAGATCTCCCTGGTAAGGCATCCGACAGACTGGGGGCCAACACAGAGAAGTCTTTGCTTGGTAGCCACTCCTTGCACAATTGTAGGCTACGGCACTCAGAGAATCTGCCCAGAAATGATTTCCTCAATTGGGCAAGACTATGGCGGAGAAGGCACCCCTTCAGGCAGATGGGCAGTAGGCCATATAAGGCAGTGGAGGCTGGTGGTGCCAATGTCACTGCAGTGGTGTATCCACTCCTGCTTTCAGCCTGAACTTTAAAGGCACTGTCTGCAGTGCTGAACCCTGGCCCCAGAATAGGGCTCTGAAAATCAGTGCCAAGAGCTGATTTTGCTTTTGCTCGGAAGCTGACTGGCAACTTCGCAGCCGGTTGGGGCAGGGCAAGGCGCACTCATGAGGAAACGTGTGCTCACGCGCTGTGAGCAGAGCTGGTGGAGGGCTATTGCCGCCATCTTCGCCTTAAGGCAGCCCTCTTCCTCTGCAGTCTTCACAGTCGCACCCTCAAGTTGCAGAGCAGCACTGGCCCTTTTTTGCCTGCTGGCCAGATTAGCACAAGGTGGCAGGAGGTGTTTTCTGCCACCGGATGGAAGACTTAAAATGACTAGGAGTTGTCCAAATCTTTTGAGCAAGTTCCTCAGTCACAAGGCAGGAACATCTGGGAAATCTGACATGAGGAGGAGAACTTATGCAAACATTTAGATGTACCTGTAAGGTAATAGGCAGCCGGGTGGGCAGGATTCCTCTGGGGATTCAGGTGTGTCAGCCACCTAGAGCTGGAGGGTCTGGGGAAGGAAGCAGGAAGATGCTGGGGTAGAATGCTTCAACACTGGAGGACTGCAGGCACTGGGGAAGGGCTGCTTATTGCGCTTCCTCCAACGCATTGCCGGGCACGGCTCCCTGTAATCCGAAGTGGAGGTGGCGGGCCCTGCACACCATGCATTCCAGTTGACCCCACAGCCCGTGTCTGCCACGCTATTCCTCACCTGGGGGTGACCATCTACTTGCTGCATTTCAGTGCACTGCAGACAATCAGAACATCCTCGCATAGGAATCTGGAAGTGAGAACTTGCCTTCATTCAGAAACCATTGCTTAAATGTGGAGCAGGAGACAAAATCTTAGGCCTGAAGGCTACAACCCTACAAGGCAGGTGTTTTTCCTAAGGGCTTCTCTAAAGAAGGCATTGATCGTGCTGTCATGATCCCTCACCCAGTAAAGCGCGTGGAGACTTTCCACGGCGCCACCGTTCTCTGGAGCCTCCCCATGTTTCCCACCCTTTTTAGGGTGCTGTGCTGTGCTTTGGTGTTTTGAATGAGAAAAGTCTGGTATTAAATTCTAGATCACAAAAGCCTGGGGCAAAAGCAGCACCTAACTGGATACAGGGCAGATCTACCGCCGGTTGTCTGGCTATTAGAAAATGCAGAAAAGCAGAGGAATGCAACCTCCTGGCAGGGTGGACGTGTAAAAGATCCATTTTTCCTCCCATAGTGAAAACGGAAGAAGCCTCAGAAAAGCCACAGATTCAACCTCTTATTTAGAAAAGCCCTGCCTCACCTTCAGCTGAGTATGTTTGCCAGAGCCACCATCTTCCGTTGTGTTTGCATTGTCCCCAGGACTGCTGGGAACATCCACAAAGCCTTTGTTTAGCAGGGTGAGCATGGATGTTTTGAAGACCTGCTGGAATTTCTCCCCAACGAAAAGATAAATTATGGGGGTGCCACAGACATTGAAGCAGACTCCTGCAGCTGCGAGATCCCACAGGATGCATGTTATTTGTTCTGGTATGTGACTAGCCAGCAGTGCAGCGTGGTAGAGATGAAAGGGAAGCCAGCAGATGAAGAACGATGCCACGGCAGCCACCAAGACTCTGAAAGGTTTCCCAGTCCTCACAAGCCTTTTCGTCTTCATTTCACAACTAATCCAGCAATAGCAGCCCAGGATGATGATGAAGGGAAGGAGGAAGGCCAGCAGGAACTGGACCAAGAAGAAAGCCAGGTGCATGGGCGTGTTCTTGGAGAAAACAAAACTATAGCCACACTTCATCTGGCCATTGACTCGTTCAGTCTTCAGGGAGAGAAGGCTATAGGCACTCAGGAGGAGGGAAGCCAGCCACACTCCCGTGATCAGCCTCCGTGCCAGGGCTGCCGTGCGGAACCTCTGCGACCAGACAGAATGGCAGGTGAAGAGGTACCGGTCCAGGCTGATAACAGTGAGCAGAAAGACAGTGGTGAACCTCATCACAGAAAAGGAGGAAAGTACAATCTTGCACATGATCTCTCCAAGGGCCCAGTGGAAATCAAGGATGATATAAACGGCAAAGAAGGGCATGAGAAAGCAGGTGAGTAAGTAGGAGAGAATCAAGTGGATAAACCAAAGGGTATTCACTGTCCTCTTCATCTTCATCCCCAGCACCCAGAGGAACGAACCATTCATAATTATCCCCACCAGAAAGGACACCAGGATAAGGACGGCAGTGATGATGCTTGCGGAGGCACTGGCCGCTGAAAAGCAGCTGTCATTCAGAAGCATGGCGGAAGTGTTTCCGAAGGGGATCGCCATGTCGTCTGGTCCGCACGGCTCTGGAGGAAGATGGAAACAAGGCTACAGATGGAGGAAGATGTTTGGAAGGGAGAACCAGTTAGAAAAGGAAGCCCACTTGGCCACTGGTCCTCACTGCTGGGTGCAGCCCAGGCCTGGCCTTTGTGTGAGTGCGTGCGGGTGTGCTGCGTATGGGCGTTTGCCACAATGCAGGTGTGAAGGTGAGGCGATGGGGTAGTTCAGGGTTCAGCACTGCTCCACCCAGCACCCAGATGTTTGCCAGCCATTCCAACAAGTCACCCTCACCGGGCTAGGAAAACATGTGAAGTTGTGCCCAATGAGGGTCATTCTTTAATTTGGGCTGGCATGGAACCTGCATGCAGAGGGAACCTCGCAGACGGTCGAGGCTCATTCGCTACCTTTCTGTCATGCGCACTTGCCCCACGTGCCTCCTCTTGCTCGTTCCAGTTAGGGATGAGCAAAATTGTCACATAAATGTTTTCCTGCTGACCCTCTTAGTTTTGGCCTTAGTCCTGATTTAAAAATTTGCATCAAAATCCATCTGATTTTCATGTATATTTGTAAGAATTTTTACCTAATACCTATCTCCAGATCTAATCCTGTCCTGAATTATTGGACTGCCTAGCTAATTTATTAATTAATGTGCTTTCAGCGTTGATGTAAAACACTATAAATGCATCAATTAAAAGAGTCTTATATTTATTATCCTGCATTTTAATTTCTGATTCTGTAAGACACTTAGAGGTAGCTTTGAATATGGGAAGCAGCACATTAATTGAATAAATAAATAGATAGCAAAGCATTTGTTCCATATAATGCTTTTTTGAAATTTCTTTTCTATATTTTCCCCCTTCTAATGCAATTATGTGCAACAGATACATTTCTGCATGCATTTTTAAAATTGGAGAGCTCTATTGCAAAATTTTTGAAAATTTCTAACATTTGGTCCTTTCATTGGTAAAAAGTAATGCCTCCTTTCAGCACCTCTGTTGCCCGGCAAGAGGTGGATGGAGCCAGAGGGCTGCCATGGCAAGGAGGGAGAGCAAGTCCAGGAGGGACTTGTCAGTGGGCCTTTGCTGGAAGGTGGACCCTCGACAATTGCCCAACCATTCCTTCCTCTGATGCTCCTGGACTCAGTCTGACACCTGAACTTACCAATGCCTCCATCTCAAAAGCTCAATTTCCCTATTGCAGAGCAGGATCTATGAGAAGCATGAGCAACAGTTGGTCCTCCGGCTTTTTTGGCCAGCCATCCTCATCATTCAGCTCCATTGGCCAAGTGGGCCAGGCCTTATGGATTTCGTCAGCCAAAACATTCTCGGTTCTATCGGCAGTATTATGAGTCTCCCTAGTGCCTCATTCAGATGCATAAGGTGACTTAAGTTTAAAGTTGCACCCATTCTAAAGCTTGGAAGCTTGCATACACATTGATGTGCGCACACGTACTTCGAAACTATGTGAAAACCTTAAAGCAGCCCCCAGAATACTCACACAGAGCAGGGGAGCGGCTCGCGAGCAGTTTGCAGAGCTAAGCAGTCCAGTGTGCAAACGCAATCTGGAATGAAGGGGAGTGGGCAGTCAGCCTGGAAGTGAGCAGAGAAGGGTCTCCACGCCCCAGCCACGTTGCAGAAGGGCTGCCCCGCACACGCCCCACAGCAGCCCCCACTTACTCGGTGGCCTTCTCTGCCTGTCGAGGGGCTGATCCTCAGAGTTTGCGCAGGACTGGTATAAATGCTTCGAGAGTGCCCGGTTTCAGGTGGAAAGTGAACGTCACATAGATGGGTTCTCCAGAAAAGCCAGTTCCTTATTCTCAGTTCTTTGAAACAGTGAACCGAAGATGCATAATGCACAAGTTCCACTTCTTGGTGTTCAGCTGGAGGGGCCGCTGCGCTCCCCCACACGCGTGGGCCCGGATGCGACTCCTTCGCATTCAGGGGTGCCTGCTTTGAATGAGTGCTTATTCCTTGTGATCTGCAGCTTAATTATGGAGCTCTCCCTGCCAGTGTTCAAAGTGGGGAAAGAAAGGGAATGGGCTGGTTCTGGTTCTGGTTCTGGTTCTGTTCCTGACTGTGAGCAGGAAGAGGGCATGGCGCGTTTCGGAAGGGCTGGACGGAGCTGCCTCCGAAGAGCAAACGTGGGTTGGTTAGACCTTGAAGGGCAGAGGGAGGTGGCTTCCCTGCCCTCTCTGAGCACCGCTTCAAATGTCTTCATACTATGCATTTGTTCTGCTTAGAAAATATGCAGCCAGAGCACAATAGAGGAAATAGACGTCATGCAGGCACTGCACTGGGTAGTTCTGTTTCCCGAAAGCAGCTCTGGTGTCTCCTTCAAGGTCTCCCCACCAGTTGCAGCCACTGAGCTCCAGCTGAACCTTTCACCTCTCTTCTCCCACTTCAAAATGCATCTGTCATGATAGAGGTTTTCCCCCTTCCATCTTTTCCAAATTTCCCAAATGCTCCACGGGTGTTACGTTGCAAAGACAGAAGAGGGATCCCAGTCTATCCAGAAACATTAGCTAGAGTCAAGTCAGGATGTTTCCAAAGAGGTAAGTCTGCTATATCCTGATACATTAATCTGCCACCATTCTCTTTTGATGTGCCCACAATTCTATTTAAGCATTATTTAAGATGTACCTTTGAATGCATCTTCTTCCAAAACATGCTGGGAGTGCTCAACAGGAACTCCGTCTCTGGGCTGCTGCAAAGAAAAGGGGATGGGAAGCTGTTGACATAACTTGAGAAAACCTCAGGTACATAAAATGTGGTTCTTTGCACGGACAACAGTCTAAGCTGAGGGACTCCACACTTTAGGTTAACAATAATAGCGGTATCTGTGCAAATAGATGCACACCCACTCAAGGAGATGTGTGCAATTTCACTGTTCTTTGTCCCCACCATGTGGTCATCATTGATACACTTCACATGAACTGGGGATGTGAGAAATGTGTTCATTTTTGCAGATTTGCAATTGGGACATATACTCCTCTTTGAACCTCCACTCCAAAATGGCCATGTCTGTCTCAGCAAACTTGCTTTGAGAATAACTCAGCTGAGTTTTGCATCACTGAGGTATGGAGTCTCTCCTCCCCTCTCCTCTCCTTTTTTGGATATCAAAATTTGCATACGTAAAAAAGCTCATTCCTATTTTCTGTACTTCAAGAGGAAAATTGTAATTACAATTTTCTATCAGCCTCGAAATTATACCCAATTTTATGTGCATGGTGTATTTTGTTTTAGAATTATGAATCAATGGAAAGGCATCTCCTCCAAACAGAACCATGATTTATTGACGTTCTTTTCTTTGTGGCAAGTTTCTAAAAATGTTTGAGTGCTTTTCCATTCAATTTACTCATCTTTTCTTGTTTTCTGCCTTAAGCCCTCTACCATGTTAGGCAACTTAGGAGCCAAAATATTTTCTGCTTTTTCCACCCACCTAGGCTAGGGGAAGAGGAAACTGCACTGAACAGGAAATGTGAATAAAAAATCATCGACTAAACTGTAATCTGTTTCTAGTGTAAATATTTTATAGATAAATACATAGATAACATTATCAGTTCTGTGGCAAGTTAGCCATTAACTGCAATGACTCATGGCTGATGCAAATAAGTTCCCTTATAAACATGTTCTGTTCCCTTATAAACATGAACCAGACAGATTTCTCCCAATCTCTGTAAAACTTCCCAGATATGCAGCAAGGTCTGTGGGCCCAAATCACCTCCCCGGGAATGCTCAAGGATGGTGCTTGAATCGCTTTTTCTCACCCCCCCCCCCCATCTAAGCTTTTCGCTGGTTCAGGAAAACCCCACATTTCCTGACCTGCTGTTAATTAAAGTTGCAATCTATTGATGCTATTTGTGAAGCATAATGACTTCTGCTTTTTGAAATTCCTTCTTTCCTGAATTATAGTGCTCACAAACCACATCGGTGCATAGGCTTTGGGGAGTTCGTCGCACACCCTGGTAGCTAAGAGGTAAGAATACTCTTCTAGAATTGCTCCAGAATGAGCCAGAGCTAATAACTTTGCAGTAAATGGAGGGGGTGGAGGGCACCACTGAGAGAAACGTCATATTTAATGTATTTAACTTTGGCTGGCTTCCACTTTGGAAGGTTTGCTCCCTTGCTCCTCATTCAAGTTCCTTCTCCGCTCTTCTTCAGCTTGCTTGGCCAGAGTACCCCAAAGTTCTAGCTTGTTATAAGTTATCTGGACATTTTGTGGTTGTGACAAATTCTGTGACAAGACAGTCCTAACAGTTTTCTTCTTAATTATGCTTCTGCCTCACCACTGGAGGAAATTCTACATAAAGTGATTTTCTGCAATGTATGCCCATGTGTTAGGATATTTTAAACTCCTTTTAGCTTTCTTCTGAGTAGACATGTATAAGACTGCACTATTCCTTGCTAGAAACTGGTTTAGAATTGCAGCCAAAGAAGGAAGGAACCACCAATGTTTACAGAGCCAGATGAAAATCATTTAGGGGAGGGAAAGATGAATATGTTCTTTGAAACGTTATTTTTTTTTTTTTTTGATCATTCTTCTGGGTGCACTGGCCATCAGGGACCACTTCTAAAAAGAGAGAGAGAGAAGTTGTGTTTAGGGACCATCTAATGCAGCGAAGGCGGACAATGCTATGATGCCATTTGCACATTTTCTGTTGAGAGGGAAGACAAATACAGCGTGTTTGAAAGACTTTCCTTGGCAAATGTCATGGAACAAGTGGAAGTAAAACATGCATCAGATTATGCAGTATTGATACTGGTGATCCAAGGAACATGGGAAGCGGTCTCAGACTGCCTCAGGCCCTCGGTCCATCTATCCAAGAATTGTTGATGCCGACTCTCCAGGGTGTGGGGCAGGAGGCCCAGAGATGCTGGGACTGAGCAGATGCCTTTTGCTCACGAAGCCAGAGTGCAGCATCTGCTTGGACTGGGACTGGCTGCAGACCACTGGCCACGCACGCTTTGGGAGGCTTTGGGCCAAGGACGCTCTTGTGTGCTGTTTTGGCTCCTCAGAGTGACTATCCAGGAATAAAATGGCATTTGCTTCCCTTGCCTTCCCCCGTTTTCTTTGGAATAAGAACCATTTTGCAGGGAAATACAAATGAAAAAGATTGAAAGTGTAAAATGAGCACCTGTAGCTGCACACATGCGGCATTGGTAGCCCCAAACTCTGAAACGCTTGCGTAAAACAGAACCCGAGAGGATTCTCCATGGTCAGTGTTATTTTTGGGGAGCGGGGATCTGCTGCGGTTTTGTTGTATGGCGATCGTGTTTGTACAGTTTCAGTGGCCTTAATTCAGTACTGTGAGCTGCCATGAGAACTTACACTGATAGTGGGGGGGGGGGTAAGGAATGGGGGGGGGGGGGGGAAAAAAGGGGGAAGGGGGGGTGGGGAATCCCCCACACATGGAAACCACGACTGAGGGGCCGTGCAGCCTCCCAGACTAGCTCAGGCCAAGCCACTGATCTGCCTGCCAGGCACAGCACCCTACCTGTGCGTGATCAGTACCTGTGAGAAGCCTTCCTACATATATGCCCATGGGTCGCTTGGAGATATCCTCCATTTCCACACGTCGGTGGTGGTGTGGGGGGGACCCTGCACCAACCAGGATCTCTTGCCCCTTAGAAGAGCTTTAAAGAGAAAATTCTATTTGTGGTGCGCTGGCTGGCAAGAGCTAAACTGAATTGTTCCATTTGCAAAGGGTTTGTTAATTTTTCGGTCCATTTTTGGCCTGGTTGCCAACTGTGTCATGAGTTTCCTAACTTGAGCTTAGGTGCTACAGGACGGTGGAGGGTGGGGCGGAGGTGCCCAAGGGAGTGCTCTCTTTCTCATTCCTTTTCCACCTCTCTCTTTCCTTTTCTTAGGGTCCTACAGCTGACAGATGAATTACTGAAGTTCAGAGAGGAAGAGAGGAGGAAAGCGGGGATGGGCTATTCCCTCAAGTTCCTCATTCTTGGCCTAGCTCCAACATGTCTGCCTCGGGAGGGTAAGGACTGGGGGAAGACAGGTCGCAGAGCAAACTCCGGGGGTTCACCAGGAGTTTGAGGTCTCGGGGGGAAGGGGCTGGTGCTCTCTACCTGGGAGGCTGACTTTCTTGTCTGCTCCCTTGCAGGTGTTCAGCGCCGGGCAGAGAGTTACGGGTTGAATGCCCCTCCTACTGTCTCTGTGCCACAGGATCTCTGTGTCACCCTCCCCTGCAATTTCACTTACAACTCATGCCAGACTTACACCCCTTCCCCAAATAAGCCAAGCCAGTCCTCCGCACTGGCCAGTTTCACTGATGTCCCTGCATCGCGCCATGCCGATAACACTGCACCGTCGTGTGCCTATGGGTACGAAGAAGGGCACGTGGTGGCCGCCAGCGATGGGGGGAAGCCACTGCAAGCTACGCTCAGAAGCGCTCCGAGGGTGGAGCGTCCGCCAGCCTGGCGGATGAATGACTTCACCCGCCAGGAGAGATCCAGCCATCCGGCCTCCTTGGTGCATCGTGACCTGAGTCATCAGGCACAGTGGAGGAAGGGATTCCCAGTGGACCGTGGCGCAGATGAGCCCTGGCCCTGCATCCTGGTCCGGGCAAGCGCCTGCGATCGCCCTGTTCCCACAAGCACGGCTGCAGTGCGTTGACCCAGCGTTTCACGCGCAGACAATTGGAGATGAACTTGCTGAGCTCCAGTAACGGAAGATGCATAAACATTGTGCGCACATGTGCACACACCCACACTGGAAAGAAAGAACATAGCGTTAGTAGACTTGACGTCCCTCCTCCTTCGCCTGCATCCACGAACCAGACCCTTCTTTGGGAGCAGTGCCCCCGGCCCCCACCACCCCCAGCACAATCCCCCCCAGCCTGCATGGGAAAAGATTAAGTCGTTTTCCAGCATAACAAGCCAAGCAGCAGAATGCTAGGCTTGAAAGCAGCAGTGGCAACAGAAGAGCAAAGCCCCACTTCCCCATTTCAAATGCCACCTGCAGCCCCGCGCTTGCGCACGGGAAGCCGTGCCATCCCAAAAGCACCCTCTGAGTGTAAAAATGCGCCAGGCTCCTCCTGTGTTTGGAAGATCATTCCACACGTGCAGGCATGGGCCCGGGTCCCTCCCCTTGCAAAATGCCCCGTGCATGCTCAGAGGGGTTGGCTTCTCAAGCAAGGCTGCAGCCCAGAGTTTTCCTCCTCCCTTCAAGCCCGATGGCGCCCCATCTCCTGGGGCAGGGCCAGTTGCTCTCTCCCTCTTCACCTCTGCCTGGTCCCTCCTCTGCCTGCTCTGCCACGACAAGCAGGACGGTAAGCTGGGGCGGGAGAAATGGGTCAAGAGAAACTAAAGGAGCCCAGCCGCCTTTGCGCATCTGTGTGGATGGAGAGGCCTTGCCCCCAGCCCAGCTCAGGGGAAGCGGAAATGTGCTAGGCAGGAAACCCTGAATAAAAGATCACCAAGGAAAACGGGAGATGTGAAGTCCTAATAATGGACCATCACCGTTCATGCAAGTCCTAATAATCGACCATCAAAATATATAGAAGGAATCTCTGATGAACTAATATTAAACTTTCATACAAGAATAACACAGTCTCAAGGAGCCATATGCAAGTCCCCTAAAGCGTTGCATGAAACGCCTGGGAGGATCTTGGGTCTTGATAGACGTCGTTGCGGCTGGAATCCCTGGACGGGGAATGGCAGGATTGCCTTTCTCAATGGATCTTGTGCTCTTCCAGTTCCTTTGCATTCTTTGGTGGCTTTGTCAAGTGTGCCGAATATGTTGCGGAGATGCATTGCTAAGGGTTCCCGATTTGGCCAGGAAAAGCAGGCAGGCGGGGTGGCTGTGGCCGTTTCCAGCAGGCTGGTGCCGAGCGCTCTGGGAATGTCTGGAAATCATGCGGAGCCATGGGGCTCCCTGCACGAAATGCCGCCTCGATGTCGCTAGAGGAGCCAGGCAAGGACGAGTAGGCCAGACTTCTCTGTGAATGTTGCAACACCGTTTTCTTTGTGTGTCTTCTCCGTTCTTATTGTACCGTTCTTAACGATAATTTCATTTGTACACAGCCCACGAGCCTGTGTGAGGCTCCGCCCACTCTCCTCCCCGGCGCAGGCCTTGCCTCTCGAGGGAATGCATCTCACCCTGAGCGAGGCCTGAGCATGGGCGTGACCTCACGGGAGCACCCGAGGATGGCCCTTGCGACACTCCTGCGCAGAAGCCCATCCTCCTTCGCTCTCTGCTTGCCCAGTCAAGTTGCGCAGGTCCCTCCCTGCTCTTCCTTGATGGTGCAATCTCCTGATCCCTGCTTCAGAAGCATAACCATTTCTGCTTTTCATAAGTACTTATTCTGGGAAATCTTTCTTTCCTGTTGAGAAACTCTCCTGATGCAAAACTAGGGCAGCCATATCAGCACATTCAATTTGGGGAGGCCATTGCAAAGAGGTAAGAACGCTCTTCTGGAATTGAGCAGGATTCAACCAAAGTTAGTAACTCTGCAGTAGCTTGGGGGCACCACTGAGATAAAAGTAGTATTACAGAATTCAAGTTTAGCTGCCTTCCACTTCTGAAGGTGCTTGTTATTTGATTGCTTAACGAGGACATTTTCCCTTCTCTCCACAGTTCTTTGGCTTTTTGGCTGGACTGCCTTCAGTCCTAGCATGTTCTTAATTATTTTGAAATCCCCAAGTTATGTGACAAGTGGTTTGACAATATAGCATTGTGATAAGAGCCCTGTGAATGTTTTGGAGGGAGTATCTACAGCCTGTTTCTCTCTGCTGTGCATGCAGGCTTCATGAAGGCTCTGTGAATTTCATGCCATGCAGAATCTTGAAGAGCTCTGGCAAACCTGCATGCTTGTCTTTGTCCCACTGATCAGCATCAAGCTGCCCGAAAAGGGTGCCAGCATTCCTGCTGTTCATCCAGACTATCGACAGTCCCGCCTGAGCACGTTGGCATGTCCGAATTGCATGGCTGCTAATCGGGGGGCTCATGAACGGATATGCGCATTCGAGGTTCTGCAAGAGACACTCCTTCCTTCCCCAGGACTGGGAGGAGGAGCAGAGCGGCTCAAGGACATGCCTTCTCCCTTCAGGAGGGTACCGTGTGACTCCCCCCCAACCCCGCCGCCGGCTGGCCTCTTAGGTGCTGAAGTGGGGGATGCTCCTGCGTTCTCAGTCTGGCTTGCCTGGAAGGAGACAATCCAGACTCCCTGATCTGAACATCACGTCCAACAACCCAGGGTGGAAATTGAATGGGGCCAAGGTCCAAAAAGCATAGTTTTGTTTGGAGAAAAAAGGTTAATTTGTTACAAACACGAAAATATAAACACAACAATTACAACCACATTCACTTTTCTACAAAGTGAGAGAAAAGCCCTTGGCTTTTCACGTATTAATTCTCCTCCAGTCAAAATGGGCATGGATAAGAAGCGTGTACTGCACGGGTAGGTATGGATATTTTATTCATGGTACTGCATTAGTTTTCCTTGTAAAGGAGAGCGAAACTTTTAAAATTCGGATGGGCATTGGCTGCATGTAGCAAACAAGCAGAGAACATCACTGCTGTGCGGAACAAGGTTTTCCAGGAAGGGGCCGTGTGGTTTGAATTCTCTGCCTGGCTGTTCCAGCTCAATCCCAGGCCTGTTTTCTGGAAAGTGAATCTCTCTAAATTCAGTGGGATTCAGGCTGCGACCCGATGCACCGTTAGTGGGAGCACACTAGTGAAACCCGCTGGGCTTACTTCCAAGCAGCTTGGGAGTTCCCTGCTAGAAACAGATTTAGGACTGCAGTCAGAGAAGGAAGGATGAACCGTCAGTTTGCAGAACCGGGTGCAGCTTGTTTTAGGGGAGGGAAGTGTGAATTTGTCGTTGAAAAGCTCTCTTTTTTGCTGTTGGTTCTCCTGGGCACGCTGCCCTTTAGTGATCCACTGAGAGAGGGGGGGAAGGGGAAGGAGGGAGGGGGCAGGGGGAAGGGAGAGGTCGTGTCTGGGGCAACAGAATGTGATCAGGGCAGCTTATCCTGTGACAATATGTGG
Source organism: Varanus komodoensis (assembly GCF_004798865.1). Classification (NCBI taxonomy): domain Eukaryota; kingdom Metazoa; phylum Chordata; class Lepidosauria; order Squamata; family Varanidae; genus Varanus; species Varanus komodoensis. The sequence goes on from NW_025336635.1 coordinate 971,673, forward strand.
AGCTTTTCTGTTGGGAAGGCAGGCAAATAACGGGCTGAGTCTGGGAGACTTTCCTTGGCGCAAACGTCAGGGAACACCGTGGGGCCGTTTCTGCGTGGAGCGAGGGGCAGGGGAGGCTGCTGCGGGGCGGCTCAGGGGCCTGCTCCATCCAGAGGTGCATGCTGAGGCAGCAGTGGCCCCGGAGGGCTTGGGCAGGAGACCGGATGTTCCCGGGTCGGACGGGGACCTTGCGCATCAAAGCTGGGCCGCTGCATCAGTTAGGACTGAAGCCGGTTCCAGAGCCCCGGCTGGGAGGCTCCCTGGCAGACTCTGGGCTGGTTATGGACTCCCAAGCGAATCCGCGGCGCAGGGATATTCTGAGGGAAGAATAGAGAGGTAGGGGGCCACGTGTGCTGGCCTGGCTCCTGGGAGGAAGGGGGAAGGGAGGGAGGGAGGGAGGGAGCAGTTCTCACCTACTGAGCGATGCCCCCTGGGAATACCATGGGTTATGAGGGTCATCCCAGGACAGTCTGGCCGGCACAGCAAGCTCCCCCCTCCCCGCCCCTGCCTTCCTCCCAAGTCCCAAGAGTTTTGCACCGGCAGCTTTTGCAGGAGCAGGACACCGCCAAACATCGGATGCTGGAGAAGCGCAGGGGAGAGCTGCGGCCCACTTGGGAGCTTCCCAGGAGCTCGCTGGTCCCCACGGAGCATTCAGCCTGGCCCCGCAGAAGTACCTTCTTGCCCTTGCAAGGATGCCACCTACAGGAGCACCCCAGCGGTCCAGCGGGGCAGTTTGAGACCCTTGCAGTGACCCTCAGGGCGGGGTGGTGGTGGAAGGAATGCAGACTTAACGTTTCTCGCCTCCCCCCTGCCCCAGGGACCCCCCTCCCCATGATTACCATCATTTCGAGCTCTGTATTCCTAACGTCATAGAGCACAATAATTCCAAACTTAGAAGAAAATGTTGCACAGACTCCCCATCACAATACTCTGGCCAGGTGCACCTTTGCATCTCAAAATCACTTTGATCAGAGCATTAGCATAAGGATCCAGGAAAGCAGTGGCTTAGCTTCCGCTCTCCTGCCCCATTTACTTTGGAAGCAGCACCTTTTTGCTGGAAAACATATATGTGGAAAGGGCTGAACGGATAAAAGCAGCACCTGTGGGCGTGTGCAGGCCTGGCAGGTCGCCCTCTAACACTAAAACGTTTGTTCCAACCCACCTGGGTCAGTGTCAGCCTCTGGGCAAGCAGCCCGGCTCTTGCCCCAGTGAACCTTCTGGGGGTCCCCTGGGCTGTGGGCCCACAGCTGCTCCATGGGCACACGGGCAGGGCGAGACCTGCAGCAACCAGGAACCTCCGTCCCCTGGGGGAGCGCCAAAGAGACCAGCCATCTCTGTGCTGAGCGGGCCATCCCTGTGCGGAAGCCTTCAGGTCAAGTGGGCGACGACTACGATGACCATGACGACTCCTGCCCTCCACCTGGTTGGGAAGTGGGACCTGGGCCTTCCCCAGATCACGTTTAGGTGCCACAGGATGGTGTGGGAGTCGGAGATGTCAAGGAGCCCTCTCCTTCTCATTGCGTTTCCACCTCTCTTTCCTTTCCTCAGGATCCCGCGGGGCTGGAGAAAGAATCACTGAAGTCCAGGGAGGAGGAGAGGCGGGAAGGGAAGATGGGCCGGTCCCTCGGCGTCCTGATGCTTGGCCTGGCTTCGGCATGCCTGCTCTGGGAGGGTAAGGCTTGGCGGAGGGGGCGGCAGTCACATCCTGTGCGAACAGCACCGTCCGTTCTGGGGATTCCCAGGATTTTCCGGCCATGAGCAGGGAGGCAACCTGGATGCTGCCCTCTGCCTGGATGATCAGCGTCCTTCCCTCTTCCCCCTTGCAGGTGCACAATGCCTGTTACGGAATTACTGGCTGACGGCCCCTCCTGCTGTCTCCGTGCCGCTGGGACTCTGTGTCATCATCCCCTGCAATTTCACCTATGAACAAAGGCATGCGGACAGAGATGCCCCTTTGTATGGCTATTGGTTTGAAGCAGAAAGTGTTTACACAGGGGCTCCGGTGGCCACCAACAATCCAAGGAAAACAGTTCAAAGCTACACGAGGAATCGCTTTACTCTCTCGGAACATCTGGACCAAGGTGACTGTTCGCTCACCATCAAGAATGCCAGGAAAACTGATCGAAAGCAGTACATTTTCAGAGTGGAGAGAGAGCCTCGTGCAAAATTCACTTACAGTTTTTATGCCGTGCCCTATGTGAATGTAACAGGTGAGCGCTTGTGGGGCTGCCTGCTCTCTGCCCAAGCCCCGGATTTCGGGCGGGATACGCCATGCACAGCAGTAAAACACGAATGAGCCACGACTGTGAGGCAGGATCAGGCATGCACCCTGCTCTCTGCATGTGACCCACGGGGTGCCGCAGGCAGAGGAGCCCTCGGGTGCCACGTGGTGCTCTGGGGAAAGCTTCTCCCACCTCCTTGCCTCTGATCCTGGTGCCTTTGCAAAGCCAACGGAAAGGTGCCCAGACTCTTTTGCGCTGGGCCTCCCTCCTTGCCCCGAGGGGCCTCCCGGATTCCTTCGAGCCCACGTGTTCGGGGCTGCCCTCCACCCGGTCCCCCGGCTCCGCTCACACACTCAGGGTCTTCACGTCTGCGTGCGGCTGGAGATGAGGCCGAGGTGGTGCACACGCCGGAGGGGGGTGTGGGGTGAGCTGAGCGCCCCGCCTGAGGGATTTTGGCAGAGTCAGGGCGAGCACAGCACCCTCCGCACCCGGATTCTGCAGGCACCCACGCTTGGCCGGCACTTCCTTCTGCACGGCAGGCAGGCCGGCCGGCCGGCCTCCTTCAGCAGCAGAGAGGGGCTGCTGCCAGCAGAGCCGCATCCCCAGAACTGGCTGCAGAGGGGCAACAGGCAACCCACGGCTGGAGACCATCTTGGCCGAGGGCCGCCGTGGCCGGTCGCGTCCCTCTCCCCCATGCCACGGTTTCCAGAGATGCCCTGGGTTAACCTTTGCCAACGCAGGTCAACAGAGGCATGGGGTCTCCACAGACTGGAGCACGTGAGCTCCTCGTGAGCATCCCCTGCCCGTGGGCAGACCCCAAGCTCTACAGATGCTTTGAGCATTCGCCCCAAAAGGACACCCCCCCCCCACAAGTGAAAGGTTGGTGTGCTGGTTCTTGCCCAAGCGAGGGCGCCCTGGAGCTGCCCAAATCCTGGCCCCGATTCCCCCACTCCTGCTCGAGAGTTGGGACAGTCTGCTGGGGGCACCACCCCATTGAGGGGTGCCCAAGTGCCCCTGGCAGCAGTGCCGGTCTGGGGCAGCTCCCAGCCAAGCTGCCTGCCTGCCACTCTGGCCAGGGGGCTTGCTGGCGGGGGGGGGGGTCTGCATTCAGACAACATGACAGGCGGGGTGGCAGGGAGGAATGCCAGGAGAGACCACCCACAGTCCTCGTCCCGCTTCTGCTCTGACTGGGCCCTTCTCTGTTCCCTCCGCCAGAACAAGCGGGACTGCAAGAGGGATGGACTGCAAGCTGGGCAGGAGGAAAGGGGCCAGGAAAAGGTCAGGGGGCCAAGCAGGGGAGGGGCCACTGCACTGAGCAGCCGAATGACAGAAGGCCCACAAAACCGGCAGAGGAGGCCACATGAACCGGGGAAAGGCGTTTCAGGAGGAGACGGTGCGATCGCGCATTAGGCATCGCCTGGCAATGTTAAAGCTGCATGCAAGAAATCACTCGCAAAGAGCCACAGGCAAACTCTCCGATGTGCCAGATGGAAAACGAGGCATGTGACCAGGCCTGGGTGGGCCCTTCAGTGCAAGATGATGGCCCTTGCCGGACTTCCCCGCGTGCAAAACGATGCTGCTTGGCAAGACTGGAGGTGCACTTCCGCGACCCTCCGGTTTGCTGCACGCGGGTCGATCTCAGTGCACGCAGCTTGCACTGTGGAGCCGTCCAATCAGTCTGACCATCAGAGGCAGCTGAGGGTTGCCGGCTGGGTCTGGGACGGCCTGCAGGAGGTGCTGTTGGGCCACTGCCCCTCGCACCAGGTGGCACTGGAGGCTCTGGGAGGGCCCGGTTTGCAAGCTGGCCCTTCTGCTACCCGTGCAGATGATCCCTCTGCGAAACACGGTCTAGAGGTTTTCAAGGGGCGAGTCAGCAGCCCCAGCTGGGCCATATGAAGAAGGTTGCGCTGGAGGCCGCACTGTCTGATTGCTGTGGCCCTTTGCTGTTTGGGCTGCTGGAGAGATTTTTCAGGGGTAGGCAGAGTCCGTACCCAGAAGACAGAGGGAGACCGCAGGCAGATATGCTTAGCAAAGGAAGAAATTCGGAGTGGCTCCGTATTGCAGGGTGGAGCTGAGGATCAATCTAAGGGTCTTGATACAGATTTCCTCACACTTTGAACAGACTCACTGAAATGAGTGGAACTTAGATCCAGCATTCTATTTTTCTCTGCATACTTCAACCTCAGGCCAGGTGGGGGAAGGCCCCTAAGCTACGCTCCTAGCAGCTTGCTCAGGAGCTTTAGGGGCAGGGACGGAGATCTCAACGGACACGTTATTCTGGCCCAGGACAGAAAGGCCAGCCTGGTGCTTCGAATTTGTCTGAGACGAAGTGCAGCAGGTGGGCAGCTGTACCTTGACTCCCTTGCTCTCTTCCTAGAACTGGGAAAGCCAGAAATACAGATTCCAAGAGAGCTTCGGGCAGGCCAGCCGGTAAATATCACGTGCACAGCCCCAGCAAGTTGTCCTCCAATGTCCCCAAACATGACCTGGGAAGGCATCTCTGAAGCATCCACCTCTGGGATCTCTGCCATGCTGCCAAGTGGCTCCGACATTTATAGGACTGTGTTCAACTTCAGACTGTCAGCGGCAGACCACGGCAAGCTTCTCACGTGCAGCGTCAGCTACGGGAAGGGGCCCGAGGCAACGCAAACGGCAGAAATAGTCCTGCTGAATGTCCACTGTGAGTGACTCTTTACCTCCTTCTCCCATAATTACTCCCATGGGGCTACCTTGCCTGCATAGCCCCACTCGCATGGGTCAACAGTGAGTGGAACGAACTGGAAAGCAGGAGAACGTCAGCTTGGCACTGTTCAGGGTCACCGTGAGGCTTGGCAGTCGTTCTCTCGCTCAGAGGTGGGTTCCCCGTTTGGATGCCATCCCTGGGCCCCAGAGGAACTCCTCTGCCCATGACGTTGTGGTCAGATGGAGGCCTTCGGAGGCACCGTGGGGCGCTGTGCTCGAAGCCCTTGCCCTCACGAACTGGGAATTCCTGGGTGGAATGTGGCCTGGTGCAGTCCAGGCTCTGCTTCCCCAGTTTGCCGTTCCGGCTTCGCTGCTCCTGCGCCCTCCCGACGGGCAGACAGGACCTGGCCCCTGCCTGGAAGCAGCTCGCCTGCCTCGGATGCCCGAGCCGCAGCAGAGGGCGAAGGCACTTGGCCAAGCGGGCCCCTGAGCTGCCGGAAAGGGCTGGCTTGGCAGAGCCTCTGCCGCCTCAGGATGCCCCGCTGCTCCTTCCCTGGCTCTGCAGAGCTGCTGCGGGGGAAGCAGAGTCCCAGGCACAGCGGCCTTTCCCCCTCGGCTCCAGCACAGCAAGACTCGTGCAGGGGGGAACACGGAAACAGCAGCCGAGCAGCAGCGGAGGGTCCAAAGGAGGTGGCGGTGGGAGGAGGGAAAGCGGTGGCACGGGAGAGGAGTGTCGAGGGTGGCCGTGTGCACGCAAGAAGGGGAGGGAGAGATGCCGGGATGAGGCTCCCCCCCCCCACCTGCTGCTGAATCCGACCGGAGGGGATTGCTGACCCACAGGGCTTGCTCTTGTCTTGCAGACCCGCCCCAGACGCCCCAGTTCAGCGGGGAACTCATACGCGCGAACAGAAGTAAGTTTCCTCTGCACTTGCACAGCCGCGGGATTGCGCCTTCTTGCCCCACAGCTCCTGGAAGCAGAGGGCGAGAAACACCAGGGAAGCCCGCAGGCTCTTCCAGGCGAAGGTGGCCAGGAAAGACCACGCGGCCCGGCAGAGCGGCAAGTCCGGGAGGTGGCGGAGAAAGCAGCCTCCCGTGCTGGGCGCGGAAACGGAGCCCTGGGGGCTCGGCTGCTGCCTCCCTTCGGACCTTCCCGCACAAGGCGCTTTCCGTGCGCCCCCGGCTCCTCCCTCGCGGAGCCTCCGGCGCTTCGCGCGACGTCCCGGCCTCCAGGGCCCGGATGCTCCGGCGCGAGCACGCGCGCTCGCCTGGATCCGCGCTTGGCCGGACAAAGGCAGCGTGCCGCCCCCGCGCACGCGTGGTTCTGCCGCCCTGCAGAGCCCCCTGGCGCTTGGGAAACGCGGTCCGTAGGCAGGCAGAGGAAGAAAGACCCGGGGTGAAAGGGGCCGATCCCAGCCACCGGACGGACGGCGCGCAGCACGGCCGCTGGGGAAGGGGCGCCCGGAGAGCCGCCTGATCGCGGAGCCTCGCGGCGGAGCCGCCCGTGCCTCCGTGGAGACAGCGAGGGCCGAACCTGACCTCCATCCTGCTGTCGGTAGCCGGCAGGCCAGCAGTCGCGTCCTTGCCCTGGAGGGCGAATCAGCCTTAATGATCGGCAGACCGCGATCATAGCGATCCCGCGGGGTTTGGGATCGCGCAGGCCAAAGGCTGAAGCAAGCGTCGCTTCCTTGCTTTGTCTTAAATCGGGCTAAGTTGTCCTGGGCTGGGGAAGTGCAGCGGCTCGTCCTGGGAGCGGAGAACTGGCGCAGCGCCTCACCGTCTCTTTGCAATCTCGCAGATCTGCAGAACTTTTCCGGTGTGACCCAGATTAGTGCACAGAGGGGTGACTCTGTGGTGCTACGGTGTGAGGTGGAGGGCAACCCCGTGCCCAGCGTGACTTGGGTGAGGGGCCCACAGCCCCCCCAGACACTCCAGCTGGTCTCCTCAGAGAACGAACTGAAGCTTTCCAGCCTGACACAGCAGCACGAGGGCAAATATGAATGCCGGGCCCAGAACAGCGAAGGCTCCAGCAAGGCAACCTTCCTGCTCTCCACAACAGGCAAGTGAGCCTGCAATTGGTTGGGGTTTGCTCAGGGAGCTGCTATTGGGGCAGACAGATGTCCGGACTATGTGGCGACTCAACAGAAGGCCCCAGGAGGATCCAGCCCAGATCAGTGCTGGTCCAAAGAGTCCAGCATCATGCCGTTGGGGGGGGGGGCACTTGGATGCCTCTGGGAAGCCCATGGCGGGGTGTAGGGGGGGACACGAGCACAGTAGCAGCCTCTGGCCTGGCCTCACATCCAGGAGGCAACATGTGGCCATGAGGACTTAGAGCGACGGATTAGCCTCTTCTTTTTCATGCGACTGCTGAACCCTCTGAAACATCATCCACATAGCAGTGGATGCCCTGACCTGCTCTGTGTTGTGTGGGGAGCTGCTGCCTTCCTCCACCCGGGATCTCCCCCCATTCTCCATCATTGGGCAATCTAGTCAATTCGGACCCTACAGGTATAGCAGCTCGGCCATCAGGCGCCACAGTGACAGCACAGCAAGTCATTGGCTGCTGATCCACACACTCCACATGACGTGAGAACGGAGCATTGAAGGTGGTTCGAGAGCACAAGGGGATGCGCAGTTGAACAGCCCCAGCATCCCTCCAGCCCACCAAAAGCCTGGCACGGGCAGGTTCAGCTTCTTGGCATGATGTCTTGCATGGAGCAGGGAGGGTGGAGAGGGCCGTCCTGACTCACAGTATCTTTCTCTTGCAGCCCCTGCGGAGTCTGGGAATCTGAGCACATTCATTCCTCTAGTGCTTGTCATGTGCCTGGTCAAGTAAGCCGTGCTCCTTTTCCTCCAGAACTTTGCCCCGCGTGCAGCTGGCGGCAAAGCAGGACAGAGGTGGGAGGGATGGATGGGCAGAGGCGGCTCCCTCCCACCCCCAGCTGGCTAACTAGACGCCTTGCTTGATTTTGCATCGCTATCTCATTTTCAGGGCTGTGCTTCTCTTCTTCTGTTTCTTTGCTTTCCGGCTTTTGGACCAGAAGAAAGCTGCATCTGGAAAGAGCAAAACGAAGAGCAGGGAGGCGGCAACAGCACAGGCAGCCCAAGCGGTCGAGAAGCAAGCGGAAGCAGCAGTGCCGTCAGCACATGTGTGAACTGTCCCGACTGTGGGCCGGTGGGGCACTTCTCTGGGGGCACGGGACCTCCTTGTTTGGCAGTAGCAGCTGGTGGAGCAGGTCCCGTGAGCTGGGAAAGATCCTGAGTGGCCCCAAGGGAGTTCCTGTTTCCTCTCTTCCCACTGGAGCAGAAGTTGGCGAGGGGGAGGTGATTGTGGCCATGTTGGGCAGGGTGGGATGTCTTTCTTAGACGTCCATGGACGACTGTTCAGAAGTTGCAGCTTGTGCGAAATGTGGCAGCCAAATTAAGACTAGGGACCTAATGGCCTCAACACACAGTACCAGTTTGGATCTACTTGTGTTCATCCCTGTTAAACCTAAGCCTCATTCAAGGTGCTGGTTTTCAACCTATGAGACTCTATCTAATGTTGGGCTGTAATACCTGACAGAACACCTCTCCCAACCTGAAAGGGAGACCTTACTCTGAATGCTCCTCCAGGGGAGTCCTGGGAGAGTCGCCACAAGGCAATGGAGCTTCTCAGTGCTGGCCCCTCAATGATGGGGTTGTCCCCCCAGTGAGGCCTCCCTGGCACCATCTTTGTCAGTATTTTGGCACCAGCTTAAGACTGACCATGTCTCCCAAGCATCTAATGGCATCAGTGATATTCAGTGGCATCATGGGGTCATCTGTGCCCCCTGTTGAACAGGTCTACCACGTACTGAAATGTTAGCTGTCGTTTTTATTTTTCTTTACATTTTGTACATTGAAAAATTCCATGCAGTGTTTTACTGTATTTATGGTCTGTGTTTCTGCGTGTTGTGAACTGCCAAGAGAGCTTCAAGTATTGGGTGGAACTGAACTGAACAATGAAATGCATAATATAATCTCCTGGAAGCAAGGATTTGAAGCTGGGTACTTTTGGAGGGATAAATATTGCTGTCCAAGGTCCTGAAATTAACCAAGTTCCAGACGAAATCAGGTCACCAGGTCTACTTAGTAACCTGAGCTATTGGGCACAGTGGATGACGGAATTCCCCAATGGAGCCTCACCCTGAGCAGCCCTGCAGCTCATTTCCCAAGTGCAGGGCAGGAGGACTCAGATGCTCAAGTGGGTAGAAAGCCCAGTTTGGATGCACAGCAGTATCTGACATGAATTCAGGACCAGGTGGTCTTCCGCATTTCTTCTCCAGGGGGCAGTGAAAGTTCCCATGATGGTACAGTTATGCCAGGCTGAGGAGGAAAGGGTAGCAAAAACATGAAGACAAGCTGGTGCACACGGACTGCTTTGGGTAGCGCTGGCTCCAGGATTCGGGTGGCACTGGACAAAAAGCCTTCAGTGGTTCCCTTTCCTGAGTGGGTTCAGCTCCTCTTTGCAGCCCACTGACTTGCCTCTCCTTCTGGACCCAACCTGCTCAAACAGGGAGCACAAGGCCCTGGAAGGATGCTGCCCTTTCTTCTCACTCTGGTCACAGAGTACGTTCATGAAGAAAGCAGGGACTGCGCAGTGGAGCATCAAGGCGCATGGGCTTGGAGAGTTGGCAGTGGGCCGCTGTGGGACACATGGACCTTGGCAGCTGCCCAGCAATGCCTGCCTCTGGTATTTACCACGATGGGGCGACTGAAGCACCCTTTGTGCACATCTCCAAGAGTGCCTCCCCAAACCTGTCCTCCAGCAACAGCGTTCTAGAAATGCAGCCCAGCACAGACAACATTCTCACTGCCTCAAAGGCAGACTGGGACACTCACTCATAAATGCACATACTCCAGCTTCAGTTTTCTTCTTGCTTTTATTCCTCCATTTTCTTTTTCCTCCACCGTCTGCCACTTTTTCTTCCACTTTCTTGAACAGCTTCAGTCCAAGCACCAACAGAACTGCTGAAAGGGTTCTCCCAGCAAAGTGTGCATGCGGTTCCAGTCTTAAGTCACTGTTCCTCTTGTGTCTACTCTCGCCATTTCTCTTTTATCCCTCCCTTGCCCCTTCTCTTTCACACAGACATCGAGAGCACAAGCCAATGTCTGCTAGCCTGCATCTAGGCGGCCATCAGATGCTTTGGAGTCCCAGCTCTGCCCCTAGAAACTCACCCCGGGGTCTGAGCTCAGACTCTGCGCCAGGCACCTCCCCACCAGTACAGAAAATGCCAGGCTGACTGTTTCTCTGAGGTCGCAAGCATGACCGTAGAGAAGGGGGCTTAATGGACCTCCCAGGGTGCAGGGAAGGGGGGGTACCAGTGCTGCCACCACAGGGAGCATGCTAGTGGTGCCTCAGCATCCTTCCACCTGGCCCCAGAGCACCTCTTTGCCGGCTGCCTAGCTGTTCCGCCAGGTGAGAGGAACACCGAGGCAGATTCACCTCTGTCCTCCTCCTCCTCCTGCCCTGCGTTGGATGTCTGGCAGCCTCAGGGCTGATTGGTTTTCCTTTGCTTCTTTTTCAACATCAAGATTCAGCATGGAGGGAGGGTTGTGCAAGACACCTTGCTCACAAGCTGGGGAAGAACATTGTTAGGCAGCAGAGTAATACGTTGAAAAGCTGCATGGAACTATGTTCAAATGCAAACGTGTATGCTGCAAATTCTATTGCAGAAGCAAATCCTGACAAAACAGCCATAGAACATTACGCCTTAATATAGTGATATGCTAAAATGCAATTGGTACCTCCACTTTAATTTGCTGCTGTTAGCCTCGTGAAGAAAAGCTGTATCTCAGCACCACTACTGAGCTTCGGAAATGGATTGTTCTATTACATTATGAACTGTGCACTAAATATCCTTCTGAGTAACAAAACGTGTCAAGTCCATTGACCTGATTCAAACTGGGTTCTTCTTTCTGGAGGCTAATATACTGGAGAGTCACCATCCAGTTGCGTGGTCCGCAAATGAGTTTACTGTATTAAAAAAGATAACACACAGGAATCACGCCACCCAGATGTGCATTGACGCACGCCTTCTTCTTCAAGGAAAGGGCAGATCCCACTTTGGAGTCACCTTCACTCCAGCTGGGGACCAGCATGGTGGGCATGGCTGATGTACATCATGGGATCATCCATAAAACTTTTCTGAAGTAGAAGGAGAATGGATATCTTGAAGATTTTCTGGAATTTCTCCCCAACAAAAAGATAGAGTACGGGAGTGAAACAGATATTCAGACAGATTCCCATGACAAAAATTCCACGCAGAGTTTTTACTGTCACTCTGGATGCCCCAAGCAGCAGTGAAGCATTGTAGAGATGATAGGGGGACCAGCAGACGAAGAACGATGCCACAGCTGCCACCAGCACTCTGAACGGCTTCCTATTCCTCACCAGCTTTTTCTTCTTCATTTCCCGTCCCATCCAGGAGCAGCAGCCCACAATGGTGATGAAGGGAAGTAGGAAGGCCAGCAGGAATCGGACAACAAACAAAGCCAAGTGAATTCGGTACCGGAGAGCCTGTGTTGTGGCCCCATCCCAATCACTGGAGAGAGCATAATTATTGACACAAGCGGTCTTGCCTTTCTCCATCTCTCGGGTCTCCCGAAAAGAAAGATTAGGGGCACTTAGGGTGAGGGAGACCAGCCATACTCCTCCAATCAGCTTCTTTGCCTGAGATAGTGTTCGGTTGTGCTGGGACCAGATGGGGTAGCAGATGAGGAGGTAGCGATCCAGGCTGATGATGGTGAGCAGAAAGACTGAAGTGAACATCCCCAGAGAACCCAAGAAGTTGAGAATCTTGCACATCACTGTGCCAAAGATCCAGTGTGAGTCGAGGAGGATGTGGGGGACTAAGAAAGGCATAAATGAAGTGGACATTAAGTAGGTGATGATCAAGTGAGAAAACCAGAGAGTATTCACTGTCCTCTTCATCTTCACCCCCAGCACCCAGAGGAGGAGTCCATTCATGGTTATCCCCACCAGGAAAGAAACTGAAATACAGCAGGCGATGGTTACATCCCAGGGGGTTATGGCTACTGGATAGTGACTGGTGTTGGCATTCGTTCCTGTGGTTGAGGAATTTCCCAGGGAGAAGGTGGTGTTGCCCTTGTCCATAAGGTCCTGAAGGAAGAGGAAAGAGAGGTTGAGTTGGTGGCCAAAGAAGGGAGAAAAGAATGCGAGAGGAAAGGAAGATGCAAAGAACGGGAAGAACAATGGTCTGAACAATGAGAAGTTTGGTATCCCAGGGCACTCTGCACCACTTAGCCAAGGAAGCAGGTTTCCCTGCGATTTTGAATGTTTTCTTAGTGCAAAGTCTTATTTTTACCTTCATTTTACCCTAGGATCTGGTGGAATTGGGGCACCTGGAAGCGTTCCATGCCACCCACAAGGTCCCATGCTCATCTCTGCTCTGTCTCCCACTTCTTTTGAGGAGATGCTACACTGCTGTCAGGAGGTCCCTTGATGACCCAAAGAAATGGAGCACCTGTGAGTAAAAGGAAGTTGGTCCAGAGGGAAAGACGAAGAGCGTATTATCAGAGGGACATTTCATGCCAGTCCTGCAGGAAGCCTTCCTAGTGGCTGTGAGATTCCCTCCCGGAAGAGGTCACGTTTGAGCCTTCTCTGCTGCCTTCTGTCGGCAGGCAGAGGCTTGTTTCTGAGAAGACCTTTGGCCTGCACACGAGCCTGTTGGGTTGGGAAGTGCTTTGCGTCCCCCTCTGTAATTTCTGTGTTTTTCAAAGCTGTATTTCAAGGTATTGTTTTAACCCTTTTTGTTTTTTCTATATGCTGCCATGAGTGTCACCATTGGCTAGAGAGGTGGGTTACAAATCGAGGAGGAAGAGACGGTACCAAATAGTGCTTTTCTAATTCATTTTGTGGAGCGGTATATCAGTGATCTGAATAAAAATAACATAAGCACACAGAGGGGGGGTGGGGAGGGGGTATTTGCATGTTTTATGACTGGCCGTCCCATTGTGTGATGCCATGGAGGACCATCGACCTCCAGCTGTGCACACAGGGCCAGAGATGTCGGAGGGACACTGATCACCAAGATCAGAATGAGTTGCAAGCATACACTGCCTTTCTACTCCTAGTATGTGGAAGAGGAACATGAAACAGTCCACTTCCTCTCCCATATTCAACAGGCGCACTGGCTCTTGAGAGTAAGCACGTCAGCTGCAGGAGGTAAGCAGAAAGCCTCTGACCAGAATGCTAAGACCAATGGGGATGGGGCAGGTTGGAGAAGGTAAGGTGCAGTAGGGCCAGAGGCAAGGGCAAATGCAGACACAGGCAAGGTTCAGGTACCAGTAAGGCAAAGGCTGGGCCAGAGGCAAAGGCAAAGAGCAGAGAAAAGCAAGATCAGAAACCAACAAGACATGGCAGAAACCAACAAGACACCAAAAAGGCTGGGCCAGAGGCAAAGGCAAGGACAGGAGCAGTAAGGTCCAGATACTTGGAAAGGTATGGTAAATGCAGAGGCAAGGAAGAGTCTGGAACAGGCAGGAGTCAAGGTACGGATGAATGTGTTGGGGACTAGAGATGACCATAAAACAACAACCCCAAAGTTCATGCTACTGCAGCCAAACTAGGAAGGGCAGCATGGCTCTGACAGCACCTCCTGGGTCTTCCAGGAGGCTTTCATCACTGCAGTGGTCCTAATCCTTGCAAGCACCATCTGGTCTGGTACCAATCCTGCCAGCACTTGCAAGGTGAAGCAGGCTGCCAACGATACCCAGCCACAAGAGGGAGCCATATTGCTTTGCAGATCCCAACAGCAAAGGCCGTACTGAGTTACAGCCAATTTAAATCACATGGCACATCTTAGCTAAGAGAGGACCCAGTCCTGTGGTTTTGGAGAGGGGAGCATCTGAAGGGCTGTAAATTAGGCCAGATCTCCCCTTGCGGTGGAGAGAGGTCTGACTCCAAAAAGAGAAATGCAGCCTCAGAACCTCTCCCTCTGCCCCAAATTCTGCAGAACCCCCTCTGGTGACACAGCTCTATAAAGGGCAAAGTGGGCAGCTGGTGCACAGATGGAGCCACATTCTGGAAGAGGTTGTGGAACCTGTGGATTTAAGGTCGTCACAATCTCTGTGCATCCCCCCAGAATGGGGAGATGTGTGCCATCCATGGAGTTTTCATGTTTCATTTCCCTTTCACCAATGACCATGAAAGTGAAACCTTTCTTTAAAAAACTAGAAGAAAACAGCAGGAAAAAAATGCTATTCCTGCCACATTTCTGAACTCGTAGAGATTCCAATGCTGAACCTCTGGAAAAGGGCAGATAAAATTTTCTTGCGGAGGCCAAAAGATGCAATGCCAGAATCGCAATGAAATCTAGGACCAGATCACATTTACTGCTTTTTCACCCTGGGCAACTGCCTGGAACCATTTATGCTCAGAGGTTTATGGGCATCCTATTGAGGATGCAAAGAGCTTGGAGATACAATCGCCTCTGTGGTCCTTCCACCCCACAAAACAGACCGGCTGTCTCAGAGCGGCTTGGCAATGTGTTGCCCCTGCTTGCAAAGAAAAGAGGCTGAGGCTCCAACTGAGATACACTGAACTTGCTCCAGCCAACCCCCCCCCCCGCCCCCAGAATCGCATTCCAATTCCACTAAAACACATTACTGCTAATGCATACTGAAGCGGATCCCTCCCCCCCTCCCGCCGCACCCCTGGGTGAATACTCATTCCCAATGCTATGTCTTTTTCTTCTCTCTGACATGAGTCTGTTAGCAGGTTTATAGCTAAAGAACCACTGAAAGCAATGAGAAAACAGACTGAAATATTATCCAATTAATCCTCCATTTTGTTGATTTGTTTGGAGTTTTAACCATTCTTTGATTTTGGCAGACTCTTTTAGGGCTTTACTCAACATGTCAACAGTTGTAGAAGTTTTATTGTGAGATCTGTCGACTGGATCAATAACATTGCTTGATTTCTTGACGCTCATCTACTAGTTTGTGAAATCATGACTCAGAGAAAACTGGTCCATTACAAGCCATCCAGAGACTTTTTTGGTAATGGACGAACTTTAAATAGAAGAATTTTGAATGAATGAATGAATGAATGAATGAATGAATGAATGAATGAATGAATTCCTTTGCAGGTTTCTTCAACACCCCTACCTCTGAGACAGAAGCTGAGTGACTACCTAGCCCACAAGAATGACAGCATCTCAAGAGGCAGACCAGAGCCAGCCCTACGAGGACGTGTGGCTATTTACAAAACAAGGCTCCTGGTGAGTAAAAGACAAAGCCCTCCTCACAGGGACCTCCCCCAGAGGTCCCCAATGCACAGGGCAGTGCTTTCGCCTTCGCTCTCAACAGAGGAGCGCCCCGCGTGACTGATTTCTTGTGCTGCTGACTCCTGGAAAGACCCTGTGTTCAGAATGTCTCTTTTTCTGAACTAGGAATACCGTGCTCTGGTCCTTTGGCTTGCCTCCTGGCTTTGCTGCACACAATTGCTCCTAGCTTGTGCTCAGACTGAGCCTGACCCAGCCAAAACAGGGAGATTAGCACTCCCCCCCCCCGCCCCGCTTAAGGTTGATGCCTGCCCCCAGATCACCACCCCTCTTTTGGGCTGCAGACAGAGCAATCTCCATACCTTCCCCAAAGTATGTCCCTCTTGCTAGGTAACTTCAATCCACTTGCCCAGAAATTGCTGTCCTCTCAGCTTTCTTTCTTCCAGTTCAGCAATCAGGAACGATGTGAAAACGTTCCTAGGGTGTAACTGGCGTTCTGGTAAAAACCGAAAGGCTTGTACGTCACACCAGTACATCCTTCTCCACTCTTGCCCAGTTCCTTATTCTGGCATTCTTAAGGCATCTTTCCCTGTGGGGAACAATGCTTTGGGGACGGCACTCTGGGGTTCATTGACATTTGCACAGGAAACACGGTTTCTTGCAATGTATACTCGATTTGAAATACCCTAGCAAAATATGCTGGAGGCAAGCAGAAGCTCCAAGAGCAGGAACCAAATTCACAGATTGCATCAGATTTCCAGAGGCCAACTCTTTCTGTCATCTGCCTTTCCCAAGGAAGGAGGCACCCCGGTTTTGGGTAACTCTAGCTCAGCTGCCCAATCCCTCTTGGAGCTAAAACTGTAACTGCATTTGCATTTTTCCCTTCCCTCTTCCACCTGTGGGAAGGAACTGGCTTCCCAAACAGCAATGGGTGTTACATTCCAGCTTCCCATCACCCCACAATCAAAAGGTTCTGCCAGCTCACTCTTTATCACCCCAGCCTGGTGTCCCTATTTACTGTCTGTTCAAGGTTTTATGTCTTTCTTGGGTCATCTAAAATGCAACTTTCTTGGGGGTTAATGCCTCCAACTTTTCATGTCCTCTTTGATATTGCTTGTAATGGATCAGCCAAAACAGTGTAACAGCTAATTCCAATTTCTGATAATTGGGGTATCAGTTTAGAATACAAAAGGAAACCCACCTCCCTCATTCTCTCTGTTATTTTCAGAGATATTCTATTAGAAAAAAGGGACACAAAGAACAGATCCCAGAGTCAATGATCTCCATAGCTTTGTTCAAAGAAATCAAGTAGTAAGCCCACAACAATAAGACCTGCAGTCACTGGTATGCAGGCAACTGTGCTGGTCAGACCCTCGGGCTCATCACTTATTTTATTTTTCACTAGCAGGGGGTTATCATCTTTCCAGTGCCACTGGACACCCTCTTTGACTAGGACTGAAAAAGCTCCAAGATTGGTCTTTTTCAATAGCTTGGAACTTGGGGGTCTCCACTAAGGAATAGCTGAAAGCAAATCCTACTGAATGTCCAGGCAGGTTTTATGCATTGTGGATATCATATGCTTATTCTCTTATAGGGTGTCATAACCCCAGTAGAACCCTAGAAGTGGGTTCTGTGAACCGGGAGGATGGAAAGGCCAAGCTTACTCTCAGCTGGCTTCCCACCAGCCTGGTCAGATGTAAGGCCACAAGAAGAGGCCATGTGGTCCAGTATTATGCCCACAGTGGCCATCCGGTTGCCCATGAGTAACCCACAGGCAGGACATGAGTGCAACAGTCAATATGCAAAACTACGAATATATATAATAAGGAACCAAACAATGCCCAACCCACACACACACACACACACACACACGTAATGTAACATACTTAAGAATACAATGAAGGCTGAAAGTGAAACCTTCTATGACCTAGTCCTGGTCGATGGAGGGTTTTAACTTACCCTGTTAAAGCAAGCAAGAGTTTGATCCAGATGAACAAGGAGGAAGTCTGAGTGTCGTTTATGCTCCAAACTGGCTGCAGATGTCACGCCTGTGAGCAGCGCAGAGGCCTGGGTTCACACCTCTGCCACACCTGCCAATATCAGCCTGTCATCACAAGGCACCGTTTCATTTCGCTTTGCCAGAAGGCTTTAGGGTTTTCACTGCAGCCCTAACCACACTTACCAGGAGGAAGCCCCATGCAAACCACCGGTTTGTTTCTGTGCACTCCTGCTTAAGATTGTCCTGTTAACTGTGAAGTTTTTGAACCTTGAGATTTCTAGATATCAAGGTGCAAACTTCCCTTGGCAATAAATATGATGACATTAGAGGTGAGATCTTCGAATAAAAGATTTCCTCCACAGAAAAACAGAAAGCAGCCAAGCAGTGCCATATCATCCATCTATTGACCTAATTGTGTGGGGTGCAAAATCCGACCCTCCATGCAAGATGTCTGGCCAGTCCCGCCCCCACTGCTTGGCTTCCCTGCGGATTTCTTTCAAGGACGAATGTCGAGCGATGCCTCACAAGCAGAAGCAAACTGTGACACCACCGAGCCTCGCTTTGCCAACAGGACACAGCTTTTTATCTGGATGTTTAGAAATACTGGGATGGCTCGGATTTAAAACCAAACTATGGGATGGCAAGCTCACATGCCCCAGATGTGCTCCCTAGAGAGGTCCGCCTGGCGCCGTCATGATATGTTTTTCGGCACCAGGTCAAGGCCTTTTTATCTGATCAATATTTTAACATTAAGCTATTGTAATTGTATTTGACTTATTTAATTTATTTTAAATAGGTTAGTTTTATGCTCAGTTGTGGAACAGTTAATTTAATTTAATTAGAATTTAGAATAATGTGTAAGTCATCCAGAGACAACAGTGATGGACGGCCTATAAATTTCCTAAATAAATGCGAGTTTATGGTCTTTTCTACCTCTCCCTCTTCTTCACTTTGTGCTGTTGATTTCCTCCTTTAATTTCCTGCTTCCTAGTTGACTGCCTTGGCTGAACTGGGAGGTTAGGATTTATGGTTTCCCTAGAAATCAGAGCTGGTTTCAAAATTAATTTTTGTAGAGCATATCACTGTATCCTGAACATTCATGATGCAGTGTCAATACGTGGAACACGAGAGACTGTCTGTCACATTCCCTGCAATTTCTTTTACCCCTTAGCTGGCCTCAGCATGGCCAAATTGTATGGATACAGACAAAAGGAAGGCAGAAATAGGGGTTACAGCCCTCTTGGTGATGAGAGGAAAATGGAAGTAGGTGCTTCAATCTGTCAGAACAATGGGGAAAGGGGGCTGCTGCCTCATCATCAAAGATGTTTGAAAACTTTCTGGACTTATTTCTTCAGAACAAAGCCAGAAGAGGAAGGACGTCATTACCTGATGCGTCAAACATCCTGTGACAGTGGCAGGTGAGTGCCTAGAAAAAGATGCTAGCTATCAGCTTATGACTGGATCAGCTTCCTACCATTTTGTAATATTGATAGATTTGCTTGTTATGCATTCCCTTTGAAGGAAGACATTTGAGGCTAGAGCCACAGTTCCTAGCAGAACCAGGAAGCCATTTTGCATGGCCCAAAATGCACAGGACCGAGGAAGTGGCTTATACAAAAGTAACACAGAAAAATAAAAGTAGCGACCCGTGTATTATACAGAATTGCATCCAAAAATGAACATAAAAGCTCATATGAATTTCATTGTTTTGAAATCTCAATGTTGAGGGCGATCCAAATTTAAGCCTGAAAAAATTAGAAACTGAAAGCAACTGGCACTGACTGATTCCTCTGCCCCTACCCTCAGCGGGTTACCACATGGTGACAGAGGGTAAAGACAAGTGTGGAAAAGCATCAGTGGAAGGGAGAAATTATCAACTGAATTTGTCAATGTTCCCTATATCTTAATTAAAAAATAGACACATGTGAACTAGTTTTTAAGACTGGTTTAAAATAGTAATGCTTGGGAGTATGTTATATTCAAAACCTGCTTCTGGAATGTTAATTGTTGCATTTTCCATTCTTGTCCTTCTAGATTCAGTAGCATTTGTGTGTGTGTGTGTGTGTGTGTGTGTGTGTGTGCATGTGGGGGGGAGATATTGGTAGTCAAAGAAAACTTATTTATGGCACCAAACGAAATGTATCAGGTTCAGTTTTCTCCATCACGAAATCTTAGTTCTCTCCTTCTTGTCTCCCCCACCCACTTTTCAGGCTCTTTCTGACCTGCAAGGTAAGGGAATTGTCGTAGCTCTGCAACCCTCCAAGATGAGCTCAAATTCTGAGTCCACTTCACTTCAAGAACATTGCTCAAGACCCCGTTCTATGCTTTCCTGGACCTAGCCGAGATCTCCATCGACGCCCGGCTTCCGGGATTGCTCTCCTGTAGCTTCTCCTGTCCCTCGGTCCTGCCAGAGCATACGAATCCTGCAAGGGTGGAGTTTCTGAAAGGCTCAGCTTTAATAATCTTCTGAAGGCTTTAGCTGACTGCAGTCTTGTCCTGGCACGACAGAGCTTTTCATGGGAAAAAACTCCGACCGGCACCTCCTGCGGTGTTCTCTCCAAGGTCCTGATCTGCCTTTCGGGTTTCTAGCCTGCCTTGCCAGGAGTGACTCGTTTTTCTGGAGGCCACTGAAGAATACAATTTTTTCCTGACGGCCAAACAAGAAGAGTCTATCAGAGACAACTAACAGAGTTAAGAATATAAAATAGACCTCTGCCAAGAAGGTCAGAATGTGTAAAAGAAGCCTGGAGCCAGTCGTTTGGACACCCGAAGTGTAGGTTAAGATAACCATGTACGAAAGTAAAAGCATGTTCTCTGCATGTTTTTTCTACCTCCAATCATTGCAAAAAGCTAAACATATAAAAACACTGAGCATGATGGCTGTGGCAGCTGGTCATGACTGAAGACGGACTCACTCTATTGTTAATATTTACTTATTTATTTATTTATTTATTAAAACATTTTTATGCCGCCCCATTCGCCGAAGCCTCGGGGCGGCTTACAACAATAAATTAAAATAACATTTTAAAATATATGCATTAAAATAAAATACAATATACAATATAAAACATACAATATAAAACAAGCCGCCCTGGCCAGATATGTACCCACAATAAGGAGCCTTTTTTGTATATATAGAAAATGACTTGCTAGTGTTTTCTGCCTCTCTCACAGTCAGGCAATGAACAAGAGGGACCTGTTTTTATTCTCAATACCACTGTACCTGCTGTGGCCCAGGGCAATCAGTGAGGACCATGCTACAGTCTACTTCTCCTGGACTTCGTACCTAGGAAGGACAGGAATCATGCAGTGGGAGTGGTGGTCCAGGAGGATAGCTCAGGAATGCATGGACTACTGTCCAGTTCTGTCCCACCCTAAGCTAGATGAAGAGAGAGAAGACCCCTAAGGGTTCCAAGGAGGGCGAGTGGCTCCACCTGCAGCAACCCAAGTTCCCAGCAGAGGTTGCCGGACGTATTCCATGCCGAGTGGAAACGAGTTTGACTTGACTACGAGTACCCTCTTGGGTGCATGGGCAGGATAAGCAGTTGGCAATTTGGCATAAAGGCATCCATCTTCACCCAAAAGCTGTGGCCTTTTTTCCTGATAGAACTTGTCTGAGCTACACATGTCCAGCAGGTGAGGTTTTGCCTATCCGTGCGATTTTGTTGGCGACATCTCGGCCTGGGATTTTAAGGGTAGGCATCTCACCGCTCAGGGCCCAGCATTTCTTTATTTAGCACATGAATAACCCAGGAAGGAATTGCGGTCAGGGCTGCGTCACTCTGCACGACAATGACATTCTCGTTTGTGATCAGCTGTGCCTGCACTGTACGCTCCAGTGCCATATTCTGGAATTACACTTAAGGGTTATATTTCTGCATCAGAGATTTCCTTCTGCTATTTTGACTCCTCTCCTGGGTCTCAAGGTCAACAGACCCAGCCAAATGCCTCAGGTTCCTGTGAGGACAAGTGCTCCATTCCCGAGTATCTTGCACCCTGGGCCAAGAACAGGCCCTGCTGCTTGTTCCTGCCCCTGCCACCACTGCTCCCCGCTGCCACGGCCTTGCCCCTGTTCCCCCACGGCCTCCTGCCCAGCCCCACACCACCTCGTGCGCCTTTCCCAGCTGTGGACTTCCATGGCCTGGCTCTCACAGGAGTTCAGCCGAGCTCTCCTGAAATCTTCCACTGCACTGGGCTCAACAGTTGCTCCAGGGAGCCCTGCCAGCACCTTTGTGGCTGCAAATAGCCGCACTGGAGAGCAGCTGGCGGGACCTTCCAGAGCGCCCACCTGACGTGCAGTTGGCAGCAGAAGGTCTTCTCCAAATCAGCATGAGGAGTGACACAGTCCACCATTTCTCCATCTCATGCAGGCTTATCACTGTCCTGGGGGACAACGGTAGCCTTGTACCAGCATCCTTCAAGCAGAAGGGGCATCTGCGCGTTCACAGTAGGGACAGCTCCAGAGGGTCCCTGCAGGGCTCCTCTGGGGAGCATGGGACTTGCTGCTGAGATGTGCTGCCAAGTTGTCTCTGATTTGTGGAGATCCCATGAATGAAAGCCATCCGAATGCCCTGCCCATGACATCCTCTCTCGGCTCTTGCAAATTCAAGGCTGTGGGTTCCCCTATGGAATCCATCCATCCCATGGCTGGTCTTCGTTTTCCTCTCTGCCCACATGGGACTTAGGATGTAAATAAGACAAATAAATGTTCCTGAGGAGCTGTGTGAACCCACTTGAAGATTCCCATGGATTTAGAACATGTGCGCCAAAACCAAAAAGCAGCAGTTTGAACTACCTGCCTTTAGACTTGCATCCAAAGATGCAAACATCATTTGAAGGGCAAGAGAGGCAACTCTCAAAGACTGACCACTGGGATGCTTCCAGCCTCTTCAAATCACAGAATAGCAAGAAGTTGTTTGTGTACATTTGAAGCGGAGAGTAAAATATCTAAAATATTTGAATAGTGCCAAGTCAGCTCAAAAGCTTGCAGAGCAAAAGTTGCAGCACAGAAAAATTGTGAACAGAAATGTCGATGAACGAAGCCTTTCTGATACCATCATCATACATGTGGCTGCAAGCCTAAGCATGACTGGAGAGAAGGAAGTCCCACAGCTGGCAGCGGCAGAAGGACAGAAGAATCCAAGCCGGAAGCCCTAGACCTGCATGCAGATAAGGGGAGGCCGGGCCACACCATTAGCCTTGCGCCCAGCAGCCACATCTGGATGACATGGAACATCTGCAAAAGAGCGCTTCAGGTGGGTGGGTGAGCAGGCACAGCCACGCCACCTAACCCGGACATGAGCAAGTTGGTCTGTTTGTTTATTTGTTCCATTCATATGCCTCCACTTTCTTTTAAAGTGGCTTATCTCATGCTCCTCCACCTGCTCTCAATCTTCTCCCCACAACAACAACAACCCTGAGAGGTAGGCTGGGCTGAGTGTCTGCAATTGTCCCAAAGTCACCCAGCTGGCTCCATGGCTGACCAGGGACTAGAACCCAGATCACCCAAGTCCCAGTCTCATGCTCTTCAGCACCACACCGCGCTGGGTCTCAGTTCTGAGACTGAAGAGAAGACACATCCTCCAATTCACATGTAATTCACGTGGAGGAGAAACATACAGGATGTTTGCTTGTCTGTTTGCTTCCTTAGCGCATTAATCAGCAGAGGGTACAAGATAACTGAACAGAAATGCAAAGAAACAGTGAAACATAGTTCCTTAAAAGAAGACTCAGAGCATTAAAAATACCAGAAAGATGCAAAATTATTAACAACCAGAGGCTTTCCTAAAAAGCAAAGTCTGTACCATGGTGAATACTATCACATCTAAATACTGTAGGCTTCAGTGTGTCTTACTTAAGAGCAGATATGTATATGGTGGTGATGCAGGTACCCTTCTTGGCTGCTTTGGATAGTATGTTGACTCCATTTGAAATGGATGCTTCCACTCTGATGCTGTACTTTTTGTGCTGGGGAATGAACTTCTGGCCACCTGGCCCTCCATGAGATCATAAAGGAAGGTGTAGGGAGCATCCTCTTGTCTGGATATCACTGAAGGCAGCTTTTTCATGGGGTGAGATTGAGTCACCTTCTGCCTGAGCTTCTGGGATTGTTAATCCGATGGTCCTCTTCCTCATTATTGCCATCCTCCTCAGAAGCATCCACAAAAGCTTTCTTGAGAAGAGTGGGAATGGACATCCTGAAGATCACCTGGAATTCCTCTCCAACAAAGAGGTAGAGAATGGGGGTGAAACAGGTATTTAAACAACCCCCGATGAGCATCATATGCCACAGAAACTGTACTATTATTTCTGGAACTTCCATCAGCAGTAAACCATTATGGAGATGGAAGGGAAACCAGCAGATGAAGAATGATCCCACGGAAGCCACAAGGACTCTATAAGTCTTCCCCGTCTTCACCAATCTTTTTTTCTTCATTTTTTGACCCACCCAGCAATAACTGCCCACAATGATGATGAAAGGGAGCAGAAAAGCCACCAGGAATTGAAAGAGAAAGAGAACCACTTGAATGGAAATGGCACAATGATTTTTACAAACAATCCTGTCTTTCTCTACTACGAGTGTTTCCTGGAAAACTGGGTAGGCAACACTCAAAGCTACGGAAGCCAGCCATGTCCATGCAATCAGTTTCTTTGCCCAAGGTATTGAGCGGTGGTTCTGGGTCCAGGTGGGATTGCCGATGATGAGGCAGCGGTCCAGGCTGATGATGGTGAGTAGAAAGGCTGCAATGAACATCCACAAGGAAAAGATGAAGGTGCTGAGCTTGCAAAAAACCGTGCCAAAGATCCAATGGAAGCCAAGCAGGGCATAGATAGCATAGAAAGGCAGAAAGGCACAGACCATTAAGTAGCTTAGAACCAAGTGGAAGAACCAGAGTGCATACACGGTTTTCTTCATCTTCACTCCCAAAACCCAGAGGCAGAATCCATTCATAGCTGCCCCCACTAGGAAAGACAGGAGAAGCAGAGTGGAGCACACCGCATTCACGGAGCTTATGCCTGCAGACTGGCTGGTATTTATTGATGCGGCTGAAGTATTCTCTAAGGAAGTGCTCATGTTGTCTTTGTCCATAAGGCCCTGGAGGAGGATGGAGAAGAGACTGATTAAGGGGCAGAGGAGGGCAGTGATGAAAAAGGAGATGAGAACCAACAGTGTCCAAAGCTCTGGATGGAAATGGGAAGATGCAGTCATAGAGTCAGATTCATGAACTCTGCACAAACCACAATCAGGGCTAAAAAACTCAAGATATCAGGTGAAAAGATAAATTCCTGAGGCAACACCTCCCATATCCAGTGTGGTGTGGTGGTTAAGAGCATGGGACTGGGACGATCTGGGTTCTAATCCCGCTCGGCCATGGAGCCAGCTGCCAGTCACAGACTCTCAGCCCAACCTACCTCACAGGGTTGTTGTTGTGGGGATAAGATGGAGGAGGAGAATGATGTAAGCTGCCTTGAGCCCTTTGTAGGAAAAAGGCAGGATATAAATCAATCAATCAATCAATATCAGCCTACCTGTTCAATGAACAGTCGCTCCATCACCTGCACATGCACTCCTGGTGGCAACCAGGTCATGCAGGTGTCATGTTGGGGGACTCCACCTGTGGAATTCTCTCCCCTCCTGCAGTGTGACAGGTACCAGCCTTGACTATGTTTTGTCACCTGCTAAAAACCCACCCATTTGCTCAAGGACTTACTGATTTCAACACTTAAATTGCTTCAGGGGATTTGTATTTTAGTTTAATTACTTTAATGAGTTTTGTGCACTGCTTAGTGATTTGGTAATGAAAGGGGGAATAAAAATGTTTTAACCAAATCATTCTCATCATCATAAATACATTCACACGCACGCATTTCCAAAAGATTAGTATTTGGTATCACTGTGCATGGGTGTGAAAGCTGACAGTGAAGAAAGTCGACAGGAAGAAAATTGATGCGTTCAAAACATGGTGCTGGAGGGGAGCTTTGTAAATACCCTGGACTGACAGAAAGAGAAGCAAGTGAGTTCTGGATCAAAACAAGCCAGAGCTTTCCTTACAAGCAAATATGATAAAATTGGGGCTGCCGTACTTTCGGCATGTCCTGAGGAGACAAAACTCCCTGAAGAAGACAATCATGCTAGGGAAAGTGAACACAGGAGGAGAAAAGCTGTACCAAATATGTAATGAATCGATTCTGCTCAGCGTGAAGGATACATTTAGTTCTCTTGATTAACAGTCTGGGTGGCTATCCCCCATGACTTTGTCTAATTCTCTCCCTCTCCCTCTCCCTTTCCCCCCGTGGGTGTGATTTTGTTTTATTTATTAAACCTCTATTCTGTTATATTGGCCCGCTATATATATTCCACCATATACACACCAAAAAGGACCAAATATTTGTCATGTGCTTTTATCATTTGGTCTTTTATCTGTTATCATTTCTCTACTGTTACCCATAACAGTTCAGTTCCTACCCTTCCTCATTTCCCCGTTGCCTCTGCCTTCCTCCATTTTGCTCACCCACCAATGAGGAATACATTTCACAGCTATAAAGGCAGGGATTCAGGGCTTCATATCCTAGAGCACCTTGGTCTTGCCACTAAAGCCCACTTTGAGGGTTGAAAAACCAAGACAGTGGAATCCCCACAAAGCTTTGTGTTGTGACTTGAGTGGCATGCGAACAGCCTCTCAAATTCTCCAGTGTACCTGTGAGCAGGTAAGAGGCCACAAGGATTGGCTTCCTTGGATAGAGAAAGCCCTTGTGGCTTGGGGCATGGGCGTTCACAATATCAATACACGTGCACCCCAGTTAGTTATCCCCAAGTACTTTAGTTTTCTCATCTCCTCCCTGCTCACCCAGTTCAAACAGGCTCCAAACTGCTTCTTTCCCCCCTCCCACTGCCATCAGGGTCTTAACCCCCAGTGATGGCTTTTGCATTCCATGAATTGGAGAGGAATTCCCAATTTTCCAAGGATCTATTCTGCAAGTCCTCAGCAGCACCCTAACATGAATCTTTTGTACTTTGTACGAGTCCCCAATGTGTTTATGAACAATCGCAACACAATCTGAAATGTGTTTCCTCAGAATCAAGGGCCATGTGGCACAATAGAATTTACTGGTAGGTAAGCATGTCCAGGAAGCCAGCCATGGTTGGTTGGAAGGCAGAAGCTCAGCGACAGAGTGGGTACAGTGCACACAATTTCCATTCCTGACGTTTCCAGGTAGGACTGGGGAAGATCCCTCTTTTCATCAGGATGGAGCATAGCCAGGTCGTGGTGCGTGGTACTCAATCCCAGCTCAGTTGATTTGGCCCATGTGGAATCGTATTCCACAAGCCACCTTCTCCATCTTTGACAGAGAAAATGCAAAAGAACCAAATCAATTAACCAGTGTTTCGCTGTCTTTCCACGGCACCCAGAACCTGCTTTCCAGGACATAAAGTATTTCAGGTATATCATTGGTACTTAGTACTTGAGGAATTTTTTATTACGTATGGGGCAGGGTGTCTGTTGGAACTGTGCAAGCATCCCCCCAGGTTTTAGCAGGCTAGAAAAAACTAACTTGTGACAATTCTGAGCCGGAGACCATGTCTGAGGAGTTCCTTCTTATTCTCTGGTTCAATCTGCCTGTCATAAGCACATTGCTAGGGTTCCAACTGCATGGTAGCTTGCTTCATATTTTGCTTTAGAGGTTAACACAGGATCTAGCATACTCAAGGTTGTTAACCACACAACCTTGCAACCTTTGCACTATGTCAATTTTCTGGCAGCAAATCTTAAATTCTGCCTATGCAGCTCCTTAATTTAGATTTCCCCTGTAGGGTCTAAATCATAGGATCTAAATCTCTCTGGACTATTGGCTTCATTTCACAGTTCTTAAGACTTGGCTGCAGTGACTTCAATAATACCTTGGATAAGTCATCGGATACTTTAAAAGTTTATTAAAGTTAATTTTCTTATATTGTTGGGAGCTTCTTCGCAATTTTTATGTTTTTGCTCTTTTTCTGCAAAACTATCCTTCGGCCTTTCCCTCCACCTTGCAGTGCTGTGGGTAAAACAGGCAGCCAGGAAAGGCCAGATGCACTTTCATTTTGGGGTTTAGCAAAGCCGTCACCAGTTGTAATCCCACCCCCTTTCCTTTTAAACCTTTATGTGCCTTATTTGAAACACTGAGCAACCTCCCTGAAGCCATGCCATCAGACTCATGTAAGTTTTTAAAAAATTAATACAGTTAGAAGATTACTGCACTCTGCAAGAAAGAATTTAATAGCCTCCAAGATCCTTCATCACTGTACGAAAGCCTTGCATTGGCACAACCGAGTGGAGTCTCCATTTAGAGAGCTATCACCCTTAGGTTTCTCTGGCCCTTTCTGGAACCTTTTATTATCTGGACCACTCTCGCTTTTCTTATTTGGGTCACTCCCATTTTGAGCTTGCTTAGTAGCTGGTTTACACAGCAATTCCTTCAACTGAAAGTCCTTTCCAGTCATTTGTATTGACGCTGAAACTGCTGGTGCTAGCTTTGTCCAGAGATTCTCAGAGTGTGAATCGCCAGCTAGAGAAGCCCTCCCCAACCGTTTGCCTTCCAGGCACATTTGGACTGCAACATCCAGAATTCCCAGTGAATGACCCTGCTGGATGGGAATTCTGGAACTTGTGGTCCAAATGCCTCTGAAGGCCACCAGGTTGGAGAAGCCTGAGCTAGAGCTCCAATATTCCCTTCAAGGTCTGAAGACCAATTGAGTTGGGAATGCAAATAATTTAGAGAGTGAATAATTACATCTTCAGTTTCCTTCAAGCCTGTTTTGGTGGAGAAAAAAACTAATAATTTTAGGTTGTCTATTCCATTTCTTTGAAATGATATTCTGCACAGAGGGGGAGACATCCAGGATACAATAGCCTTTTTTGGTAAGAATAATTTTCATAAATACACTCAATTATAATCCTAAATAACAATGTCTATGGTATTCCCCAAACCTAGCAACATTTATATTTATAGTTATTCACACTTGTTATTTAATTAGAAATACTAGCAGCTGCCAAGGCTCAAGAATGCATTCCTATACCTGTAAACCAGGTGGAGCATCACAGCCAAGTTTAAAACTACCCCCACATTCCAAAGTGCATTCATTCCTTTAGTAATCCTTTAGTTGTCAAAAGAAATTGCAAACCTTGGGAGTGGTCTACAAGATGCCAAGTTTCAGAATTGCTTCTCTAATTCTGGAGCTTCAGTACTTCCTGGTAAAGAGGAAAAAGTTGAGCAATTTTTTAAAAAATCATCTTGAAATTTGTGTAAATTGTAATTTATACAAATTGCATTAAAAAAGCTTGTTTTGGACTTTTGCACCTGCCCACTTACCGGGATCTAGATTGAAAAGATCTTGCACTTCAGTAGTCCTGGAACATGTCTCTTGTCAAAGTGCAGAACACTGAAAAATGAAACTAATTACAGCAGTTGCTGTGCTATATCCCTTGATAATTGTCAAAAGCTGAACTGTCATGTGACAGCTAAAGCCACAAGACCTTTGCCTGCAAAAAAATGTGGCCAGTTTGAGTAAACTACGATTTACTCATGAGTAAACTACAATTACTCATGTGACACCTTTGTTGCTAGAGAAACGTCTTATCTGCCTGGATCAAATCTTCCCATAGCTGGGATTAATCCCTGGGAAATCGGAGGAAGTTT
Source organism: Varanus komodoensis (assembly GCF_004798865.1). Taxonomy (NCBI): domain Eukaryota; kingdom Metazoa; phylum Chordata; class Lepidosauria; order Squamata; family Varanidae; genus Varanus; species Varanus komodoensis. The sequence goes on from NW_025336635.1 coordinate 1,000,559, forward strand.
TTTGGCGTAGGCTGCAGGGAGACCATCAGGCGATGTCAAGTTATCCATGTTTTGTCCCCAACTAGCAGGTTAAGAAAACTTTAAACAAAGACTTACAGGACTTTTACAGATAAATGGAACTGCTTCTACAGTTTCTAAAGCCATAATGCAGCTTTGTAATACTATTTGTGTCCTCTTTATTGACAGAGATTTTTACTTTATCCTTTCCTAACTGCAGCGCCTTTCCCCCCTCTTTTTTTTCCTATAGAACTTTTTTTTAATATTGAGAATGTATTTCAAAATGTATTACACGCATGCCTGTAAATCCTGCCTTTCACCCTAGAATCATAGAATAAAAGAGTTGGAAGGGGCCATACTTAAAATGCTGTTGGGTTTCTGTAAGGAGAGCTTCTGCCATGGATGACTTGAATAAATTAAGAATGCTGTCCAGTCAGGATGCTTGTCCCCTTTAAATTTGGATGCTTCCAGCTGTCCTGTGGAGGGTGAGAGGTGTATGGATGCGAAAGGTGCCCAGCCTGCAAAGATCCCACAAGCTCCTCTCTGAAGTTGCTCTTATGACTTAAGGGATGGAGCCAGCACCGTTCTGTCCATGCCAGCCGTATCACTGATCCCTGATGCAGAGAGATAATTTTGGGGGGACAAAGTTCATTGCAAATCTTATCATCTGTTTCTGGATGAATAAATGTGGCTTTTCTATTAACTTACTCAGTGACTTCCACTTTTATTTTTCTGGAGAACAAATTTAGCCTGTTCACAATGCAAAGGCCCCGGGTGAGCCAAACCACATGGCTGAAATGCAGTCTAAGATGCTAAGTCTTCTGCTGTCCTCCCTTCATGGCCCTCTCTTGCCTCCTCTTTCTGTCCCTTTTCCACTCGCATCCTGCCTATCAGCTGGGCAGCCAATCACATCTGCTGCAAGGAGTGCAGGACACTTTGGCTCCTGTCTCCTGTTCATCACTGTGTTGCCGTAACGGACGCCAAGACCAGCTCTCTTGGGGGATAGGCAGAGTGGCATTCCGGTGGCCCAAAAGCAGGCAAGCTGCCACCTGCTTCTCTCTTCCCTGCACCGGTCAGAAGGGCCCTCGCACTGAGACAGGTGGGCTCTCCAGAAAGCAGACCTGGTTACTGCTACAGGGAAACCGTGGGAAGGCTTTCCCAGAGGGCCTGTTTGCCCCGCTCCTCCTAGCCTGGAGGAGCCCTCCGAGTTAGCTGTTGGGCTGACAGCTCCCTGCAGAGCTGGACCAGAAGTGTGGCTCCACAGTTCAGTGGCACCAAGGACCAGTGGCTTTGGTGGCCGTGGCAGGGCTGAGGACAAGGAGGAGCCACGGGGCCAGAGCCACCACTGCAATATGGATGCCACTCCTTTCCCAGCCCAGTTCTCTTCTGGTTCTGGACTACATCTCCCATGGTCCTGCACATTGGCCATGGTGACTGGAACTTAATGGGATTTGAAGTCAGCATGCCTGGAGGCAGGCTGTCCTTGCACTTCCATGCTGGGATTTCAACCTTTCCCCATCTCAAGCCCTCAGCTCGTGGCGCTCTCTGCAGCAGAAGGCTGGGGAGCTCAGCAGGCCTTCTTCAGGACATGCCCCACTTCGCTCCAGCATCAGGAAATGCAGTCCTTGGAGGCTTTGCTGTTTGTTTCTGCTTATGGAACTACTGAGCAAACGGCACTGAGGTGCGCAGCATCTCCTCTACAGAGAAAACAAAAGGTGTTTATGTCACATCAGTTCTTACCAAAATGAGTTTTCTGTAACTTGCAGTTCCTTCCTTTTTCAGTGTTTCACATGAAAAGTTGCAACACATCCCCATGTGATAAGAAGTCCTGGGAGCCACAGTGCATGACTGGGCCTTCTTTTGCAACTGGAGTGCTCGCAGTAGCCCTTTACAGCATTCTTGGAGGGGCTCCATGTGCCATTTCTTTGTCTTTTCCCTTTTTTCTCATAGGACTCCTTTTTCCTTTAGCAACTGTGGCTTTCGGAGCCATGAGAACAGAATTGTTGTGGTGGACAAACCATCACCTGCTCATTACTCACTATAAATCTAAGAAACAGATACATAAATAACTCATTAGGGCTGTACAAGGATCTGAACCTCTGGTGAATCGCCTTGCTCAAGACATACTGCACAACACAGGTCCAAAACGTTCACAGGCCCCTCTGTTTTGGCACCTTGTTTTTAGAACTCCTCCCAAATCCCGCCATGAAGTATATTTCAGATTCCTAGTTCTGAGGCTGAAGATCTTGGAGCTGGGAATCATTCCTTCACCCACCCTCACAGCTGGCACACCAGCTGTTCTCCGAGATCTGGAAAGCAACTTTGGAGAAGCAGAGGAAAGGAGATGTTCCAGAGATGAAACATAGAAACAGAGTGAATCAGAAGGGGCCTCCTGGGCCATTTAGTCTGACTCCAGCTCCAGCCAGCTCCACTCATGACATGTGCATGTTCAGCCTATCCTTAAACACCCTCACCGATGGGGCTTCAACCACCTCCCATGGAAGCACATTCCATACCCTCGGGGTCCTAACCATCAGGAAGTACTTCCTGGCATCCAAATGGAACCTTGGTTCCCTGAGCTTTGCTTCATTGGAAGGTGTCCTGTCCTCCACCGCAGGGGAAAAAAGGTCATGGTGCACCTCTGCATGGCACCCCCTCACATACCTGTACGTTGCAAACAGGTCCCCTTGGAGTCACCTCCTCTCAAGGCTGAAAAGACCCAGCTCTCTCAGTCTCTCCTCACATGGCTTACTTTGCAAACCAGCCGCCATCCTAGTGGCCCTTTGCTGCACTGATTCCAGCGCCCAGGGGCCCAGAACTGAGCACAGTACTCCAGTTGCGGTGCATCAGAGTCATATAGAGTGGCAGTAATACCTCCCTCGATCTAGAAGCCACGCTTCTGGCTATGCATCCAAGGAAGGACACTGCAAAGCTCAGGATAAGAGCTTTCTTGATGCCTCTTCAGCCCCTGTTGTGTCTGAAGATGCAACCAGAGTCTCTGAAGGTGCAGGGGTGGGGAAGCATTCTGAGTTCAAAGCCCCAGCTCAGAGTCAGGTCCTGAAGTTGGAGGAGGGGCTCCAAACGTATCCCAGATGATGTCTCATGGCCATAGGATTGTGCTGTTCCTGTGCAAGAATGTGACTGAACCTAGCCCTACTCCTCCTGATAGACCTCTTCCTGATTATAGGAACTTACACCCTGCTGGATCAGGCCAAGTGCCCATCTGATCCAACGTTCTGTCCATGCAGTGGCCAGCCAGCTGCCTGTGGAAAACCAGAGAGAGCAAGAACACACCCCAGCTGCATTTTCCAGCAACACTGCAGGTAGCATAGCGCCCTCAGGGCCAGGATCCATTGATGGCCTCATCCTTCATCTAATCAGATAAAGCCTCTACTTCTGGCTTGTGCCGATCCAGTTGGGCCAAAAATTGGAATAGAAATGGAAGAAACAGTAACTGCAACTGTACAAGAGGGGAATTGCAGGAACGTGTTGCAGCACAGAATTGCTCTTGGCAAGCTCACTGCATCGCATTATCCTCTCCACCTTTTTTCCAAAGATCCAGTCGCCATTCTCTGGCTGCTGATTATGCTCTGGGCTGTTTTTGCCACCTTAGTGTTGTTCTGCCTGCAAAGATTTTGCGTACTTCTGAGAATCTCAAGGTTTTCCAGAGGTTGCTGATACCTTCCTGATGTGTGAGGATGGTGCAGTTTTAACAAAATAAGTATTGGCACTCATGTCTGAACATTCAAACACAGGATGCGATTTTACCAGCATCCCTCCTTAGAGCTCCTTGATTCTGCACCAAAATATTCCCCTTCCACACGTGGCTAATAGCTCTATTTCACTGAAATTTGTTTTTGGGGTTTTGCTTTGATTCTTGTTCTTTCCTTTCACCTTTTTAACTTTTTGAATTTTGATCTGCTACGAAGGCATGCTCTGTGGGAAGACTACCTAGAATTAAGAAAACAAAACTCTATTTTACTTTTTAACGATATGCAGTCTGCCCACAGAACATGTGTTATGAGTAGATAAACATGCCGTGAATGAAGAAATAAGCAAATGGCAGTTTCCCGTATGAGAAGTGAGATGATGACGTGAAGATGAGGGGTTTGGCTGCTTAGGGTGCAGTCCGTGGGCAATGCCGATAGCCTTCCAAACTTGCAGGCATCCTATGGAGGGTGGGAGGAGCATGGAGGGGAAGATCACCTTCACCCCCCTCCCACCCCCCAAGTTAGGCAGACGACTGATCGTGACTCTCTAGCTGAAGTCCCTTGGAGGGCGGGGGGCCTCCACGAGGCTTTGCAGCACGGTGCTGTTGGTTTCCCCCCTTCTCCATCCTTGGCAGAAGACCCCACACCCTTTCTCTGAGGTCACCCTGGCAACCTTGCAGGTGCACTGATGCGGTTCTTCCTCTACCAGCTGAAAGTGAGGGGAAGATGCCCTGGACTCGGAATCCCACCTGGGAGCAAGCTTTCCGGGCTAGAGCATGAACTCCAAACTTTCCTCTGGCTGCCTAGATGCTGCCTAGGGGACAAAGGACTTTTCCAGCAGTGGCGGCGACACAGAGGTGGCATTGCTTCCCATTTAAGCACACTCTCATAATGCCTTCACGTGACTGGTAAAAACTTTTTTTCACCTTTTTTCCTTCTCGGATTTGCTGTTTCCCATTTTAAACATGTGAATTGCGGGGGGTTTGGTGTCATTCCCCCATTCATGTTCTTCCTGCCACATGCTATGATTTTATCAATTTGGTTGGAACGTGGTTTGGAACCAGTGTTATATTCTCCTCTTGTATCGTTATAGGTGGTTGATAACTGCATTCGATTACTGCATTGATTTCTGCACCCACAAATTATCTATATGTAAACAAAGACAGAATCAGGAAAGAAAGTCACTCCAAATAGGTGTATATTTATTGCATTTCTGGGAAAGCATAAGAATGTAAGAAAAGTCCTGCTGGATCAGACCAGGGACACATCCGGCCCAGCCTTCTGTGCACACCGTGGCCAACCTCCTGCTGGGAAGAATGCAAAAGCAGGACTCCTGTGTAAGCACGAAGCCAGGACCTGCACCTCCTGATGTGATGCAGTGCAGACAAGAGGACGCTCTCACTGCTTGTACAGAAGCCTCTTTCTCTCCGGGCAGCATGCTCAGGGAGAAGGTAGCGGGGACAGCGGCTCCAGGCAACTGCTGTTTTTACTCTCCTTGGACTTGTTGACAGTACTAGACTCTTGCCTTGACCAGATGGGATTTTCTGTGAAGCCCTTCCTGAGCAGGACAATGATGGAGGTCTTGAAGACCTGCTGGAATTTCTGCCCGACAAAGAGGTAGAGTACAGGGGTGAAGCAGATATTGAGGCAAATTCCAATGATGAAAACCATCCACAGTGACGCTTGCAAGTTCATGGGCGCCTTCAGCAGACACGAACCGGCATAGATGTAGTAGGGAGACCGGAAGATGAAGAACGACAATATAGCCGCTAACAGGACTCTGAAGGGCTTCTCATTTTTCATCAGCCTTTTCTTCTTTATCTCCTTACACATCAGACAGTAGCAGCCCATGATGATGAAGAAGGGGATGAGGAAGGCTAGCAGGCTCCGGATCACAAAGAAAGACAAGTACACGGCATGCTTATCCCAGTTACTGATGAGAGCATAATCGATTACACAGTGGACCTTGCTGCCCTTCACCGTTTTAATGCTGGCAAAAGCCAAGTATGGTGAGCTTAGAAACAGCGATGTGACCCACACTGCTGCAATGATCCACCGCACACGGGGGATTGTGCGGTGGCGCTGGGACCACATGGGGTGGCAGATGAGCAGGTAGCGGTCCAGGCTGATAATGGTGAGCAGATAGACAGTGGTGAACATGGCCATGGTAATGGAGAAGTTGCCGAGCTTGCAGGAAAAATTGTCGAAGACCCACTGAGAATAGAAGGTGGAGATGCCAAAGAAGGGCAGGCAGCAGCAGGAAATCAGGTAGGAGAGAGTCAAATGGAGGAACCAGAGAATATTCACAGTTCGGTCCATTTTGGCCCACAGTAGCCAGAGAAGGAGCCCGTTCAGTGTGATCCCCACCAGGAAGGACACCAACATGAAGACGCCCAGGGCCTGGTTCAGAAGAGTTCTGTCTACTGGTTCTTCTTGGCTGGAGTTCATCGCTTGGGGACACGCCATGCTTCCTGTGACCACAGGGCCCTGGAAAAGGGGAGAGAATTCTCAGAGGAGAAGAAATAACCAAGCAGAGGTAGCATAAGAGAGGAGCTATCCAGGAGATATGGAAATCAGCAGGAGATTTGTTTATTTATTTCAAATTTTTATATACCGTCTGATTATTATAAAATCGCAAGAAGGTTTACAAAACATTATGGAGAACATGTGGGGTGGGGAGGCGGGTCCACAGTACACTTAGTGCTACCGAATGGCAGGGTGCCAGAGAACCTAACTCTCCATCCTGGTTGCGTCGACTCAGTTGAAAGCCTCATGGTGTGCATGAGCAGCTCAGCCTGAGGGTGGAGCCGGGCAGCACCAGAAGGCATGTGCTGGCCAGCGAAAGGGAAGGAGAAGCTCATGGTTTGGTTTGCGTTTTTTATCCTTCTGGTCAGATTTCTGCCCATTCTTGGGAAAAAAGGTACTGTAGAGGGACACTCCTTCATCAAACAACTAAACAGCAGCTTTTCAGGAAATCCAATTCTATCCCTTGCTGGCTAAATAGGAAAGGCGTTTTTTTTTTTATCCCACTGCAGGTGTTGATGTGAGAAGGCAAAACTCCTGGATAAGACAATTGTGCTTGGGAAAGTGGAAGGCAGGAGAAGAAAAGGCAGACCAAAGATGAGAAGGATGGACTCCTTCAAGGAAGCCACAGCTTCAAATTTACAGAAGCTGAGCAGGGCTGTCCAAGACAGGACTTTCCCTCAGAGGGTCACCATAAGTCCCAGACGACTTGATGGCACAGAGCACCAACAGGGGTTGATGACCTTACAAATGTGTTGGAATGGGCATGACTTGGCAAATGGTCATTGTAATTATTTCATATACATTCAGGGCAAAAGCTATGCTGGCGGAGGAAAGCCTGGACTTCTCTCTGGTTAAACGTGCAGCCAATTGCACCCTTAAGTTTTGTAATTATTACAAATGTTGCTCTGATCCTCCTTTTCCCATCGCAGCTGGAGCACAGCGAACCACACCAGCTGTTCCGCTGAGGCCAGGAACGTCGCCTCCGAGCGCGGAATAGGGGTAGCGACGGGAGACTGGAGCCCCCAGGATGCCGGGACTCCTGGCATCACTTCAGCCTCTTTCCTCCCCCTCCAAAGCACTGCAACTAGATGGCTGAACACAACCATGCAGCTGAGCTCCAGAGCAGGAGGTGCCTGGAGGTGAAGGCTGCCTCCGCCACTCCTCCTACTCTGCGCTGGGCGCTCATAAGCCTCCACGCTTGGAGGCTTACGAGCCTGAAGGTAAGGTTGATAGGATCATGCCCTTATTGCTCTTCAAGCTGCCACCAAGTTCTTGGTTACTTTTGCTGCAACAGATGGCCTGGGCTAACCCTCAGAAAATTATTTAGAGCATAAATTATTAGGAAGGCTTTTGAAGTAAAAATTATCTGATTATCGACTTGGAAATCATTCTAGGTCGAAACCATGCCTCTGCATAGCTTCCAGTGCCTGCTTGGTTTCAGGAAACTCCCCCACAGACTCAGCACAGATGTCCTTTGTCCACAGCTTCTGTTGGTCAGAAGTACACATTATCTGAACATGGAGGTTTCGTATAGTTATCGCAAGCCAGAGCTGTTGGTAGATCTCTCTTCTGTGGCTTTGCCTCATCGTTCTGAACGAGCATCTAAACTAGGCATTAAGTTCCATTGCATCCTCTCTCCTCTTCATCTCTCTCCATATTTTATGCCCTCCCACATTCTGCTCACCAACGAGGTGGGAATGAATTGTAGTTACCAGCATCTGTGTGCCCTGGCAGAGCGGTGGACTCAGACCTTCATATTCTGATTCTTTGCTTCCCTGATGCAAGAAGGCACGGTGGCCATTTCATTATAGTTCTTTTTTGGCACAAAGTTCATGTTTGGGACATAATGAACTTATATTTTTAAAAAGTCCAAAAAACTGGGGGTGATGCTGAAAGGGAGGGTTCCACCCATCCATACAGAGCATCTTACGTGCTTTGCCCTTAAAAGCATGGATTTGGATTTCTGCATATGCAACCAAGCTAGTGCTGAATTAAGGATGTTTTTTTTCCTGAGAGTTTCCACTTATTTGGTCATCAATATATTAGGTGAGTCAAGTTTATACTTGTGTTTACATCTCCATACCATACCATATACATGGTCTTCTCCATGCTGGAAAAAAATGCACTTAATGGATTTGGTCAGATGAGTGAGAGTTCATTTTTACTAAGTAGATGCCAAAATCCACAAATTTCTTCATATTCAGGATAGAGAAAATAAGGAAGAAAGTAAAACTGACAGACTCATCAGGTGTGAGGCTCTGGAAGTTTGTTTCTGCTTGAGAGACTGAAGTCCAGCATTGCTCTGCCTCCCGCCATTTAAGGCTCTTGTTAGAGGACTCACATGACATCTACCATGGCTTTGATATCCACCTCCCCTCACTCTCCATCCCAAGACCTCACCTTCTGTGGGAATGAAAAGTGCTTCCAATTTGCTCTTCCTCCAATCAGTTTCCTGCAGTTCTCTTGGCACAAGTGCACTTACCTCCTTTAACCCACTGGAAATGGTTCTCCTTGGAGATTTCAGGACCGATGTGAGAACTAATCTCAGGGTACAGGTATTTTAATAGGATGAAAGAGAAATTTATACTTCACAGGAATTCTTGCAAACAGATTAACCACCAGCTGCTTACACTCATTTCCTAAAAGCTCTTTTTCTGAGAACAATTTCTTAATAGGACTTCCTGAGAGTTTGTAGGATGTTGCGATATAAGAGCACTGATAGAGATTGATTATGTTTGTAGAAGTGTACAGGTAGCACATTTTTAAAAAACCTGCCCCATGCCATGGTTACCTAATTCACCCACTATTTACACCTTGGCTAATGGCAGGATTCATGTCACACCTGGGATGGACTATTCAACCAGAGGAAGCCATATACAAAATCCCACCAATGGTCCACCAGTTAGGTCAGCATGGCTTATACCTACACCCCTAGATGTGATGGACTTCAACTCCAATAATTCCTCTGCTACTTGTGGATGATGGGGATTATGGTCAAACACATCAGAAGGGTTCCAGGTTGGACAAAGCTGGTCTACAATGAGTAGCAGCCACTCTTCAGGATGTCACATCACATCTTCCCAACATCTTCTAGAGATCTGCCTTGCTGCAATAAGGCGTAAGGGGAATCTGGTGAACTTTCAAAATTTGACCAACACCCTGAAATTGCTCTTCCTGCAGATAAGATGGGGAATTTCAAGAGGCTGCTTGCAAGCTGCTCTGGTAAGAACATGAAAATTAGAGAAAGGTCCCAAAAAGAATTACATTAAATTAATTAGGGGAAAAGGAAACAAGAATATTTATGTATTTAATTAATTCCAAACAGCTTACAATCATACACACTTAAAAACAACTATAACATATAAGATTATATTTTGATTAAATAACCACTTAAAACAGCAGCCTAGAACAATACAAAGACTAGCAACAGAACCATTCAAAATCAGCTAAATCATATTTCAGGCCAGGAAACCCAGCCTAAGATAAATAGTTTTTAAAAGATCCATGTCAGTTCTTGTACTGGTGGGACCGCGTGTGCACTGTTGTTGCTGGTGATGATATTATTCCTTTCTATCCCAGCCTTTTTCCTCTTGCAAGGAACCCAAGGTGGCTTACATAGTCTTCCTCCTCTCCTCTTTAGCAATTGTGGGGCCACCACTGAAAAGCACCTACCACTTGTGCCAGTCACATATTTGAGCTCAAGGGCAGGCCTATGAACTGATCTCAGGACATGAAGAGGTTGACATGTGCGTAGGGGAGAAAGGTCCCCCATCTACTCCCCCTACTGACAATTGCTCAGATATTTCGAGCCAACCATCACCCAAACGGACCTCCTACAGGCCTTTCAACTGCTCCCACATGGACCTGGTTTCCAGACCCCTCACTATCTTAGCTTTCCTCCTAGGTTATCAATGTCATCCCTAAAATGTGATAGCCGATGGGACTCCATATGATGCTTCTGCATAGGACCCTCTTTTCCTCTGGCGCATCTCCTCCACCTTTAAGAGGGCATAATAAAACAGAGGACTAAGGAGTCTGACCCTATGGAATCAACTTAATGGTGCAGCTTCACTGGCTTACATCCTCACCCATCACTTAAGCATTAAACTTAGTTCAGAAAGGACAAGCACGCCAGCACACACATCCTGTCACACATTTGCAGAAACCTTTCCTGACATTTGGGGTTTTGTTTCTTTCTGTAAGGACATAAGAAGATAACATAAATTTAATTTTTGTTTACACATCAGCTTTGATGGAGGCGGACACTAACAGCACAGGAAACCCACAGCAAAACTCTTCAAAAGAAAAGAAGGCACATTTGCTGTTGCTTGTTTTAAAGACTGTGTTCCTGTTCTTGATTTATTCCATCATAGCCTTAAATGTTCTGAAGGTGCCCCCACTCCAACCTTACAGCCCAAAAGTGTAGATGAGAATGTGGGGAGAGAGTCTTTCATCACACCCCCATCTATTTAAATCTACTCTCTTAGCAGCCTACATTTCTTTTTCCCAGAGCATGTTTTGTTTTCTTTGAGAAGACGTCCATATTTTAAGGAAACACCCGTGGTGTGTATTTCTTCCTTGGTCTGGGTTGCTAACCACACTGCTATTCTCTTGAATGTCCTGCAGCTTCCTTAAACTGCGCTATGCCTTCATTCCTGGTTTGGACTAGTATGTTAATCACCCCCAGCATCCCGAATAAGGTCTGACCCTCATGAACCCTCCTTTTCAACTTCCTTTCACCAAACCCCTCCAGTTTTGAGAAGCTTCCCCTTTCTAGATCCAGTCCAACCAGGTTGGATTTCCCTGAGTGATTCTAGCCTTTCCGGGTGTGTTGGATTTGATCACACCTGGGGCCAAGAGCCCCATCCAACTAGACTTTCCGTTCCACTCGCATAAACCTTGCAGGTTTACTTGCTTATGTCGCTGACTTGCAGACGTCAGCATTCTGCAGCACTGCCGCAAGATCCCCACATGGCACTGGAGCATCAGTAGATCTCCCCTTCCACCACCGCCACCAGACTCCCCTCCCTGGCAGTGAGGGACCCCCCTGAGGGAGATGGCCCCTGAGGGCATCTCATCCAAAGCCTGCACTCCTCCAGAGCCAGGAACAAACATGCTCTATACCCTGGGTTTGTTCAGCTCACGTGATGAGCTGACTGAAAGCTCTCTGTATGTACTTACATCTATGCAGCTTCTGTTTAGCTCAAAGCACCTGATCCTGCCTAATCTTGGAAGCTAAGCAAGTTCAAGCCTGGATGGGCCACTTAATGCAGTGAACTGCCTGGAGAGCTTCAGCTATGGGTGGTACAGAAATGTCATGGAAAGAAAAGGAGAAGGGGCACAATCAGTTTAGAAAACTGCTCATGGTATTTCTGGGAGCAATTGCAATAACATGCAATGAAAAGTTGTGTTTATATGCTCTCCACATGGTAGTGGCTTCACTGAAGAGGTGGGAACTTTGCTTTAACTGGAGGCCAAACTTAGGTGGCCACAAACACTTATAAAAGTAGCTCAGACATTTTGCCAAGTCTGTGCTGAGGGTCATAGGAAAACAAGATTATCCATAGGAAATCAGGAACTCTGAAATGGTGCATTAAGAAGGAAGTCACATCCTAGACAAAAGAATTGTGGCATTGGATGCTTATCAGCTACCAGCACCAAGAATTGAGGCCTTTGAGTTGTGGTGCTGGAGGAGACTCCTGCGAGTCCCTTGGACCGCAAGGCGATCAAGCCGGTCAGTCCTAGAGGAGATCAAACGTGACTGCTCTTTAGAAGGCCAGATGCTGAAGATGAAACTCAAATACTTTGGCCACCTAGTGAGAAGGAAGGACTCCCTGGAGAAGAGCCTAATGCTGGGAACAATAGATGGCAAAAGAAGAAGGGGACGGCAGAGGATGAGGTGGCTGGATGGAGTCACTGAAGCAGTTGGTGTGAGCTTGAGTGGACTCCAGGGGATGGTGGAGGACAGGAAGGCCTGGAGGAATGTTGTCCATGGGGTTGCAATGGGTCAGACATGACCGCGCGACTAACAACAACAACAACTACATGTTCAATGCCCTGGAGACTGCTGACGTTTTGGTAAATCCTTATCAGCCATGAATGTGCTGACTGATCAGGCATCAAGGGGCAGGGCAGCAAGCACACGGGGTGTGTTCCACATGAAAGAGGGATGTCCAGTCCACAAGCTTAATTCAGCACCCAGAATATTCCTATCAGGCCAGCAGAGCATCTTTGGATTCATCCAAAATAGCAGAACTAGAGAGGTCAGGAAAATTCACAGCTGGCACCAGTGAGCCCAGTTTTCCAAAATTCTCACCTGTGGATTCCGCAGTAGAGTGCCTTTACCTGGGTCATGTAGATTCTGCAGACTTGCAGGCTATTTTTTAAATGTTATGCAAATTTGGTCAGAGCAAATCAGAGCAACCAAAAACACGCATTTGCTCTCAAAGGCTAAGGTGTGAAAAGACACCTTATGAAAATATTTTGAAGACATTTCCTTCCTGTAAAAAGGAATCAGGCAAAATTTATACAATACCTGGTCCTCAAATAAGAGCAAGCCGCACTGGGTGAATCTCCCCATGACACTTTCCATTTTGCAATTTAAAAATTCGAGCCATGGCAGGGGAGCGCTGCGGTTTGCTGCTTTACCTAAACCTGGGCACTGTGAGTTATTGGGGTAGTTAAGAAGACACCTAGAACCCATGGCCACTTGTTGTAGGCAGCACATTAACCACCCCAACAAGCCCGCCCTGAAAAAGGAGATTCCCATGCCTTCAGAAGTGTAAGTTTGCCTAAATATGTACAAAAAGCATTTGTGCAAAACCTGATTCTATCAATGAATGAATGACAGCATGAAAGGCACCTGGCAGTCTACAAAATGTAGATGAAATGGATTTTACACCATCCTGCTGCAACCTCTGTTTTTTCTTGCTGCTCTCTCTTCTCTATGTGAGCTTCTCAAACTGGGAGGAGAATGGTACGTAGGGGAACCCCTGATGCTGTCTCTGAACTTAGACTGGGGATGACGGCAGGGTGTCCTCAGAGGGCAGGATGCATCTGGAGGTATCGTTGGCTGCATGGGGAATCTCCCCAGACCAGGTGACAATAGTGCATCCCATGAACTCATTTCAGCACCTCATGTCCCTTGTTCACTCAATGGATTTGCAATTCACAAGAGCATTAAGAAAGCACTCAAAGCTTTCAAGACATTTTGTCTTGCCAAGAAAACTGGCCCAGTGAAAAGCTGAGCACTGTGTGGAATTATAAGGAACACAAATTATTAAAAGAAACCTGAATTGGTACTATTTCAACCAGACCACCTGTTGAGCCAGGAGAACCAGAAATGTGTACCACTAAAGAGCTGTTCAGGGATATTCCTGAATGCTTGAGGGGGTAAAATGGGGAAAGAGTTGGGGTCCTGCCTGCCCCCTGCATCTCCTGGGCACATGAGCCTCGCCTACTCAGTGTGGATTTTGACGTGTTGAATTGCACAACAGCTCTGCCCGTGCTTGCTTGAATGCCAGTAAGGATCTCCTTGAAACACCAGAACCTGTTTCATTTTTGCTTTTCAGAGAAGTAAACCAGCAAGAGGGCTAGATGCGCAGTGGTTTCTCCTACCTTTTTGTTTCTCATTTTGGTTACGCTAGCGTGTGACAGGGAGGAGATGGCCACCGAGACAAACTGCCTCTTCCACATTGCCCAAACATATTTAGTTCACCACTTCCTGTTGTTTTTATAACGAGACTTTCTTTGTTGCTAAACACTGAAAGACTTGTACAGTGTTTGCTTCAGTAAACCTTACGATTCTTCTCCGAGATGCAAGGCTGGGCTCCCCATGATGCACTGCATTTGAGGCCAGGAATCTGAGGGATACTTTCAGCTGATTATTGATATTATTAGTACATTTCCATCCTGGCTTTCTCCCTCCAAGAAACCCAAGGTAGTTTACACAATCCTCTTTCTCCGCTTTTTATCCTCACAACAACCCTGTAAAGTAGGTTCAGTGGAGAGTCAGTGAATGGGCCTAAATGAGTTCTATGGTTAAGCAGGACCCAGATCTTCTGAGTCTCAGCCCAGTACCCTAACCATTACACCACACTGGCTCACATTGCCCATTGTTTTGCTCATTATTATATTCTAGATCAGTGGTGGCGAACCTGTGGCACATGTACCACAGCAGGCACGCAGAGCCCTCTCTGTTGGCACGCGAGCCAAGTCACCCCAGCATGGCCCCAGCTGTCGAGCATCAGATAACAGTGCACACAGGGGCCATGTGCATGCTCGGAAAGGAGTAGTGGTGTCAGGCGATGATGTCACGAGCCGTGACTCATTAGCCATGACTCGTCCGAGGTTTCACATGGCTGGGCAGTGTGCTGCCAAGGATATATATACGAGTATATTTGCTTGGACTGGCTGCGAGTTGTTATTTCTAAACTAAAACCTCAGTTTTCAGGTTTTATTGCAGTGTTGGCACTTTATGATAAACAAGTGGGTTTAGGGTTGCAGTTTGGGCACAGGGCCTCTGAAAGGTTCACCATCACTGGGTTAGGGTTAGAAAAACAAGGGAAAATGCAACTCAGTGGCATTGATATAGTTTTCCACTTTTCCCCAGATTTTGGTAATCTCTGACCAAGGGATATTGGGAGAAATATAGAAGTTAATGAGAAGCATTTTTTCCATGAAATGTTGAGAATAACAGATTGTATGAAAAGAGGGTCTATTGACATAATCTCAGATTTTAGGGTGGTTGAAATATGGATACTCAACCCAGTATGATGTTTCCCTCATCCAATGCCAGGAACTGCTAAGCGGGACTGTGACTTTCAACCCTCAATGTAGAGAGCCTTTACTGACCATGGAATGTGAGAATGTTAAATTTGGAGATGCAGCTTATGAAGGTGGGCTCTCTCTTCCTGGCTTCCATCCAGCAATGTTCCAGGAGAGCAAGGATAATGACTCTGATGTAAGACTTCCTTGCTTATTATCAGGGGCGGTGCCTGAGAAGAGGTTAAGGTCAGTGGATGAAGGGTGTGACTCATACAGTCATTCTGAAGATGAAATAGGAGCTAAAGTTCCTTCAGTATTGAGGAAGACACACAGATGTTAGTTTGGCCTCTCTTTGCCATTCTTGCCCAAAGAGGATAAAGCCAAGAGTGCCTATGCAGATATCAGCATCTAGGTACATCTACTCAGAAGTCTTAGGAACTCAGCTGCACTTGCTCTCAAATAGCTGTGCAAAGGTCCAGAAATAGCTTTCCAATCAGCTAGCCACAAATAAAAGTCAGGTTTCACTTTTAGATATGCACCCGCACCACCAGACGCTGAGTACCATTCAGTCTGAAACTGAATTACACAGAGATAAGCCGCAAGTTAAGCTCAGTTACACTGCCAAATAGCATCTACGGTTCTCCCCAGAGATGTGAGCAAGAATGCAAGCAATAGCCACAGAGTCAAGCAAGAGCAACATCTCTCCATCAATAATTTTACAGTACTCAGAAGCGCATCAGAAGGCACATATTGAGCCATGACTGAGGAGGCTCGAGATGGAGGGTGGAACCTCCTCAGCCCAGCAGAAGATGGATGCTTCTCTGTAAATGGTGGAAAGGGCA
This sequence comes from Varanus komodoensis, assembly GCF_004798865.1. NCBI lineage: Eukaryota > Metazoa > Chordata > Lepidosauria > Squamata > Varanidae > Varanus > Varanus komodoensis. The sequence continues at coordinate 1,016,400 of NW_025336635.1, forward strand.
GCTCTTTTTTCTCTGTGCACAGAGAGAGGAGTGTGATCTGTATGGTGGAGGAAGAGGCTCTTTCCTTGCTCCACTGCCACGTTGGGCCACCTTCCTCCTCACCGGAGCCTAAATCACATTTGCAGAAGAGCATTTCCTTATGTTTAGCCTTGGGTAGCCTTGATACCTTGCCTGACGCCTTTCCAAATGGAATAAAAGAATTGCTGAATAATAATAATAATAATAATAATAATTATTATTATTATTATTATTATTATTATTATTATTATTATTATTATTATTATTTTCACTACTACCTTTAACCTGCACTGGACCTGTAGGGACTAGTGAGTGATAACGCTCAGTAGCACACACCAAAAAAGCCACATGTCCAATCTTTTAACATTGAGCTGCTTTGCAAGACACAAGAACAATCCATGGTGTTTCTTTCCCATCAGTTGGCCATTTATTTATTTATTTGTTTGTTTGTTTGTTTAATATACTGTCCCAATACTAAAAGTCTCTGGACAGCTTACAATAAACAGAAGAACCAAAAAACAAAGCAATCGTAACAACGACAGCAGTCTGCGGACGTGCAGCAGGTCGAGCACTAGAAGCTGGGACTTCAAGAGGGCCAACTTTGGCCAACTGAAGGCCAGACTGGGGAAAGTCTCCTGGGATAGGTTACAGGAAGGTAAACAAGTTGAAGAGGAGTGGATGGCACTCAAAAGGGAGGTTTTGGAGGTGCAAGCCTTGACAATACCTCTAGTCAGTAAGGTGGGGAGGCGGAGGAGAGTGCCAACATGGATGCGAAAGGACGTGCTTAGAGGGATTAGACGAAAGAGGAACCTCCGTAGGAAATGGGTACTGGGGGAAATAGACAAAAGGGTATACCGGGAGGAGGAGGCCCGTTGCAGAAGGATTCTTCGCAAGGCTAAGGCTGATTACGAGCTGAGACTTGCCAAGAATATCAAGAGCAACAAAAAGGGCTTCTTTCAGCATGTAAATAGGGAGAGGAAGGGGAGACAAGTGGTGGGACCACTAAATAAGGAGGAAGGAGATCCAGTGACGGATATGAAGGAACAGGCACAGACGCTAAATGACTATTTTGCCTCTGTGTTCTCCCCAAAGCAGAATGGGG
>NW_025336635.1:1017619-1040711 GCF_004798865.1 Varanus komodoensis
TTAGAGAGTTGGCAGGGGTTCTCTCACGCCCACTGGCCTCCATTTTTGAGACCTCGTGGAGAATGGGTGAAGTTCCAGAGGACTGGAGGGTGGCCTCAGTGGTCCCAATTTTCAAAAAGGGTAGTAGAAAGGACATGGGGAATTATAGACTGGTTAGCCTTACGTCCATTGTAGGAAAAACAATGGAAAGGCTCATAATAGAGAGAGAGCTAGTGATGCTAGATAGGGAAGGGAGGCTGATAGCCACACAACACGGCTTCCGCAAAAACGGGTCCTGCCAGACAAACTTTGTGGAATTCTATGACAAGGTTTTGCCATGGCTAGATGGAGGGGATTCAGTGGATGTGGTATACTTGGATTTCAGCAAGACCTTTGACAAAGTGCCCCATGATATCCTGGTGGAGAAACTGAGGAGTTTTGGGATACACCAAAGCACTCTCCGGTGGATTAGGGCATGGTTGACTGACTGAAAGCAGAAGGTAACCATTAATGGGGAATCATCAGGATGGTGACCAGTGACAAGTGGGGTCCCCCAGGGCTCTGTCCTGGGGCCGATCCTGTTTAATCTTTTCATTAATGACATGGAAGAAGGGGTGAACAGTCTCCTGATCAAATTTGCAGACGATACTAAAACTGGAGCAGTGGCCACAACTGAGGAGCAGGTACTCCAGGTCCAAAAGGATCTGGACAGACTATGGAAGTGGGCAGGAGACAACAGGATGGTGTTCAATGTGGATAAGTGCAAGGTCTTGCACTTGGGGCATAGGAATAGGTGTCATAGGTACAGGTTAGGTGACAAGTGGCTGGAGAGCAGCACTTGTGAAAGGGACCTCGGGGTGCTGGTTGACTGCAGGCTAAACATGAGTCAGCCGTGTGATGCGGTGGTCAAGAGGGTGAACGCCACCCTTGGTTGCATAGCCAGAAGTGTGGCTTCTAGATCAAGAGAGGTATTACTACCACTCTACATGACTCTAGTGCACCCACAACTGGAGTATTGTGTTCAGTTTTGGGCCCCTCATTACAGGAAGGATATAGCCAGGTTGGAGTCAGTGCAGCGCAGGGCCACAAGGATGGTGGCCGGTTTGCAGGGGATGCCGTATGAGGCAAGACTGAGGGCACTGGGCCTCTTCAGACTGGAGAGGAGGAGACTCAGAGGGGATCTGTTGGCGACATACAGGTATGTGAGGGGATGTCACATGGAGAAGGGTAGAGACCTGTTCTCCCCTGCAGAGGAAGTCAGGACGTGCTCCAACGGAGCAAAGCTCAGGGAGCCAAGGTTCCATTTGGATGCCAGGAAGCACTTCCTGACAGTCAGGACCCCGAGGGTGTGGAATGGGCTTCCCCAGGAGGTGGTTGAGGCCCCATTGGTGCTGGACGTCCACATGGTGGGCATGTCGTGAGCGGAGCCGGCTGGTGCCAGAGGTCAGACTAGATGATCTGGGAGACCCCTTCTGACTCGCTCTGTTTTCTATGTTTTCTATGTTTCAGACAGCACACTGCATCTAATAGATAATGATAAAAACAAGGATAAAACCAATTAACTGTTAAAATGTTGGAAGAAGACAAAGACCATGTGCTTTGAACTCCATTGTCATCCTTTCCCCACCCTCTGTCCTAGAGATGTCTCATTCCCAAGCATTCCTTCTCTGCCTATTCCAACCTATGTTGGATTCTCAGCCAAAAAAGTCAGTTGTCCATTGCTTTCCCACCTCTAAATTTTCTGCTCACTAGCTGGGCCAATACCTCCCAGACCTACATGGTGCTAGAAATGCCTACAAATATAAAATCAAACAGATTTTTCCATGTTCTATATCTGCCCTTATTTGTGTGTGAGCAAATGAAAACCAGCAAGGCCTTGCTGAAGTTCAAACTTGAATGCAAATCCCATTTTGGTCATGAATGCCTTTGAAGACGTCACTGTTGGGGTTTTCAAAACCCCTTTCCTGGGCATGGAGCGTAGCCCCACCCAAAGCATTAAGAAGCTTGTCCCTGAAGGCCACCTTGAGGGCTGGTGCCGTGTGGCATTCCAGGGGGCTGGAAGGGGAGGAGACCGGTAGCAATGGCCTCCAGAGATGAGAAGGGGGAAAACATTTCAGTGGGGAAAACTGGCTAAGTGCTTTGAGGGACAAGGAGGAGCAATTCTGGTTTCTGCACTTTCTAGCTTCTCCTGCCGTCCATTGCATGGTCTCAGTGTTGCATCTTTGTAGGTTTATGGGCACCCGCAATACATGGCAAACTTAAATTAGAATTCTTTCAGCCTGACTTGCTATATAGCTAGCAAACCTAGGGTGAAGCTTTCAATTTCACCCACTTCTGGTGTTTCAGATTTGCACTCCTTCATTCCTGACCTGGCCTCTCCAACAATTTCTGCTTTTCACAACAGCTAAACTGGGCCTTCTCAGTCCAGCCATATGGAGGAACTTCTGAGACAAAATTTCAGCTTCTCTGTAAATTGCTCAAGCACACATATTTAGTTAATCTTTCTCTGAACTACTTTTTGCTTTGAGGGATGCAGAGTAGTTATTATGTATGTCAAACTTTTAGCTAAGCACTAAAAGCCTTTTTAGATAAATTACCTCTGTAAACCCTACAACTTCCCTCTGTGAGGCACAGGTCAGAATTCCCATGAGGTAAAATAGCACAACTAACTTAAGTGGCTATTTACATAAATTACCACAGTAAACCTTACAAGATCTATCTCTGGAGAGCAATGCCAGAATTCCCATGAGCTAAAATACTGCAGCTAAACTTAAGTGGCCATTTGAGGTACTATTTGGTTGGAGTGGAATAGCTTTTGTTTGCTATACTTTTATGAAAGGAAGCATATGAGGGAGACATTTAATTATCCATTTTAGGAAGCAATCCTACATCTATTTGGCAGAAAAAGTAGGTCTTTCTTCTCTCTAAATTTGCATAGCTTTGGTTATATAGGCAGCTGCATCAAAAGACTGCATCATACCTAATCCCATCCTGAGAACCTACTTTGGGATGAGGTGAGAGTCGATCACTTCCTGGCTATTTGCTGACAGTTTTGGCTAAACGTACAGAGCAAACTTCCCGACAGCAGATGTTTGACTGGTGATGGAGTGGACTGCCTCGTGAGATGATGGACTCCCATTCACTGGATGTCTTCAAGCAGAGTGTGAACAGCCAACCTGGCCTCTTGTCTACTTGTAGTCTGCATTGCAGGCACTGCGACGAGCAGGGAGTTATTCTGCATCATGACGGAGAGACAGTATTGGAAAAAAAATAACTGGAAAAAAGTGGGGGAAAATCCACAAGAAAAGTAGCACATCTTTTCATGAGCATTTCTCCTATTACTTTTGTACTTAGTTTTCCCAACATGTTTGCAAACCATTTTCATTAAAATAATGAAGTTTTGCATCATTCTCCCCACTAATATAACACAACTTTGCACAAACTTTCCACTATATGCATTTTGTGCACATTTCTTTGTGAACTGCATCACAACATTTGGAAAAGTACAAACATTGCCGTATAACTTAGGTTCCAACTTGTAGGGAGTTGTGGCTTTGATACAGTCACCCTAAAATAGGAACTGAGCAAACTTTTCTCCCATTCCTTTCAGAGCGTGTTATTTGAATGCTCTGCGGTTTGCACATTTTTATTCTGTGAGAGGACTGGTGAACTTCTTTCAACACTCAAAACCAAGGGATGACTTCGATATCCAAAAAGATCTTGGGTGTTCAAGTGGTGGTCATTCCCAGGACAAAATGAGAAGGAGCCAAAGGCAAAAGGACTGGGCCAGAGGAACAAAAATAGTCATATTTTAGCAGAAAGTGCCTGTTGCTGGTAACGGAGCCATAGGAGGACATTTCAATATTTTAGAATGAGAAAAACGCACTATAAAAGCCGCTGAGCCACCCAAGCATCCACGCCTGGGGAGAGGGAGTGCGGCAAGGGGAAGGGGATCCCAGGTGGGCCAAATTGGGCTCATGGTTCTGAAGTTCTTCATGCTTGTGCAGCAGGTTAAGAAGACCCCTGCAGCCAGCTGCTCAGTGCACGGTTGCTGTTTTTCCTTCTCTGCTCTCCCTCAGGATGTTTTTTCCCCTCTAGTAAAGAGTTAAAGTCCCTGGAAAAAAGGACCGACTCTTATCATCATCCCAAGGAAGAAGACAACCTGGCACCTTGGGGGTGCCTTCTGGAGAATGGACAATCCGACCTCCTCTGTTGGAACACAGATGGTGCTGATCCCTTCTCTGCAAAGGCTGGTGTGAAGCACAGAAATCAACCTGTTCTCCCAAACTAACATCTCATGTTGTCTGGCACACTGTGACATTAGTTCCATGTCATGTTCTCAAAAGGGAAACACTCCGTGAGGAATACTTTGACAGCAGCCTGAATCAGGCATGACGAGAAGCAGAACACATTTTCCTCTCACTTCCCCCTAAAGTATTGTGCCGTTCAGTAATAATGAAACGCATGCGGTAGAATGGGCAACCAAGGGCACGAAGCCAAGGAAATCTTACCGCTTTGGCCAATCAATGCAATGCCTCTCGTCATAGTGTGCAAGATTGTGGTCAGCCGACTGGTGTGTCACTTCTGCAGGGCCTGGCCTTGTGGTTCTTCACCTTTAAACAGGATCGGACAAGGCAGTCCTTCAAACAGGAGAAGGTCCTCTAGCATCCCGTCAAATAGAGGACTGTCCTTTGTATAGAAAAAGAGCACCGGTTCGTTCTAGTATGCCGTATTACCTCCACATGCACTGAACACATTTCGGTCATGTCCAATGGGCTTAATAAATTCTCCTGAGATGCTATTTTGGTGGGAAGGGAAAGGCAAGAACAGCCATGAGTCCCTCTTTACAGGGAACAGTCCTCTGTTTGAAGGACTGCCTGAGATCTTCTATTTTGAAGGCGATCTCTAATGGAAAGGGTGTTGAGTCTCTCAAGAGAGAGAACACCTAGATGGAAGGCAGGTCTCGAAGTTGCCCTTTCACCAACACCGCAGGTTGAGTGAAGCACCATCTTCTATTTATGCTGCAGTTTAATGTTGTTTCTATTTAAATTTTTATTATTATTATTATTATTATTATTATTATTATTATTATTATTATTTCTAAATTTAGACCAGTACATATAAACTAGCATATCCACATTATATACAGATCAGCATTCTTTTTTGGCCTGTTTTTGGGTTACGCCTATCCCTCCCTCCCGTTTTTTGGCAATTCACAAGAGGGCAGTCCAGGGAAATCACAGCTCCATATCAGGATGTGGAGATGCCCTCCTCTTCACACCCTCTTCTACTGCTGCCCAGGGTGTGGACTGTCCCTGGGAGGCCTTAGTAGAATAATGGGAGGACTTGTAGAGAACTGGAATTTCGATAGTCACCTGTCCACAAACCAGCTAACACCTCTCTTCTTTCCTCTGCCAGGTATGCTGAGCAAGCCGCCAGGTTATGTCCGAACAGTGCCCACCTCTGTTTCCGTGCAGCGAGGCTCCTGTGTTCACATCCCCTGCCAGTTTGCCTATAACCGTCAACGCAGGACAGGCTCTGAGAAAGTTATATGGCTACTGGCTTAAGAATAAGACAGAGTCAACATACTGTTCTTCTTCCTCCATGAGGCAACATCCAGGGCCTCTTGTGGCCACCAATGACCAGAGAAGCATCTCATCATGGTTATGTTTCACCTCAGATTTATGGCAGGCCAGAGACTCCCTATTGGTATATTTACTTATTTATTCCTGAATATAGAGAGCAGGAAGGCATTTCCCATAATGATGGCAGTACCTTTTGACATGATGACGATGATGACGGTGAAAAGAACATGAAGAAGAAGTGCCTCATACCTCTTCCACAACACTGTGCATCCAGACTTGGATGTTTGCATTTCCTAAACAGGGGAACAGCTCTTATTGGGACTCTGCCTATGCAGGTGAGTTTTTATTCCTGTATTTTTCCCAACTGCAGTTTACTCTCCTGTCTTGTCTGCAGCAGTGCAGCAATAAATTTGGAAGCGCAAGCGAGCATAATGGCAGGAGAAGCCATAAATTCGGGTAACTGAGTGGATCCATAGCAACAAATCAATTCTAGCTGTTTTCATCTCTGCCAGCAGCAGGACTTCTGCAAAGCTAATGGGATTTTATTGCACATTCAAGACCAGGGCATCACATTTTACTTTGCATCACATCAGGGAACAAGAGACAGATGAAAAAAATCAAACCCCTCAGAATTGCAGCCGTGCTGGGAAGTGATGGGGATCCTGAGGGGAGCAGGTGTGAAAGATGCTGGCATCCATGCTGATAGAAATCAGGGCTGGCATTGCACCCCCGTGAACCTCCCAGGACCTCCGTGGCCACCACGTTCTGGCTATTCTGGTGGAATCTGTCCAGGGCTCTGAAGAAGAGGAAGGCTCCCTCTGGTGCAAGGAAGTGCCAGATGATGCCACCGAGATTTATATTAACTTTGAGAGGGAGGGAGGGAGCTGTGCTTCCTAGGATCCTGTGGTTCATGATGATGGTTCAGGTGCAACACAGAAGGATCATGCGGACCAGAGGGAAGCCCAAATATATCGAGAGAGGACTATAAACATGACTTTGCTATTTCATGCCAGATTCATGGACATTCCGCTCATTCTGTGCCCATCCCTGGCACATCCACCTGCATATCCTCCACTCTTCCCACCAGACTGCCCGACTTCATCTTTTAACCCCTGCCATGCCTCAAGCCTCAAAAGGTCTTTTCCATTAAACATAGAAACCGAGTAACAGAGAAACAGAGAAACGGAGCAGGTCAGAAGGGGTCTCCCTGACCATCTAGTCTGACCCCCAGATATACCCGGCTCCGCTCACGACATGCCCACCATGTGCACGTCCAGTCTATCCTTGAACACCCGCACCGATGGGGCCTCAGCCACCTCCTGTAGAAGCCCATTCCATACCCTCAGGGTCCTAACTGTCAGGAAGTGCTTCCTGGTGTCCAGCTTGAACCTTGGTTCCCTAACAGTCATTCCAATGCATAACAGTCAATCCAATGCATCTCGTTAACACAGAATTAATTTGCACTGTATTCAACCAGACTTATTCCTGAGTACCTGTGTACAGAATTGTAGTCAAAGAGGCCTCCAACTCTCTTAATCTGACAGAGGGTTATAGCTACTAAATGTCCAGTGAGGACATTTCCGGTGAAGCTTAGTCTTGTGGGGGTGGGGGAATTGCAGGAGCCCAAAGCCTCCTGGCAAATTGACCCAGTGAGGTGCTAAGGGTTCTGTGACAGACCTTGTGTCTGTATCGCAGGTTAAAAGAAACGGAACTGCCATAGATGAAAAGGAACAAGTCCATAGTGTATTTTATTTCATTCCATTCACTGTAGCAGTCTGAAATTTCTGCAGATCCAGATTGTGTAATTGATTGAGGTTATACAAGTCAGGTGAGGAAGTTTCCAGTGGTTTTTTGGCAGAGATGAGTGGATAGATATGGGCAAACAAAGGGCAGAGATTATTAGGAAGCAACAACAGACAGGGGAGAAGGGAGTCAAGGAGAAGCGGATACTGCAAAAAAAACCACACATACACACAGCATATTTTATGCGGCATTAACTTCAGCGCTAAGAATCTGTGAGTTTAAATAACCCAGAAACTAAGTTGTGATAGAGCAGGACAAGGGAACACTTTATGATTGACAGGTCTTGGCAGGTAATCCCAACCTTCAGTTATCCTTTTGGGTGAGCCAAGGCACCCTTGCTGGCCCAGGCTGCCCTTGATGCGGGGATGGCCCAAGGGCCTTTCCCAACCCCGTTGAAGGTGGCCAGGACTGAATCAGGGGAGGCTACAGGCAGCGTGTGTGTCCCTGCCCCTCTTCCACGGGAACTTCATCGCCTCAGACCACATTTCATTCTCCAGCTGGTCTGCGACATCTGCCTGAACCACCCTTTGGTTCCCAGTAGCACTCTGGCGGATCTGGCTTTTTAATGCCCCTTTCCTGCCACCTTCTGTTGTATTGCACTGGTACTGCTGCCGGGGAGCCTAACCCCACCTGGCCTAAAGGTTGTGTGCAGGAAACAGCAAACCACCAGCAAGATAAAGAAAACCTCTATCTTGAAGCACCACAGAGCAGCCTGGTCTTCTCCTCCTCCATGGAGACCAGCAGCTGCTATTGACAATCCAAATGTTGCGATGCCTTTAAGAGCAAACTCAGCCCTTGGTCATTCTGGCCTGTCCCCATCCACACATCAATCCCGCCTTCAGCACAATGCACAGCTAGAGAAAGTCAGCCATGTTGCGCATTTACCATGAACAGTGGACATAAAGTTAGGTGCCAGCACTTCTCCTCTCAGTTCATGTCCAGTTTCTCATCCCAGCACAGTATTATTGCAGCTAATTGCAATAATTGGCTAATTATTGCAGTGCAATTTCTGTTGCACCTGCTGCATTCATATGCACAAACATTTTGAATGTCTGTATGACATGAGGGGAGCTCTTCAGGTCGAGGCCTCAGCAATGTTACAAAGAGTTCAAGCAAAGGGAATCAACTTTTTTATTACTGTCTTGTTTTGAATGTCTGCAGCTATAGGCCCAGGGGGAGAGACAAAGCCCCACAACCTTTTTTCGGCTGGAGCCCTGAGAAGTGCAGCAGAGGGCAGGAGTAGAGTACGAGAGAGAGAAATGGCTGCAGGCTATGAGAGATCCAGCTGCTGTTTTCTGCAGGTTGTACTTGTGGGGTGGCATGTTTGCAGTTTCTATTTTTTATGAATGCCTCAATGCATAAGAAAGTTTTGTCTGGAGTATTCAGCTGTGCCTTGTGTGTTATTGATAAATAATAGTTGATAAGTTGCAGTCACCGCTTTTGCCTATTCTGTTACTCATTTGGATGTTAGTGAAATGAACTGTTTGGCTTGCTTGTTATTGTCATAATATGCTATTGTAATGGATCTATTGATAGGGTTTATTTATCTTGCACTGCAGTCATATTGTTAGCAGATCTGAGCATGTTTTCTGTGGGAAAGCGGTGTGATGCTGAAATGATGAACTGCTCCAGGACCTGAATTGAAATATATCCCATAGCCCAGAAGTTCTTACACTACAGAATGTAAGTTCTGTTCAGGTAGGCCAGCCTAGCACCTTCCAGACCGCTGGCTGGAGCATGCTGACACACCTGTCTAACACATATGGGGGGCACCAGGTTGGAGAAGGCTGCGATGATCTGTAAATAAGTTGCAGGACTGTTCAGAATATCTGAATTTAGCTCTGTTAAATTTATTGTTTCTCGCCTGATGACAGAGTTTGAGACTGTTGGGCAAATGGTCCGTGTCCTGGTGTGCATATCCCCAAAATACCAACCAGGGGAAGGTTTTCTTTTAGAGGATTTATTCTTGAGAATAACCAGGATCATTAGAAAGACAAAATTGCAGTTATTAAAATAGGAATTATACACATGCTTTGATCTGTAGGTGTTAAGTGATTCACTGAGACCCCCAATAATTTTGGGGTCAAAATCAAAATCAGTCTGAGAGACACTGGTTCAGCCCATTTGGAATGCTATGGCAACATTTCTATTTGATGAACAAGAATATTCCAAGGCAGTTAGATCCGGTTTAGAATGCATGAGCAGCAGAGAGGTGAGTGAGCAAGGGACAGGAGATGGTTTTGTCATCAGACAAAATTGTTCTCCAAGCAATTTGCGGATTATTTATACACACATGTGCAACCCTCTGCCTTCAGTTTATATTCTAGCAGAAACAGCACAAAAGAGAAAAGGGACTCGGAAAAAGAAAGAATACAGTGAATTCAGGCACTAGTTCTCAATCCAGTATTTGGTTGGCACCTCACAATCAAAGCACCATTTCAGAAGAGGTGGTAACATAGCTAGGTTTGACCTTATGGGCGCTTTAGCGTTCTTGAGCCTAGGAGAAATCAGACAGCATTTCAACAGTCTCTCAGTGGGAAGTGTTCCTCTCAGGAGGAACACTCCCAGAACACTCCCAGAAATAACCCAACATCCCGATCCTTCTGGAAATGAAAATAACAGTCACATTTGCTGAGCTTAGAGTATGGAACTTTGGCCTTCTGGACTCTTTTGTTTTTTTGCCATTTCTACCATGGCATGAAAATTAACAAGGGGGTACAGGTAAGCACTCCACCTGGCTGGGGATGATGGGAGTCCCAAACATCTGAAGAGCAATGCATCGGTGCAGGCCATCCAAAAACAAACAGAGCGCACTAGATGGCTGTCATCATTATCCCCTTGTTCCAGGTCAAATTCTCACCCCTTCTCTCTTGTAGATCTCCTTCCATGGAAATAGCACGGTGGGTAGAAGAGGATGCAGGGAGAGAGGAGCAGACCAAGTGCAAATCCTTCCATGAAGTCTCTAGTGAGAATGACAGTCTTGCTCCTTGTCTTGTTTTGCAAGGGTAAGAGTGGGGTATAGAAATGAGGGGGGAAACGCTGCAGGCCAGAGTCCCAGAACCTCAGGCTGAAACTCAATTCCCAATCAGGCCACCAGTCATTAAATGGTTCTCTGCATTCGGTGCGGTTCCCCCTGCTCGTTCTGAATGGTTGAAATTGTGTTTTGGCCCCACCCTGGTGCTACACATGTGCTTCTGACTTCAACTCCCATCAGCCCCAGCCAGCATGGCTGATGGTCAGGAATGCTAGGATTACAGTCCAGAACATCTGGAGAAGGAAGGTGTATTCTCTCTAAGATCAATGAGAACGCATGGCTCAGGGACTTCAGGACCTTGGACAGGTCCCGGGGAAAGGCTTGTTCCGAGGATCCTAACTGAGCTTTTACGTGGTTCCAGGGGCTCTGCCCCTGCTTCCCATTCTCTGCCGATTTGCTGAAGAAAGGAGCCCCCTAAAGGAGCAGACCCTGGCCTGAAGTACGGCATCTAGTTCCCTCGACAGAGTTTCTTCCTGCCTGCTGCGGGAGCCGGCTTGACCTCAGTGGGGTCCAGCTCAGGGGTTGTAGTTAGATTTAGCGGATTCCCCATCTTAAGAAAGAAGCACTGATGTTAGAGCCATTGCTCCCTGCATCTCTCCTCTTCCCAAAGCGAAAATTGGAGAATGTACACGTGAGCGGTGCAGCTGCAGCTTCGTGGAGAGAAGCACTCCCTGGGCTTCCATGCTCTCGGTTCCTTAATCCTATCCATGATGAGACAGAAAAAGGGCCAATAACTCCCAGCATGCTCCAGCCAGTGGTAATCCTCCACCAGGGCACAGATACTCACAATGGAATCAGACTGTAATTCACATTGACCCTGAACTTGAGGCCATGTCATACAAACCTCTGTCCCATTTTGTGCACCAGTACACTTTAATCTACAGGGGAAGAATGAGAGTGTGTCAAAGAGACACAATGGGTGCCTACATTTGGGGAAAAGCACATTCATGTGTGTGTGGATTTTTAGCCAGGGGAGAAAAGTTCACAATGAGACATGAGTTCAAGTCAGAATGAGCTTCACGGTGGAATTAGGAGAACTTTGCTGGACTCGGGTTTGGCTAATGTGCACATCTGCTGAATACCAGGCTGGGTGAGACGGCAATAGATGGACAAAGAGGCTGCCCAGAGGAAGCTCCCCATGTTTGACCTGAATCTTTTGCTTCCCACTACTGAACTGTGAAATGGGGGCCAGTGGCTAATTCCTACAGGGAGCCCTGCTCCAGTGGGCAGAACAGAACCCTGAGAGGAGAAGGAGCCCCAGAGCGGGAGTCATTGGACATCTCCAGACCGCAGTGAAGTCTTTATCTCCCCCCCCCCGACCCCACCTATTTTGGCAGGTGTGCTGACCCAGCCGTCTCACTATACGCTCACGGTTCCAGAAGCCATCAGGCTGCAGCAAGGCTCCTGTTTCCGGGTTTCCTGCAGATTTACTGTCCCTGACAGGTACACCGCCAGCCGTGAGCCGATGTATGCCTATTGGTTTAAGGTAGAGAAGAAGCGCTACTATTTGCTCTGGATCAACATCTGGGTCTTGGGTGAACTTATGGCCACCAACGACAAGAGGCAGAAAGTGAACTATGCCCATTTCAAGTTAACAGGGGACCCAGAGCAAGGAGACTGCTCCTTCAGCATCATGGGCACAGCACCTCATGCCTCGGGGCACTACTACCTCAGAATTGATAAAGGCGAGCAATTCAGGCATGTTTTTATTTCGACCCACACAGAAATGTACATTAACCCTCAAGTTATTGTGACAGGTAGGTGAGTCCCTGTAGCTTTCTTTGCCTGTTTTACCCTGTTTTACCCCTCATTTTTTCATCCTTAGGGACTAAGTTTCGGGTGACAGAGAAATTTGTTTGGTTCGTGTTCACATGTGGGTTTACCTAATTTTGAACTCCTGAAACAATACTCCCACTATTCTGGATGAGGCTACCTTTCCTCTGAAGGCTTGTAGGTGGGAGGTGTCCCTGGAGCCGCTTTTGCTACCTGAGGCTCAGGTAGCTTCAGTGGCCCAGAGAGACTTCTGCCGACTTCAGTTGGCTCATGCTATGCCTCTGTATGAATGTGGTGGGTGAGAGCCAGTAGTGCTCTGGTGGCACTTGTATATGTGCAGGAGCGAAGGGGGAGGCTCAAAGGTTTAGGAAAGGGGATTCACCCCACTTCCATTGTGGGGTGTCCTTTCTGGGGCGGGGGAGAGGAACGGAAAGACTCAATTTGTCAGTCAATCAGTCTTGATTGCTCATAGTCATAGGCCACCACAAATTCAAAACAGAAGATGATGCAATAGGATACAGTAAAAATACACAACAATTTTGGAGACAACAAATTACAAACCAGTAAAAACCATAGAAAATGATATAATAGTTAAAATAGCATCACTAAAATCACACACCCGTACCATGGGAAGCAAGTAAAGTAGCCCTTCTCCCTAAATTAGTGTACCACTAAAGAATATAGTCTAGCTTTTATTTTTTGAGCAATAAAGGCAAACTTTGCAACCTGGGTCATTTTATATATATATTTTATATATATATATATATATATATATATATATATATATATATATATATCAATCACTGCCCACAATATACAAATACAAAAGAAGGTGAATATGTATGCAAATAGCATGCATTTTATAGAATCATGGAATAGGAGAGTTGGAAGGGGCCATGAAGGCCATCGGTTGCAACTTCCTTCTCTTGCAGGACACCAATTTGCACTATCCCACTCAGATGGCTGTCCAGTTTCTCCTTGAATGTCTCCAGTGTGGAAGCGTCCACACCCTCTCCAGGCAGCTGGTCCCACTGTTGTATTGCTCTGACAGTGAGGAAGCTTTTCCTGATGTCCAGCCCAAACCTGGGTTGTTGCAACTTGAATTGATTATTCTGGGCCCCCCACTCTGGCATCAGCAAAAAGAGATCTTGACCTTCCTCTTTGTGACAGCCTTGGAGGCACTTATAGAGGGATATCATGTCCCCCCTCAGTCTTCTCTTCTCAAGGCTGCACATGCCCAATTATCTCAGTCTATCCTCAGGTAACGATAACTATAGGTAGATAACTTGCAAAGCTTCAGAAGAGTAGGTACAAATCTATGGTGATTTTTTTCAAAGTCAAGATTAAATGTTAGTTTGTTGTCCAATCGGTGACTAAGTCTGTCCTACCCACTTCTCAGGACCACTGCAAAGTCAGCATAAGAGCCCCGGCTGGAAGCTGCCAATCACACAACTGCTCCCTCTTCCCCTCCCAACTCCCTTCATGGTGCTTTGCTTTTCTGGAGAGCTGGAAGGCAAATGGACTTGCTTTAAAGTGCCTGAGATATTCGCATTCTACCACAATGCTGAGGCAGGCCCTGGGAATTTGGGAGCAGCGAGTTGGCCTCAGCCTGCTTCAGAAACCCCTCGACTTCCCGAAGTTTGCCATCTGGGGGAGTGAGAGTGCCAAAGTGGGAAGGCGGCACTCCTTCATGCAGGTCTCATGACTCCAGTGCAACGCCCTTCTAATTCCTTTTCTCGGGGCTGGGGGTGGTGGGGGCTCTGACTCGCTCAGGTCCACAGAAACCAATAATCTGGAAATCGTCTGAGATATTCTGGGGGAAGCAAGCCACATTCAGTTGCAAGAGTCTAAATTACTGCCCAGGGGACCAGCCCCAAATGGTTTGGTCAACCAAGCTAAACCATTCCAGCATATCCCAATGGAGCAAACCAGAGAGCAATTCCAGCTGGACCTTTGGGACTGATATCAGCTTCACCCCATCCATAACTGATGAGGGCACAGCTCTCACCTGCCGTATCACGCATCCCCCCATGAGGAAAAGTGAAAACACCATCAAGCTCACCATGGCCTGTGAGTAGCTCTCATGACACTGTACTGCCTTTTCCCCCTCCCTTCACCTCTTGATTCTTCCTCTCTTACCCTGGGTGCCCCCAGTTCTCCAGTGTTGTAGTGGAGTCAGCCCAGAGCTCACACAGTGGAAGCCTGGGGGCTTTCTAATTAGCTGGAATCACGGATGGATATGATCCAGCTAATGTCCCTCATTCCCTGCTTTCTTCTGAGCTGAGCTGCAATCCTCACAATAGCTAGAGAGATGGGATGATGGGTGGGTTGATCTATTATTTTTCTATCCCACGCTTTTTCCCTTTCAATGAACTCAAGGCAGCTTACGTAACGTCCTTCCTCCTGGATATTCCAAGCAACAGCACATTGTTGTGAGCTGTCCCTGTCCTGTTCTGTTGCAGAATATTTAGTGCTTCCTGCAAAATGTTTAGTTTATTGCGAGTGCAGGGGGGGGGGGGGCAGTGTTGAATGGACAGGTGAAAACTAGAGCTGTGCATACACAGGGTCTCAAAATTCTCTTGCCTATTTGTGGAGAGAGAAATTTGGGGGCTGACTTTACCAAATGGAAGAGGGAAAATGTTCCAACCTTACGAGTAAAGTGGGTGTAAGCAATCTTGATGACATTTGCCATTATGTGCGAATGCATCAGGCAAAGTGTGCTGGGAAATGGCCCTTGTGCGTGTTTGAGTTAAGCGCAATTTGCATGTGCAGGTGTGGGTCAAATACGGGGAAAACTGGCAACGCTTCCTTCCATCCCCTCCACTCAACCCCTGCTGTGTGGCCCTGTCCTCAGGGCAACCAGAGGGTGAAACTGGGAGGACTGGGAGCCACCCAGTTCCTTGCACCCAAATGCAACCAAGGACACTTGCCCCCATGCAGGCTTTTCCAGGCTACGTGTAGGGGTGAACACGCGAAAGAAAGGTGACATTTAAAGGGGGGGGGGGAATAATTGACAGCTCCTTCTCCCACCTGCAGTCATGGAGACGGAGAAAGGGTGCTGCTGCTTGGCTCCTGCCCCCCCCAAGCCAGGAAAACCAGTGCCCCTTTTCCTTGCGAGTAAAGCTCCCCGCGGGGCACTTCCCCATGCTTTAGCTCCATGGACGTGGGATTTAGTTGCAAGTCCATTTCTGATTTACTTCCAAGTAAATGTGCATTTCAGTTTCTTGCACAAGGAGACAAAGAAAAAATCAGGAAAGTTTGAAAAGAGACTGCAATCTTTGCTTTGCTTTGCTTTGCTTTGCTTTGCTTTGCTTTGCTTTGCTTTATTTTATTTTATTTTATTTTATTTTATTTTATTTTATTTTATTTTATTCCAGACTGAAAGGGAAGGGGCATTTGCAAGCTAGAGAGAAACGTCCTGGGGTGGAGTGTGGGGAGGAAAGCAACTGAAGGATCTCTGAACAGCTGCCCTGTTTTGCTGCCCTAACGCAACCCCCGTCCCAGCAAGGAGAGTGCTGGGGGAGCAAATACAGAAAGGTGTGTGCCTCAGCCGAAGCCCAAGAATGAGAAATGTGGGAATAAAGCTGGCTGTGGACATTCCACAATCCAGAGAGCGGGGCGAAATCATGCAGACTGAAAACAAGCAGTGCTGTGTGTCTCAGGAGCTACTCAGGCAATGCAGTCCTGCAATAAAAGCTTGGTGTTGATCCAGACCAGACGTGCACGTCCTGCAACAATGGTGTGTACTGGAACTTTTTATCCTGCCACTCTGCACTTCTTCGAAGTTTGCTGCAGTATTCCATTAAGCGAGTGCATGCAAAGCGATTCTGTATTGGGAGAGCTGCACATAAAACACGTTTATATCAGATGGAAAAATCACAAAAGTGATGAATTCGTCTATGATTCCTTTAAGAATCTTCTAATTGCTTCATTCAATTTTCTGTTGTTCATGAAATGGAATGGAATGAACCTTTGGCTGCAAAAGGTAAAGCAGAAAGCAAACTGGGCAATTTTCTCTATCCCGCCAAGAGATTAAAAGGACTTCGCCCCGGAAAGCATCAGAATGGGATCTTCTGCAGAAGACCTGGAATATGTCCCTACAGCAGCCTCATGCTTTGTTGTTCAATTAAAAGCCAAGTTAATCTTCCTGGCTTTCGCTCGCTCACGGCGCTTTTCGTTCTTTTCCAGATCAGCCCCACGTCGTGGATGCGCAGCCCGATATTCGGTGTTGGAATGAGCTCAGTGGCTTCCTGTGTACCTGCGCCTTCCACTCCTGGCCCCCACCTCAGATTGAGTGGGAAGTGGATGGGAAACACTTCAGTGAGAATGAGAGTTCTGAAGGCTTGCGGGTCACATCCCAGGCCGAGGGCAATGTGGTCAGGAGCTCCCTGAAGTTGGTAGGAAGCCAGGTTAAGGCTGATGAACACTCCATATCCTGCAGTGGAAGCAATCCCTTTGGTACGAACACTTTGTCCCTCCCCGCTTACATCAGAACAGGTGAGGGTCACTCAGACCTGATGGGTTTACAACTCTGACAATGTTTGAACAGAGTTCTTTTTCTTTGTACTCACTACATAATGTATGTCCTAACCCGACACCGGCACAGCCACCTTTGCTTGGGAGAATTAACAAGTAGACAAACTCTGGTGGAGAGATGAGGGCAGGCATAATAGTTCTGCTCTTGAAAACTCAGTCTGGTTGGCAGAAACAAGCCAACTTCAAATCATAGTTTAAGAAGCTGACTTATTTCGACAAACCATAGTTAAGCTCGTTAGCAGTTTAAGGTTCAGATGTAACACTAAATTCTGGTTAATCAAACCAGGCAACTGATGGTTTCTATCTGCTCCTCGTGGTCATGCTGGAACAGGAGCAGTGGAGGGAACTGCAAGGCCCGATGCTCACAACAGCCTGTCCTCATCATGCCCCAAATCATGATTTAACATGATGCACAGACCTGCTTGGTCCTTCATATCTGATGCTCATGAGAAGCCTCATGATGATTTTGGATGAAAGGGACACTAAATGGACTGTGCAGGCAGCTTCTCTCTCCAAAGGCTGATGGGTCAGATTGATGAGAAGCACCGCAATTGCTTCAGGGAACTTGTAGATGCGACGGGTTTCCCCGAAGGTTATGACTTATCATAATGTTCATATCGTATCCTCATCGTATCCTCTTTCCTAAGAGCCATTTCTCAGTTCATGGGTCAACCAGGAGGGCTCCCACCGTCCTCACATTTAGACACCTCTTCGCATAGGCTTTCTTGGAAGCAGAAGCCAGTTGGCCATGACCACGCATGGGGGAATGTACCGTTTTGCTTCCGATTAACAGTGTTGCTGTTGTGTTTGCTTATCACTAGAACGTGTCGTCATATTGATGGCATTCTATTTTGGTTCACTGCTTTAGCAAGTGGTACATAAATTTGAGGGATTTATTTATTTATAGCTTTTATAAACCATCCCTATATTAGTGTCTCGGGATGGTTTACAACAAACAACAAGTAAAATAGAAATTAAAATAGCACAGCAGGCAGTATAAAGCACATTAAAACCAAGTAGACATTAAAATAACAGGAGAATAAAAAGGTTTCCACCTGACGCCGAAAAGAAAGAAGCATTGGCACCAGGCAAGCCTCTCTAGGGAGCATGTTCCATAATTGGGGTGCCACAGCAGAGAAGGCTCTCCTCCAGATAACCACCCTCCTAATCACTTTCAAGGAGGGCTCCTGAAGAAGGACCTTCACCTTAGATCTCAAGGGGCAGGAGGGCACGAAGGGAAGGAGGCGCTCCTTCTGTATCAGGGATGCCGGTGATGGTGAAGGACGCATGTGGCTTTTCTCAGTGCAACCGGCCGGTATCATGCCTGGGGTAGACGACCTCCATGCAAAAACATCAGTGCACAGGCAGAGATCTGATGAGCACCAAATAGGCAGCTAGCATGGCAGAAGCCTTGGGGTACATCAGCATCTCAGCAGGGTTAGGATTGAGATACTTCCAATGCCCAGAGGAGGGGGGGGGGGCATCCAAGCCTCCCTAGGGCTGCATTGTCAATTTTCTGGGACATCAAACTTTAAATATGCTTTCAGATCCGCCTGCAAAGATGTCTCCTTGGATCATTTTTGGGATCACGATAGGCACGCTTGCTCTGCTTGCAACCCTCACAGCTGCACTGTGCTACTTCTTTTGTGAGTAAAACACTGGAAGCAGGATCTTGGGGTCTGCTTTTTTACCTAACTTACGGATGGATGGGATGGCATTCCAGTTGTCTCTTTACAATATTTCTGAGCTACCCTATAAGACTGTGAAGTTCCTAAGGTGGCTTACAGTATAAAAGGAGGCTGGGGAAAAGTCATAACTTCAGGCAGTTTGCAAAAACATTGTTTTCCCCCAAAGAAGGACAAAATGTAGCAAAGTACCTGTTAAGAGAATTGTCCTTTGGTCCCTAGGATGCTCTCCAGGAAGAGCAGTCAGATATTCAATCATAGGTCCCCCTTCCCCTCATAATTCCGCATCTTGAATAGGCAGCATCCTCCCACCTCTTAAGAAGGTAATTTTAAAGAGGGCACATTGTATGTTTTCCTGAAGACCTGAGGGAAGGTATGCTGGCAATCTTCCCCAAGCAACTTGCCTCCCCACCTCCAGTCATGGAGTTACCATGAAGAAGGTTCTTCTACAAGAGAGCTAGTGTGATGAGTGTTGGACTGGTGGGGACACCACAGATCCAGGTTCTTGTCCCTACTCAGCCATGAACACCAGTGGATGACTTTGGACGGCCCCTTCCTCTCAGTCTAACCAATGCAGACGGTGGGGATAAAAATGGGGTGGAGAACTTTGTGAGATATCTTGGGTTCCTTGCAAGAGGAAGATAGACAAGATGGTGATGGCCACAATTGAACATGTTTCTCTAATAGCAGGAATTCAGACCACTTCATCTCAAGGTTAAACTTTCTGGTCTTGGGATGGGGACAGGAGACAGAGACCAGTGTTTTGGCTTCTGGAAGATCCTGGCAGAGGAATTCCATCACAAAAGCAATCAATTGTTCACACTTCATATTTTGCAGTTGAATGTGTTTTCTATCAGGCATTGTAATTTTGAACCCTACAGGGCAAAACCAGCACCTTGAATTAGGCCTGGAAACATATAGCTATCCAGTGCAAGCAGGTTAGAATTGTTGGTGCTGGTATTGTTCTTGTTGTTCCTACCACCACCCCTATAATGCATTTACAATCCACTTGTCTTCCTCTTGCAAGGAATGTAAGGTGGCTTACAAAGTTCTCCTCCTCTCCATTTTACCCTCCCCACTCAACCATGGAGCTCACTGAGTGACTTGGGCCAGTATCTGCCTCCCAACCCAACCTACCTCACCGGGCTGTTGTTGTGAGGATGAGACTGAGAGGAGGAGGAGGAGAATGCAAGCCACCTCGAGTCCCTTGAAAGGAGAAAAGAAAGGAGAAAAGTATAATAAATAAATGCATCCATAAAATGATAGAATTGTGGTCAGACTAAGGTAAAGTCCGAAGGTTACGCATGGATTGAATTCTCCCTGTTCTCTTCCCTCCAGTCCATCGTCAGTTTCCCATCAGCCCAAAAGATATTACACATCAAAAGGATGCTTCCCCTTCAGCACAGGTGAGGCCTTGAGTGTGTGGCATGAGACAACCTGCTGTTGTTTATTATTAACGGCGACAGCAACATCGACATCAACATCAACATAGTATTCAGTAGGTGAACCATTCTGGATGCTTCTCGACATGCTATTCTATGTTAGCCTTAGCACAGGTTCTGTGCGCTAGAGAATTCGCAAACGTGGAACCTGGTGTGATTGTGGAGTTGACGCAAGATAAAGACCATTCTTGCACTGGCTGTGAGGTTTTGCCAGTTGGGAGAAAGCAACCGTGTAGGCTGTTACAGTAGAGTGGGAGGGAAGCAAAACAGGCAGGGTGCACAATACAATGTCTGTCTCAACACACGTCCAGAGGCTACATCCAAGGGAGGTAGGAAACGGGTTGTTCTGGCCATCTTGGAAAGGGAGGGGAAGTGGGAGAAGTTACTAGTTTTTCATGTTGCTATTTACGTCACCAAGTCCACACTTCTTGAAATGACATTTGAACAGGAACGTGCATTTTACCTTTCCTTGTTCGCTTTTCTCAGAATGCCGTGATGCAATTCTCCAAGCAGAATGTGCACACATGCAAAGCCCAAAGCATATATCGGGGGGAATGTACATGTTCAGATGCAGAACTTCACCGCAATCACAAATAAAGAATTATATAAGAGGAGGTGGCTTTCAAAATGTATATATTAGGAGAAAGGCATACATGCAGAATTCTTTCTTTTGCTGTGTGTGTGTTTTGTTTTTAAGGAACCGAGTGATTTGGAAACAAAGCAGGACTGGCAAAACTTAGAAACTGAGAAGAGCCAAACTTGACTGATTCATCTTTCCATACTGTTCAATAATGGGGGAATGCACTATGCACAGGCAATGAGGTATTTTCTCCAAGTTTTTTCAACCCTGCTTTTGAAAGCAGGCTCTTAGTCTAAGTTCTGATTTCCAGTGAGGTCATAGCATAAATGACCTCTGACCTCTTGGCAGAGCAGCAGAGGCACAGGCTGGGAGAGAGGCTGAGTGGCCAGGGGCCTGGCGAAGGCAAGGGAGGGGCTGGGCAGGGGAGCAGGGGGCCAGGAGCAGCGGAGAGGAAGGGGGCAGGGCCAGAGGGGCTGGAGGGGCCAGGAGGGGGCAAGGGGGCGAGGGTACGGCTGCCCACCAGCACCGGGAAGATACGGCAGCGGGTGATTGTTGTTGGGGACTCCCTGCTGAAGGGCACTGAGCCGGCGGTGTGCCGCCCCAACCTGGAGACAAGGGAGGTTTGCTGCCTGCCGGACACACGCATCCAGCATGTGAAGGACAGAGTGGAGCGTCTTGTTCACTCTGGGGGTCACCAGCTGCTCCTGGTGATGCATGTGGGCACAAACAATGTGGCCAGGCAGGGTGTGGTTGGGACCACCAGGGACTTCGAGGCCTTGGGGAAGAAGCTCAGGGAGCTGAAGGCCCAAGTGGCGTTCTCGTCAATCTTACCTGTCCGGGGATTTGGGCCAGGAAGGGACAGGAGGGCCTCCGAGGTGAATGACTGGCTTAGGGTGTGGCGCCAGAATGGAACACTTCGGGTTCCTCGACCACGGCACTTGGTTTCTTGCCAATGGACTTCTGGCAAGGGATGGGTTACACCTCACGAGGATGAGGAAAAGGTCCTTTGGAGATGCTCTAGTGAGCTTTGTCCGGAAGACTTTACACTGAGCCCGGGGGGGGGGGTGTTCAGGCCCCCCAGTAACGTGTCTGCACTGGACAAGTGTCAGGGCAGGATCAGGGCTCTGGGAGCAGGGTTTTAGAGATACTGCAGGGACTGACAGGACTCCTACAGAGAGGGGCCAGGTACCAGGGAGGATAGGAGGAAAGAGGAGGCTGGGAACTCCAAAGAAGGGAAGCGGTGGGAAGGAGTTGAGGTGCATGCACACCAATGCTAGGAGCATGGGTAATAAGCAGGAAGAGCTTGAAGCTCTCCTGGGAATAGGAGGGTATGACCTGGTGGGAATCACAGAAACTTGGTGGGATGAAAGGCAAGTCTGGAATAAAAGGGTATCACCTTTTTAGAAAGGGTATCACCTTTTTAGAAAGGACAGGAAGAGAAAGAGGGGTGGGGGGTGTGACTTTATACGTCAGGGAAGAGATAGGATGCAGTGAGATAGAATGCAGCACAGATGGGGATTCGGTAGAGGCAGTCTGGGTGAAATTTAGGGGTTTTGACAGAGAAAGAGACCTGACAGTGGGGGTATGTTATCACCCTCCAGGTCAACTTGAGACCCTGGATGATGTCCTGACAGGCCAGATTCTAAGGATATCTCGGGGGAGAGACACAGTAATTATGGGAGATTTCAATCTCCCGGATATTAGTTGGGGACTCACTTGGCGGTGACAGCCAGTTCACGTCATTCCTAGAAGCTATAGAGGGAGGGTTTTTCACACAGAGGGTCCAAGAGGCAACGAGGGGGGGAAACATCCTTGACTTGGTCTTGACCAATAGGGAGGAGCTGATAGATGAAGTACAGATTAGGGGAGCTCTGGATGCGAGTGATCACTCCATCCTTTGCTTTGAGATCAGGGGACTGGGGACGTGCAGCAGGTTGAGCACTAGAAGCTGGGACTTCAAGAGGGCCAACTTTGGCCAACTGAAGGCCAGACTGGGGAAAGTCTCCTGGGTTACAGGAAGGTAAGCAAGGTGAAGAGGGGTGGATGACACTCAAAAGGGAGGTTTTGGAGGTGCAAGCCTTGACGATATCTCTAGTCAGTAAGGTGGGGAGGCGGAGGAGGGCGCCGCCATGGATGCGAAAGGAGGTGCTTAGAGGGATTAGACGAAAGAGGAACCTCCGTAGGAAACGGGTGGACTGGAGGGTGGTCTCAGTGGTCCCAATTTTCAAAAAGGGTAGTAGAAGGGACATGGGGAATTATAGACCGGTTTGCCTTATGTCCATTGTAGGAAAAACAATGGAAAGGCTCATAATAGAGAGAGATCTAGTGATGCTAGATAGGGAAGGGAGGCTGACAGCCACACAACACAGCTTCCGCAAAAACGGGTCCTGCCAGACAAACCTTGTGGAATTCTATGGCAAGGTTTCGAGATGGCTAGATGGAGGGGATGCAGTGAATGTGGTATACCTGGATTTCAGCAAGACCTTCGACAAAGTGTCCCATGATATCCTGGTGGAGAAACTGAGGAGTTTTGGGATACACCAAAGCACTGTCCGGTGGATTAGGGCATGGTTGACTGACCGAAAGCAGAAGGTAACCATTAGCGGGGAATCATCGGGATGGCGGCCAGTAACAAGCGGGGTCCCCCAGGGCTCTGTCCTGGGGCCGATCCTATG
>NW_025336635.1:1040811-1041493 GCF_004798865.1 Varanus komodoensis
TGACCGAAAGCAGAAGGCAACCATTAGCGGGGAATCATCGGGATGGCGGCCAGTAACAAGCGGGGTCCCCCAGGGCTCTGTCCTGGGGCCGATCCTGTTGAATCTTTTCATTAACGACATGGAAGAAGGGGTGAACAGTCTCCTGATCAAATTCGCAGACGACACTAAAACTGGAGCAGTGGCCACAACTGAGGAGCAGGTACTCCAGATCCAAAAGGGTCAGGACAGACTATGGAAGTGGGCAGGAGACAACAGGATGGCGTTCAATGTGGATAAGTGCAAGGTCTTGCATTTGGGGCATAGGAATAGGTGTCATAAGTACAGGTTAGGGGACAAGTGGCTGGAGAACAGCACTTGTGAAAGGGACCTCAGGATACTGGTTGACTGCAGGCTAAACATGAGTCAGCAGTGTGATGCGGTGGTTAAGAGAGCGAACGCCACCCTTGGTTGCATAGCCAGAAGTGTGGCTTCTAGATCAAGAGAGGTATTACTACAACTCTACACGACTCTGGTGCACCCGCAACTGGAGTATTGTGCTCAGTTCTGGGCCCCTCATTACAGGAAGGATATAGCCAGGTTGGAGTCAGTGCAGCGTAGGGCCACAAGGTTGGTGGCCGGTTTGCAGGGGATGGGGTATGAGGCAAGACTGAGGGAACTGGGTCTCTTCAGCCTGGAGAAGAGG
>NW_025336635.1:1041593-1147901 GCF_004798865.1 Varanus komodoensis
TTCTACATGACTCTGGTGCACCCGCAACTGGAGTATTGTGCTCAGTTCTGGGCCCCTCATTACAGGAAGGATATAGCCAGGTTGGAGTCAGTGCAGCGTAGGGCCACAAGGTTGGTGGCCGGTTTGCAGGGGATGGGGTATGAGGCAAGACTGAGGGAACTGGGTCTCTTCAGCCTGGAGAAGAGGAGACTCGGAGGGGATATGTTGGCGATGTATGTGAGGGGATGTCACATGGAGAAGGGTAGAGACCTGTTCTCCCCTGCAGAGGAAGGCAGGACATGCTCCAACAGAGCAAAGTTCAGGGAGCCAAGGTTCCATTTGGGTGCCAGGAAGCACTTTCTGACAGCCAGGACCCCGAGGGTGTGGAATGGGCTTCCCCGGGAGGTCGTTGAGGCCCCATTGGTGAGGGTGTTCAAGGATAGGCTGGATGGTGGGCATGTCGTGAGTGGAGCCGGCTGGTGTCGGAGGTCAGACTAGACGGCCCGGGAGGCCCCTTCTGACTCGCTCTGTTTCTGTGTTTCTAAATTAACAGTATGGTATTGCTGGCTGGTTTCTGCCAGACATTAAATTCTCAAAGGCACCATAAAAGAAGTGTCCATGAACCACTTTTGTCTCTCATTTTCTAAAAGTCTGTGACAATGAAAATACCATGTTTTCCCAAAAATAAGACCAGGCCTTATATTAATTTTTGCTCCAAAAGATGCACTAGGGCTTATTTTTAGGTGATGTCTTATTTTTTCATGTACAACTATCTATATTTATTCATGTACAAAAATCTACATTTATTCAAATACAGTCATGCCATAGTCTTCTGGAGCATCATCATAACTCTCCAAATCCCAAATTGTGTTGCAACGAACATACTAAATGCATCCGTCTGGCTGACAATCTTAACTGGGGCTTATTTTGGGAGTAGGGCTTATATTACGACCATCCTGAAAAATCATGCTAGGGCTTATTTTCTGGTTAGGTCTTATTTTCAGGGAGACAGGGTAATTTTTCATGCAGCATTTCAGGTTTCCAGAGGATGTATTTCAATTTCTTCCTCCAGATTCTGTAATGAGAAGGCCAACCCTTATTCAACAAATCTGCATGGCTGCAGAACCCACATTGTCTTCAAATTTTGCAGCCCCGATCTTCAAATTTTGTTCACAAAGTATCCCTCCCTGTCTCTGCCCAGTGACTCAAAGCACCTCTCTCCTGAAAACTGTATCTAATTGCTCCATGTCTTCTCTTAAAAAATAAATGAAGCATATTTTTTTATTCAGAATCTCTTTGTCCTACCTTTCTATATGTTCCAGATGTCTGCTCCCATGGGTTCAAGGCAGCTTGCAAACTATATATGGTAATGGAAAGAAGAATTCCAGTATAAATAATTTAAAATAATAGAAAAATCCAGCACCTTGGGAGGCAATGCTCTGTATGTTTAGACAGAAAAAAATTCCTACAGCTGGGAGCTGTAAGATGTCCTTCTGCTTAATCATGTGTAGGACCGTGCCCTTAGTTTATTAATATAGGAAGCAACTCTGGGGTTTCTGGAGTTTCCACCCACAACCTTTATCGAGCTTTTTTCCAACTCCAGAAGGACTGGAGTGGGGCACCTTCCCGAACCTTTCCCACACTGTGTTGCATAACTGGAGAGCTTTATCCTAGATCACAGGCCAAAGCAAGCACAGCCTGAGAACGAGAGATTGCCAACTTCACAAGATGTCCAACTTCAGCATCCTTGAGGGACTAATTCCCTCCCCCAGGAAGACTAATTCCTTCTTCCCACCCACATCTAGGGAAGAAAACCACATGTTGCCAAGTTGGTCCACTCCAGATGTTTTGGGGTTTAATGTCCATCGGGCCCAGCCAGCATAGGCAATTGTGAGAAATGCCGGGCACACAGTTGTAGTGCCAAACATCTGGAGAGCATCAGGCTGGAGAAGGCCGGTCTAGGCCATGAAAGGTTAAGACGCAGTGGTAACCTTTATAGTGCCACAGGGCTCTTCATCGAAAGGGACTGTGTTGGAGTTTGTTCCTGCATCCTATGGTGGAACGTCAAGAGAAATTTGCAACAGATGCAGATGTGCCTACAGGGTTCCACAGTGGATGTGCAAAGGTCTGAAAAGCACTTACAGCGCACTTGTGATGGAGGACCTGCGTAAAGCGAAGGTGTGCCCACTCTCTGCTGGTCCTCCCCTTAAGCCTGCGGGATTCCAAGGCCACGATGTCACCGAGTCACCGTGCCCGGCCCTCAGCCTTCCGCGTGCAGTTTGCCGCGTGCCTGGCATCATTCATTCTCCCACCTGACCCCTGATGGAACCAGATTATTTTGAGGGATGCATGAAAGTGTCGTTCCTCGCATGCAACAAGTGCGTATTCATGTTATTGCACATTCATGCAACATGCTTGTTAACGTGAATGCACATTTGTATATGTGTGCTTTTGTATCTGCTACATTAGCACTTGTGTTAATTTGCACAAATCCCCTCAAAAGTAAAAAATGGATCCAGGAATTGGACCTATAGAACCCCAAAAGTGCACATGCTTTCAGGTCTGCAAAGGACCTGTTCTCCTAAGGAAGTCCCAATATGTAAAAATACATAGGACGTCCTTGTATGTGTGAACATTTGAGTAGGGAAAGTAATCGTTTCTCAGAGGCGGGGCAGCGGGCAATCATGCCCATGTGAAAAGGGGGTTCAGATGCAGTGGAGACCCTCAGGGCCCCTGTATCGCTATTTCAGCAAGAGCCCACAGGCGGTAGGATGGTGGGGCAGATGGACTGCCAGAGTTTCAGGGCTCCAGCTGTGAAAACTTGGGGTTCCCACTCTAGGAACTCATTGGGCTCTGCAATGTTGCCTCTGATTCAGAACAGGCTCCTTCCTGAGAAAATTGCTGAAAGATTATTCCCTCTGATCTGATCATGTCTGCCAGCAGCTAACTGAATAGCGAGGTTACAACAACTCGTTTCCACACGCCATCTGTTGCAGCACGACTCTTTCACAACATGAAGGGAAGGCCGTGATACTCTGCCTTTGCCACCACTGTGTTCCGTTGCCTCTTCCCTCTTGTTTTTCAAAGCACTCGTTCAAGACATCCCACCTTGGAAGCAGCTTGCAGCCTTCCGGCCCTCCACTGAAGACATTCTGAAGCTGAGCACGGTGAGCAAAGTCTCAGGCAAGGCCTGTCCCTGGGTCTCCAGACGAGAGCTGCCCACTCAGCTCAGGCAGCACAATAGAACTGTGTTGCTTTCAGTATTTGCTTGTGTCCCTCTGTGGTCGTAAATAACCAGGTTTTGCAGGGAGTTGCGGCCTTTCAAAATCCTGCAGGTAAGCAGGGTGGGCAGGTGAGCAGCAGTGGGTCCCTTGAAAGCTTTTTTTCCTTGGATTTTCGTTTTCAGAAGATCCATTGCTGCTTATTCCCCCACCCTCACCTGAAAGGGCCCTACAAAATTGATACATTTGCTGAAACTGGGGCAGTAGATCTCAGGAGAGTTCTTGTCACTCTCTGGAAAGAGATTATCTCGTTAGGGTTATTAAAGGAATTAGCGTGGGAAAGAGGATAGGGCACTGCAGTCACAGCTGATTCCCCACATGCTGCCTTTTCCAGGAATCTGTGCTGATGGCAACATATGAGGAGTTGGGGCAGGATTCCACCCCCACCCCCATGCCAGAGAGAAGAGCTGTAGCCCCTGCTAGAGCTGATGTTCTGTATGCAGAATATTCTGGGTCCAAGCTGCAGTACTGGGGCTTAGAAAAGGTCCAGGGACTTCACACAACTAAGTACAACACTGAACTAAATAGGCCAAGTGCTTGATGTAGTTCTGTGCAGTGGAGAGCATTAGAGTTCCTATCCTTAAGAGAAGGTCCTGTCTCAGCAACGGCTAATGGATCCAATGTCACTCTGTCCCCAAACTAAGCTTGGCCCCATGGATGAATCCCTAATAGTTCAGAGCAACCTCCAGAGCAGAGTCTGTAGGTCAGTGTGGACGGAGGGCTGCTTTGGTATTTCCGCCATCCAGCAGAGCCCAGAATGTCAGAATTGCCCCTATACATCAGACCAGGGGGCCGTCTAGTCTCGCACCCTGTTTCCAGAAGTGGCTGGCCAGATGTTTCCTTCCGGGAAGCCCATCCTCAGGAGGCATAGATATAAGTGCTCTGCTTTGCTCTTTGCCCCCTGCCTCGACATTCCACATTATTCTGTGGCTAAACATGGAAATTCCGCCCACCATCATGGTGATGGATGTGTCCTCCATGAATAGGGTCAGACCCGTTCTGAACTGCTCTGAGAGCTTCGGCCTTTGGGCTGCACAGAAATGAAATAAATCTTAAATTGTAATGTTTAAATTCCCTTCACATCTTGTGGTCTTGGCTTGCATTGCTTAAGGATGCCCCAGGGGAAGGAATGCATTCGGCTGTCATCCTTAGAACTGCTTCGGTGCCAACCAAATTTGCCTGCATGCTTCTGAGTTTCATTTATGAAGCGGGGGGAGGCAACTGGGAGAGTGTAGATTGAGGTGTAGAGAAGTGTTCCCCCTTCCTAGTCTTGCGATACTAGGATGGAATTGCCTGGCCGAGATTCAGGATACGGTGTCATTAACGTGTATGATTTCACTGCAAGTGGTCTTTTGCTGAGGTCATGGGCAGGTGGGTTGGCTTCTCTTAAAAACTGGATGCTGGACTTCATGAGATGAGTCTCAGACTGATCCAGCAGGTTTCATCAGAGGTTCTGCTAAGACGGGGAGAAATTGTCCCACCGTATCCACTCTCTTTATGATCTTATAAAAGCTTAACACATCTCCCTTCTGTGATGCGCGCATGCGCGCGCGCACACACACACACAATCTCTTTGTCTCAGAGCCATCTTCTACAACCTGGAGCACTCCAGATGTTTGGAACTAGGGTGGCCAAAGATAAGGAATGCTGTGTGATGCACTCTGGAACATCTGGCGGAGACCAGTCAGCAAAGAAAATTCATGCTTGTCTTAGTAGACGCTTGCTCTGTTTTCATGTCCCACTGTGATCACACCTGCATAGGTTGCCTTGGGAATGGGAAGCAAGAGGACAGAACAAACCGAAGGAAAGATGGCATGACTCTCTAGAGAATCCAAGAACCCCATTAACTGCTTGTTTCAGATGAAGACCTGTGTGCTTACAGCAAATGGGGAAGCTGCCATGGGGAAGTTGTGGTCTCTTCAGAGCCGGGGAGGGTTCAGGGGAAGTGTAGCACTGGATGCTCAGAGGGGAATCTTGCCGAGAGGTAAGGCAGTGGGAGCTTTCGAAAGATTCATTGATTAAAATGATACTTTTAAATACAATAAAAATATAACCATAAAAGAATAAGAAAAAAGAATTCAAGCTTTTGATCCCACAGGGCAAAGGCCTACCTGAAGTAAGTGGTCTTTGGCAGCCAGCAGAAGGGCAGCAGAAAAGGGGCGATCCCAGCTTCCCATGACAGGGAGGCCCACAGCCAGGAAGCAGCCACCAAAAAGATGCTTCTCAAAAAGGGCCTTTTCTTTCAGGTGGGGGGGATTCCAGTGGGGAAAGGAGGGCATTGTACCCCTGAAGCTGGTCCACCTGTTGTCTACCTGTGCACATGCTCCCCAAGTGAACTCCCCACAGAGTCCTGCAGACCACTAGCTTATATTCTTCCAAGCCAGTTTCTTTCACAATACTCTGTTATAAAAGATG
This sequence comes from Varanus komodoensis, assembly GCF_004798865.1. Lineage (NCBI taxonomy): Eukaryota > Metazoa > Chordata > Lepidosauria > Squamata > Varanidae > Varanus > Varanus komodoensis. The sequence continues at coordinate 1,047,269 of NW_025336635.1, forward strand.
GGCGCTTTAGCAGGGGAGAGGCTCTGAATATGGCTGGGTTCCTCTTCACAGGCACCATGAATGCCTCCTGTGGTCCCCACAACAGCTCACCTGTCGAAGAGGCTATGCGTCACATTGCCATAGTGACCAACGTGATCATCCTGGTCCTGGGTGTTTCCGGCAACGGGCTGGTGATGTGGGTTGTCGCCAAGCGGGAGAAGCGCAACACCTTCACCTCCATCTGCTACCTCAACCTGGCTGTGGCAGACTTCCTCTTCTCTCTTGGCCGTATCCCGGCCCTAGTACAGGAGATCATGTACACCTGCTGGCCCTTTGGCCTCGTCCTGTGCAAGCTTCACACCTTTGCCCGCTACCTCACTGTCTTCACCAGTGTCTTCATCCTCACTGTCATCAGTGTGTACCGCTGCTTGTTGATCACACGGCCCGTCTGGGCCCGAAATCACCACGGGCCACGCTATCAAGCCCTGATGTGCACTGGGGCATGGATCCTAGCCTTGGCCTTCAGCATGCCCTACCTGGTGTTTCGCCATACTGAAGAAAGAAATGGAGCAACCTACTGTACCTACAGGAAAGGTCTCCGGGGGTCCACAGAGCTGCCCCTGAGGCTCAGCAGGTTCCTGGGAGGGTTCCTCATACCCTTCATCGTCATTTTTTCATCCTACCTGGTCATGATTTGCAAGCTTCACAGGCGGCGCTGGCAGGGCTCCCACCGGACCTTCGCTCTGGTGGCCATCATTGTGGTGCTCTTCTTCATCTGTTGGCTGCCCCACCACATCTTCGTGCTGCTCAGCACCATCTCCAGTGAAAAGGACTCCTGGGGGATTGGGCTCAAGCTGACCAATGCCTTGGCATACCTTCACAGCTGCATCAACCCTCTGCTGTATTGCTTTGTAGGCTACATCCGGACCCGGGGCCTGCACCGCCGCGCTTCCTTCCTGGGGCTCTTCCGAAAGGCACTAACTGAGGAGGATGAGGAGTACACTGGAGCAGAAACATCTCGGAGCCTTAGTCAGAAGACTTAAGGGCTGGATTTCTCAAAGCGTTGACCTAATCAGCAAGAGCCCTGGCCACATCGCACTTCCAAAAAAGATGGAAGCTGTAATAGTTGTAGCTAGAGAATCGGTCACCTTAATGCTTGACTTTAATTCTGGTTCTGTGACCTTGTTCATGCCCAGTGTCATTACTCCAGGCCTTGAGATGCCTTCAAGAAAGGTCTCCTCCTCAGGGGCCTTGCTTTCTCCCATTGCCCGCTCGCTCACACTCAGTTTCTGGGCCCTAGAGAGACCACTTGCCCAGAGAGGGAGGGCAGGTGTGTAAAGCAAGCAAAAATAGCTGCTGCTGCTCCTTCTGTTTGCTTTTGGCACTCGTGCACTTCCACAGCAAGTGGGGCTTTGGCGGGATGTTGGAGGTCAGCAACCAGCCCCCTGCCAAGGTATGCACCCTGGCAAGTCCCCAACCAGACCAACCCCTGATGGCACCCTAACAGCAAAGTGACTTTTGATCACTTAGGTATTATAACACCCTTCAAGACTCATGCCTTGAGGGTGCACCTCTATACCTGTTTAGAGACAAAAACGCTTACAACTCCCAGCATGCCCCTGCCAGCCAGAATCTCTGCTCAGTAAAGGCCATCCTCCTTGAGGAGACTGATGGTCAAGTTGGTCCTGCAATGTGATGGCCTCCATTGTGGTGCGAGCAGTCTGGCCCGCAGTTCAGACAATTGCTGAGCGGCTGGACCCCCTTTCTTAACACCTGCAACTTCCCACTCAAAAGCCCAAGGTGATTGAGACCATCCGAGGAATGAAGGGTCTGTTCTCATTTTGGAGGACAATGAAGAAAGACACAGCTAGGTAAGGCTATTCCAGCTGCCCGGGGGGTGCTAACTGAACCGACGCCGTGTGGGTACAGTGGAGGTCTAGCAAAGATTGTGCTTGTTGCCTAGTCCAACACCAGCGGCTGTGCTAGGGTGGCACCAGGAGGGACTTTGGGATGTGAGGTTGGCCCCAGTTGTGGTGAACTAGTGCAGCTGTGTGCACTTGGGCCCGAGGGCCCCGTGCCAATGCAGAGAGGAAGAAAGGGGTGCAGCATAAAGAGTGCAAAGCCCCCGCCCTGGCCGAGCCTGGTGCAAAACGCCTGCCTTCTGACTTCGCCTGGACAACAGAGCAGGACCTTCAGCTTAAGCCATTTGTTTCAAAGACTATTGCCCTGGAGAACAAGAGTGACGATGGACTACTCTGTCTGAGGACAGCTCCTAATTCCACTAAGCCGACTGTTGATCGCACACACACACAGTTCAAATACAGGCCATCAAAGCTGGGGGTGGAAGTGGGTGGGTGCATAGGTTGGAACGAGGAGTAACTCAGGAAATTGTACTTGGAGTTGAAACCACCCTCTGTTCCTGGCAACATTAATGTGTTCAACCGTTCTCACTTCTGAGCTTGGTGTTATGAAATTCAGCAACATGATCATCCCAAAGCACACCATTGGTCAATCAGTTTTGTCCAGGGTGGGTGGGACATTTTTTTCCTTGTGGAAGGCCACATTCCTGGAGGGTACTCTGCATGGTATGACATGCCAAAGCTAGGAGGACTTCAAGCCAGGCTGAGCCAAAGCTTGAGGACTTTCAGCCCAGCCCTGAGCCAGACACCTAGTTAAGAATTTGAAAAGTCATCCCAGTGAAATAGCCAATGGTGAGCTAAATGGACCAAGAATTTAACTCAGCCAATCCCTTTACAACTGCATGTGCACGCAACAGAAAGCTGCTCAGTGAGAAGCAGCGGGGTGTGATGGTGAGACGGTTGGACTGGGGACCTGAGGGATCCAAGTTCTGGTCCCCACTCAGTCCTGAAGCTCACTGGATGACTTTGGGCCAGTCAATCCTCTCAGCCTAATCTACTTCACAGGGTTCTTGTTGTAAGGATAAATAGAGCCATCTTGGGTTCCTCGCAAGAGGAAAAAGGCAGATTGATAGAATAGTAGACTTGGAAGGGTCCAGGAGGTCATTGGGTCCAACCCCCTGCCATTGGAGGACACTAAGTCCCATCATCCCATTCAGATGAGTGTCCAAATGCTTTTTGAATGTCTCCAGTGGGGGACTTCAGAACTTCCCCAAGCAACAGGTTCCATTGTCGTGCTGCCCTGAAAGCGGGGAAAGATGTACAGGCAGTGGAAGCCTGGTCCTGCCCCCCAGGCCATGTGGTACCACTGATCACAACCACGCAAAGGAAGGCCAACATGCATGCATCACCAAACACACAAGACTTGCCTGCAGTCCAGAGCTCCCGCTACATGCGGACGGTGCTCATCAGCCTTCTTGGCAGATGTCCACACAAAGTGTGGAAATGCACAGTGGGGCGAGCATTGTTGCCTGACTTTGGGGCTGGGGCCAGGGCACAGACACCACCCGACAGCTCCATCGTCCATGCAAAGCAAGCGACATAGAATGCACATCATAACCCAAGTTTCTGTCGCCCAGTGGACTTCCTGCATCATAGGCACCCTTTGCCCATATTGCAGGCTTCCTAGTTTTAAACTAGAAATTCTCTGCTCCACTCCCTGCAGCCCCCTTCACATCACAGTGGCTCCCACTGATCACTCCTGTGCTGCAGTGTACTCACATGCACACACACACACACAAACCGGCTGGCTGCCCTTCTTTCTGCCTCAGCCCCAAATCCTGCCTGCTCCTTTGCAAAGGTCACCATCAGTAAGACACGTGCCCTCAAAATGCCAGGTCAGCAAACCTTCTAATTGTCTATCTGCTCCTATGTAACCTGAACTTTTCCAGAGAGAGACAGAGAGAGAGAGACAATGCTCAGAACTGGGTTTGTGCTGCCACCTGATGGCAGAGAGCATCTTGATGAAATCCTCTCATTTTTCACAGAGAGCATAGAAACAGAGTGAGTCAGAAGGGGCCTCCCGGGCCATCTAGTCTGACAAACATTGGTTTCAAACATCAACTGGCTCCAGCCAGCTCTGCTCACGACATGCCCACCATGCACATGTCCAGCCTATCCATGGACACCCTCACTGATGGGGCCTCAACCACTTCCTGGGGAAGCCCATTCCATACCCTTGGGGTCCTAACTGTCAGGCATCCAAATTGAACCGTGGCTCCCTGAGCTTGGCTCCACTGGAACGCATCTTGCCCTCCTCTGCAGGGGAAAACGGGTCTCTACCCAACTCCATGTGACAACCGCTCACGTATCTATATGTCACCACAGATCCCCTCAGAGTCTCCTCTTCTCCAGGCTGAAGAGACCCAGTGCCCTCAGTCTTGCCTCATACAGCATCCCCTGCAAACCAGCCACCATCCTTGTGGCCCTACGCTGCACTGACTCTAACCTGGCTATATCCTTCCTGTAATGAGGGGTCCAGAACTGAGCACAATACTCTAGTTGCGGGCACACCAGAGTTGTATAGAGTAGTAGTAATACCTCTCTCGATCTAGAAGCCACACTTCTGGCTATGCAACCAAGGGTGGCGTTCATCCTCTTGACCGTTGTGTCACACTGCTGACTCATGTTTAGCCTGCAGTCAACCAGCACCCTGAGGTCCCTTTCACAAGTGCTGCTCTCCAGCCACTTGTTCCCTAACCTGTACTTATGACACCTATTCCTATGCCCCAAGTGCAAGACCTTGCACTTATCCACATTGAACGCCATCCTGTTGTCTCCTGCCCACTTCCATATTCTGTCCAGATCCTTTTGGATCTGGAGTGCCTGCTCCTCAGTTGTGGCCACTGCTCCAGTTTTAGTGTCGTCTGTGAATTTGATCAGCAGACTGTTCACCCCTTCTTCCATGTTGTTAATGAAAAGATTCAACAGGATCGGCCCCTGGACAGAGCCCTGGGGGACCCCGCTTGTCACTGGCCGCCATCCCGATGATTCCCTGCTAATGGTTACCTTCTGCTTTCGGTCAGTCAACCATGCCCTAATCCACCGGACAGTGCTTTGGTGTATCCCAAAACTCCTCAGTTTCTCCACCAGGGTATCATGGGGCACTTTGTCAAAAGCCTTGCTGAAATCCAGGTAAACCACATCCACTGCGTCCCCTCCATCCAGCCACATCCAGCATTTCTTTGAAAACACCATCAGGTCTTCTTCCTCATTATTGTTCCTCAAAAAATTATCCTCACGGTTCTATCCCAATGGCCCACCCAGTGGTTATCCTTCTTCAAGATCCCTATCCTGCCGCAGTGCAGCGCTCAATCACACTGCTTCCCTTCTTGGTTTCCGCTTAGTGTCCTGCACTCGATGCAGGCAGCTCCAGTAGATTCATCTGAGGAAGAGAAGAAAGAAGAGGAGTTGCGAGGGGGAGCGGTCTCTGAAGTTGCAAGGCCTCCCAGGGAGGTTCTGCAGGCAAAGCATGAGACTCGGCCTGCTCTGAAGGGGTGGGGGGGTTTTCAGGAGGGGAGGGGGAGCAGCTGTGAGACCCAGTCCTTGGCCCAGTAAGGAGACGATGGGAGCCATGAGGGTCCCTGGCATTCCCACCACCTTGCCCTCGAGCAGCAAGAGCCTCCCAGAGGATGGAGTCTGAAGCTTGACAGAAACGGAGGGACAGAAGGGGAGTTTCCAGTTGGGAGTCAGCTCTTGACATGGGCAGGTGCTTCTCCCTCGACTTTGGCAGGAGGCTCCTCAGAGGCCGTGGTGCCCTGTGATCTGCAGGGCTACTCTAATGAGAAAGGGGCTGCTTCAGCTGAGCAGTGGAAATGAAAAGAGGACCGACTGCCTGAGGATGGCATCCCCCCGGGGGTGGGGGGAGCAGCATGTGAGCCAATGAGGGAGAGGCAAGCAAAGTAGGCAGGACCAGTGCATCTTGGGACTGAATTTCAGCCATGGGGACTGATGAGGTGCCTGCCGCCATTAGGGGGAATGACGGAGGAGGGTGGAAACCGTGCAATTGCCCAAACCCCAAACTCAGCAAGAACCATGCTGCACAGTAACTGCACCGTTTGATTTAGCGTTACATGTGAACGCAGCTGTTGTCTAGCCTCCATACATCACCTGGAAGAAATTGCTACTTTGGGAACTGCCTGTCGGTTGCTCCTAATCCTCACAAAACACAGAGGGCATATATTAAAAATGACCAAGGCCAGAAAGAAGTGGAAGGGATATGAGAAAGCTTGGGTGCACCACGGACACACAGATTTTGGTAATGCTATCTGAGATTAGGACAAAAGGTATGAGGAAAGTGTTTGCCCTTACAATAAACTAACCATATCTCATTAAGGTCAAGACCACAAGCTTCACTGTCCCTGGAATCCTACAAACGGCTTCTGTAATGTATATTCTGGTACCTATCACTTAGAACGCTGGTGAGCATTTTGACCAAAGATCCAGTCAGCCTGGCCTTCAGCAGATGGAAGAAATCCAGATGAGCTTATTGCTCCTTCTATGCAGCAAAACAAGTAATGATTTCACTTCCAACACACTCTCTCGCTGCCTCTTGTTCTCCTGTGGCTATAGGGGAGTGGCCACTAAGGACCAGTTTAGGATGCTCAGCCTGGGCAGGGAACCCTGTGAAGTGGCAGCTCAGCATCCAACCTTCTTGAGTTAGTAACGTCTCTTTGAAAACATCCTGGAAGTGCTTCTCCTGCTGCCCTGTCCCCATGGAAGCCACCATGTTCAAGAAGAGGCACCTCCATGAAGGTCAGGACCTTGAGACCTTCAGTACAGATGTTTTAAATAGAAGGCTTTAGAAGGCAGACCATATCAGCATCCTGCCTCTCACCCCTTCCTGTCTCATAAGCTGATTATCACAGGAGAACTGGATTCTCAGGGTCCTGGTTTCTCATGGCAGGGCCCAAAAAGGCTAACCTTGTTCAACCATTTTGACTTGCATCTCTAGAATGCCAGACACCTGGCCAACATCAATAGAAGTTGATCTGGAGAGACACCATATCGCCTTATAACTTTTTAATACTTTGGTACCCTTATGGTGACAACAGCCTATTCCAAGTTAGAAAATTAGTAATACATAATGCAGAACTTACTTTGATCATTCTCTCAGCTCCCTGTGTCATATGTTACTCTCTTTCCTTTGCCAAAGTGGCTCCAACTCTTAGATCTCATCTCTAGTCAGCTCCACACTTCCTCATTATCAATCCTCCAGGCTCCAAGATTGTGCCTGGCAGCTCAAAAAGGAGAACTTCCCTTGTGGAAGAGAAACTCCTGTGGGGACGTTGAAACAAGCCACCTGTCCTCTAACAGCCTGCAGGTGGCCTGGAATAGCATCTACGGCTTAGAACATTTTTACAAGTGATGCCAACAGGAATGCTTTCCTCGCTCAAGATGCATCACTTGGGAATAATGTTAATGCTGGATCATAGAACTACAAGCAAATGAGAGCCAAGCTGAAATCAAGTCAGTGCTCTAATCAAATGTAGGCTAATCATCATATATGAATTACAGACACAGCTAATGAAAAACCTGATTTCAGTGTCAGCTGTGCAAAAGGCTTTAAGGGCTTGCTTGGAATTCTATACCCTCCCATGTCACTTATTTTATGCTTCGGAGATGGGTTGAAAATTAGTTTATTATTTATTTTATTGATTGGATGCATTGTTTGGCTGCCTTTCCAGTGTCATCTTGAAATGCTGCCTCATTTTGTGCTTGTGTCTCACGCCTGGGCACATCTCTCACAGTAGATACACAGAAGATGCTTCGAAAATGCACTCAGCTGGATGAAATGAACATGAAATGGAGAATAAAACCAATAAAGGTCCAGTATACAGGAGATTGTCTCACAAACAGGAGTGCAGACTTACTTCCATCCATTATCCCCATTATCAGGGATTTATTTAACGTGAGTTCAGAAGACTTTCTGAGGTCACAAAAGGGGCTCCACTTTTCCCAATGGCTCCCCAGAAAGCATCTCGTGGTCTTAGGACTGTGCCCTTGCTCAACATTTGCTCAGGACTTTGGGGTATTTTATTTGTTCTGCTTGCTGTCTTTTAATTAATATTTTAATGCTTTGTAAGCCCCTTTGAAAACCATGCAGGGTTGCTTGTTTTGACATGTGAACCCTGCTATGATGTATAAAAGTGATGTAGGAGGCAGCCTTATTTAGTGCAATGATTGGGCTATACCAGAACAACAGTGAGCAGGTTTTTAAGGTTCAAAAGGTAGTGTAGTGAATTTTCACAGCTGCCAGATGCCATTTTGAGCAATTTTGCTGGGCTTTCACACATAGCATAAGCTTATGCCAACTAATCAAAGCATCAAAAATAAACCATCTACAGCAGGACTCACAATATGTATCCTAGACATATATCTCTAGGTGTAAGTCCCATTAACCCCTTCATGGACCACTGCCTTGATCTATGGGGCGAAGGGGCTTGTGTAGTGCAATGAGGCTATGAGCTATGCCATGCAGGGACACCCAAGATGGTCAGGTCATAGCAGAGAGCTCTGACAGAAGGTGATCCACTGGAGAAGGAAATGGCAACCCACTCCAGTATCCTTGCCAGGAAAACCCCATGGACAGTACCAAAAGGCAAAAAGATATGACGCCGGAAGACGAGCCCCTCAGGTCGGACGGTGTCCAATATGCTACTGGGGAAGAGAGGAGGGCTAGTACTAGTAGCGCCAGAAAGAATGAAGCAGCTGGGTCAAAGCTGAAAGGACACTCAGTTGCGAATGTATCTGGTGGTGAAAGGACAGTCCAATGCTGCAAAGATCTATACTCCATAGAAACCTGGAATGTAAGATCCATGAATCAAGGCAAGCTGGATGTGGTCAAACAAGAGATGACATGACTGAACATCAGCATCTTAGGAATCAGTGAACTAAAATGGACAGGAATGGGTGAATTTGATTCAGATGGCCATCAGGTATACTACTGGGGCAAGAATCCCTCAGAAGAAATGGAGTAGCCTTCATAGTCAGAAAAAGAGTAGGAAAAGCTGTACTGGGATACAATCTCCAAAATGACAGAATGATCTCAGTTCGAATCCAAGGCAAACCATGCAACATCACAGTTGTCCAAGTCTATGCCCCAACCACTGGTGCTGAAGAGGCTGAAGTTGACTGGTTCTATGAAGGCCTACAACACCTTGTAGAAATAACACCAAAAAATGATGTCCTTATCATATGAGGGATTGAAATGCTAAAGTAGGAAGCCAAAAGATAACCAGAATAACAGGCAAGTTTGGCCTTGGAGTACAAAATGAAGCAGGGCAAAGGCTGGCAGATTTTTGTCTAGAGAATACGCTGGTCATAGCAATCTGATTTCTGTGTAGACCATCTGGTGATGTCCATGTGTAGAGTCTTCTCTTGGGTTGTTGGAAAAGACTGTTTGCTATGACCAGCGTATTCTCTAGACAAAAATCTATGTGCTATGTGCTCTGCAGCCAAAGATGGAGAAGCTCTATACAGTCAATAAAAACTAAACCAGGAGCTGACTGTGGCTCAGATCATGAGCTTCTCATTGCAAAATTTAGGCTTAAATTGAAGAAAGTAGGGAAAAGCACTAAGCCACTCAGGTATGACCTAAATCATATTCCTGATGAATATACAGTAGAGGTGTCAAATAGATTCAAGGAATTAGATCTGATAGACAGAGTGCCTGAAGAACTATGGACAGAGGTTTGCAACACTGTACAAGAGGTAGCAACTAAAACCATCCCAAAAAAAAAAGAAATGCAAGAAAGCAAAATGGCTGTCTGAAGAAGCTTTACAAATAACTGAGGAAAGAAGAGAAGAAAAAGGCAAGGAAGAAAGGGAAAGATACACCCAATTCTGAATGCAGAATTTCAGAGAATAGCTAGAAGAGATAAGAAGGCCTTCTTAAATGAACAGTGTAAAGAAATAGAAGAAAACAACAGAATAGGAAAGATTAGAGTTCTCTCTCAAAAAAAATTGGAGATATGAAGGGAATGTTTCATGCAAAGATGGGCATGATAAAGGACCAAAATGGCAGGGACCTAACAGAGGCTGAAGTGATTAAGAAGAGGTGGCAAGATTACACAGAAGAACTATACAAGAAAGATCTTAACATCCCTGATAACCATGATGGAGTGGTCGCTGATCTTGAGCCAGACATCCTGGAATGTGAAGTCAAATGGGCCTTAGGAAGTCTGAGCAACAACAAAGCTAGTGGAGGAGACAGTATTCCAGATGAGCTATTCAAAATCCTAAAAGACGATGCATATTGGAAAACTCAGCAGTGGCCACAGGATTAGAAAAGATCAGTTTACATTCCAATTCCAAAGAAGGGCAATGCCAAAGAATGTTCAAACTACCACACCATTGCACTCATTTCACATGCTAGCAAAGTTATGCTCAAAATCCTACAAGCTAGGCTCCAGCAGTCTGTGGACCGAGAAGTACCAGAAGTACAGGCAGGGTTTTGAAGAGGCAGAGGAACTTGAGATCAAATTGCCAACATACCCTGGATCATGGAAAAAGCTAGGAAGTTTCAGAAAAACATCTACTTCTGCTTCATTGACTATGCTAAAGACTTTGATTATGTGGATCACAACAAATTGTGGCAAGTTCTTAAAGAGATGGGACCATCTAATTTGTCTCTTGAGAAACCTGTATGCGGGTCAAGAAGCAACAGTGAGAACTGGACATGGAACCACTGATTGGTTCAAAACTGGGAAAGGAGTACGGCAAGGCTGTATACTGTTGCCCTGCCTATTTAACTTATATGCAGAGCATCATGCAAAAGGCTGGGCTAGATGAATCACAAGTTGGAATTAAGATTGCTGGGAGAAATATCAACAACCTCAGATATGCAGATGATACCACTATAATGTCAGAAAGTGAAGGAAGGCCTTATTGGAGAAGACCCTAATGCTGGGAACAATTGATGGCAAAAGAAGAAGGGGAAAGCAGAGAATGAGGTGGCTAGATAGAGTCACTGAAGCAATTGGTGTGAGCTTAAGTGAACTCGGGGGGATGGTGGAGGACAGGAGAGCCTAGAGGAATGTTGTCCATGAGGTCGTGATGGGTCAGCCATGACTTTGTGACTAACATAAAGTCCCATTAAACTCAGAGGGGCTTACTTCTGATGTTACTGTATGTGAGTACACAGATACAGGATCATAGAATCATACAGTAGGAAGGGGCCTAGCAGGCCATTGGGTCCAGCCACCTGCTCAATGCAGGACTCGGGTCTCCCATCCAGATTCTAACCAGCCCTGGATGCTTAGCTTCCAAGATTAGGCAGGATCACTCACTTCAGGCTATAGAGTTCACTCTAAACATGCGGTGTGTTTTAATGGTTTTCTTTTGTAAGCTGCCTCTGAGATTTGCAATTAGGTAGGTAAAAATCTAGAAATAACATTACTGGTTGTTTTTAAGTAGCAGTATTTTATTTTAAGTAGTAGAATTTGTTTCCCAATAGTGGCATTGGGTACTGTGTTCAGGGATGTGTGATGCCTTCCTAAACCAGGCAGCTATCAAAGGACACGGGCTTTCCAGACTGGCTGCTTATGCACAAAAAGTAGGCGATTGTTGTAGAGGAATCACACTCCGCATACCAACGAGGAAGAATTGATTTTCAGCAGGGAGGAGGTAGCACCTCCAGGTAAACAAGGTCACTGATGGCAAACAATGCCAGAACCGTTTAGATGGCACATCAAATGGTCCTAAGTGAAAGATGAAGTTTGCTCACCCGGTCGTTGCCCGTCCACTGCAATTGACTTAGAGAGCTGAGATCTCCTTTTAATCCGTCTGACTGGGAAGCCAGCGGTGTTCTGGATTTAAGTAGCTACGTGCTCCTACTGCGAATCGGAGCAAATGCAGGCCCATCACGTCAGCCCTAGTACAGCTTATGCCGACTTGCTTTTACTGGTGAGTCAATGAGCTCACCAACATCATCAGCCTACAGAGAAGGCACTTGGAACACATCACATCCTTTGTCCGCATCATTTTCTTGGAACAATGCGCTGCAGCGCTCGCTCTCGCTCTCTGTCTTTCACAGAAACTATTATGCTTACATTTGCAATAATCTCCTGCCGCTTTTAGCCCATTTGGAGGATGAGTGCAAACGGTGCATGCTGCGCTTTCCCCCCTTCCAGATGGATCTGTGGAAAAATAGGCCAGAAGCAAAAGGATGAGTTATATCCTCCAGGACCCAGGGATTCCTCTGCACCAAAACCCAGCTTCGGAGCGGAGCTAATTAAAGAAAGCCAGGCATAAGTAGCAGCCATGATGCCTGTGCCATGCAGGCCCATTCTGTTCTTGGCCCCATGGCAAACTGCAGGTTGGAGCGTCTCGGGAGATGTACAGGGAGGTACCTACCTCCAGTCAGGGTGGCCAGAATCTCCCCATCCAAGCCTGAGCAAAAAAACGGAATCTAGATGTCAAGATCCTAAGGGGAAGGAATCAGCAAGGTGATACATTTTATAGATGTGACAGGATGACATTCAACAGGTACAGCTTTTCCTGGCATGGGAGAATTGTGCGTTTCTTCCAGCCACAAATCCACTACAAGCACTTGCCCTGATCCAGTAGGGAGGTAACTCTGTTTTGCCCTTTGAGAGAGTGAGATGCCTGCTCATTAAAAAATGAGGAGAAATGTGACATTTCTTAAGCACAGCAACTGGCAAGAGTATAAAGAAAGCCTCGGTTGCCTTTTATTATTTCCCAACATGGTTTGGAAATCAGTTTCCTACACTGGGGTCTGCTTGTCTTCTGTTAGAGGCACTGAAAAGCCCACTCTTCACCCATCCCGTTTCCACAAATACCTGAAACATTTAGAAAGAGAAGTGGGCTGACACTTCTCCGTGTAGTCCGACACATGCCTACGAAACTCTAATTGGGGTGTGGGGTGTGATGCACGATTGCACATCTAGATTAGGGTCCTTATGAAATTCAAGAACCTGATTGGCTCCTGATGTTGTAGGGAGGACACCTGGAAAGAACCTCACTGGCTGTCTCAAATACACCTTGGGGTGAGGGGAGCAGCACGCCAGGGGTCATGGAGAGGAGGAAGCGGAGCCTGAGGGCTCAAACGGATCCCTCTTGGTGTCCAAATTCACAGACGACACTAAACTGGAGCAGTGGCCACAACTGAGGAGCAGGTACTCCAGATCCAAAAGGATCTGGACAGACTATGGAAGTGGGCAGGAGACAACAGGATGGTGTTCAATGTGGATAAGTGCAAGGTCTTGCACTTGGGGCATAGGAATGGGTGTCATAAGTACAGGTTAGGGGACAAGTGGCTGGAGAGCAGCACTTGTGAAAGGGACCTCAGGGTGCTGGTTGACTGCAGGCTAAACATGGGTCAGCAGTGTGATGTGATGGCCAAGAGGGCAAACGCCACCCTTGGTTGCATAGCCAGAAGTGTGGCTTCTAGATCAAGAGAGGTATTACTACCACTCTACACGACTCTAGTGCGCCTGCAATTGGAGTATTGTGCTCAGTTTTGGGTCCCTCATTACAGAAAGGATATAGCCAGGTTGGAGTCAGTGCAGCGTAGGGCCACAAGGTTGGTGGCCGGTTTGCAGGGGATGCCGTATGAGGCAAGACTGAGGGCACTGGGCCTCTTCAGACTGGAGAGGAGGAGACTCAGAGGGGATATGTTGGCGACATACAGGTATGTGAGGGGATGTCACACGGAGGTGGGTAGAGACCTGTTCTCCCCTGCAGAGGAAGTTAGGATGTGCTCCAGCGGAGCAAAGCTCAGGGAGCCAAGGTTCTGTTTGGATGCCAGGAAGCACTTCCTGACAGTCAGGACCCCGAGGGTGTGGAATGGGCTTCCATGGGAGGTTGTTGAGGCCCCATCGGTGTGGGTGTTCAAGGTTAGGCTGGATGTGCACATGGTGGGCATGTCGTGAGCAGAGCCGGGGGGTCAGACTAGATGGCCCGGGAGACCCCTTCTTACTCGCTCTGTTTCTATGTTTCTATGTCCCAGCCGCCTTCACACCCCGCTCTTTGAAAACAGCCGTCTAGATAAAAGTCAGGGTGTGAGGCCTGATGGTGAGAGAGATTGCAAGTGTTGTACCTTGCCCAAACGCAGGAGGCACAGACCTCCATGTTCGGGAGTACATGTGGATCGACGGGTTGCATGCTTAGTTCATAGATAGTGCAATCCATGCTGGCGGAGACATGTAGAGAACTGATTGCACCCGAATGGACCATTTCTGGGTGCAAACAGATGTTGGCTGGCTGGAGCATGGTGGGCACTGGACACTTTTTCTGTCTAAGTGTATGCAGGATTTCATCCTAAGGCTACAGTCACATGCACCATCGTCTGGGGATCTCTCTGAACTTTGCAACCTCTGCCTGCATTGACTTGTACATCAGTCTAAATTTGGCATATGAGGAAAAGCCACAGCTTGAAAGCACATGGTTCCTGTTAGGTCCACATGATCTCAGTTTAAAATGTCAAGGTCCACAGTGCATCAGTGACCACAAGCAAATGTGGTGGAGTGACTTTCAGCTGGATTTATAATCCAATGGAGGAGAAGAGCTTTGCACGTGGGCATTCTTTTCCCCCAAATTCTGCAAGCTGCCCAGCTTGTAACTGGGGAACAGAGCAAATGCGATTGATAACCCAGAGCCAGGCTGGTGTGGTGAGGGCTGCAGCCTATGAGAGCAGCGGCCTGAAGAGGGGGTGGCCTGCTAGTCCCAGAGGGCCAGGAGTAGCCCACAGGCTGGAGGATCTGCCACCTGCCTGGCTTTACGGGCTTGTGCTGCAACCCTGCACACATTAGAGTTGTGCAAAAAGCAGAAAACTCCCAGAAAAAGTTTTGAATTCTAGAAGGAAACTTACCTTTTTATATGTATATCTGCACACTTGTTGCCACTGTAGAAGAAGCAGGATTCTATGATCTTCTTTCTTCTTCAGATCAGGAGGTAATGTCGCCTCTTAAACCGTGACTTACCCACCTAGAGTTATTTATTTACTTATTTTACAGGTGCCTGTGCTGAAAAGGAATATATTTCACATGCACACGCACACACACACGTGCTGCACATGCGTGCACACACACAGAATTTAATATAAGGACTTTCATAATATTTATTTATTTATTTATTTAAAACTTTTGGACTCCATCCTATACATAAAAGTCTCAGAATGGTCCAGCAACAAAGGCACAGAACATAGTATTTGCCTCCTCCAATTCAAGTGCTGAGAAGGCATCCCCACAAAGGCAAAAAGTGGGGGAAGTGGTTTACCAGGGACAGAGGCAAGGAAGCGATCGGCTCACCTGGACTTGGCACGTGGGCTTTGGAATGGAGGCACACCCAAGAAGTGGTGTCATGGTACACTTTGAAGGAGAGTTGCTCCTAGCGAAAGCCCCTGCAGCTGTACCCCGAGCAGAGCCCCGAAGTGCAGGCCACTGGGCTAATCCATGTCTAGACCCCATTCTAGCCATCCCCCCCCCCCCCACTAGGAGACCATTGTTTATAAAGTAAATGGGTCTCCTTTCAAGGCCAAGCGGCTCCCTCTTCCCCAAACCTTCCTGCATTAGCACAGGCATAGCTCAGAAGGACCTCTCGCTGCAGAGACCCTCATTCATGTTGCTGTCCCACCTTCTGTGAGAAGTGCAGCAAAACTCGGGGGAACAGGGTGGTCTAAGAGAGTTGGAAACTGACGTCTAGGTCCCTGCTCCTGAGGAGGTTTTGGGCTGTCCCTACAAGGCCTGGCTTCTCTGCATCCCGAACAAAAGTCAGGGCAATCTATTAACTGGCTTGTATTTTAAATTAGTGGAGGGCAAGCTAATGCAGTATGAACACATTCCGCAGAAAGGGTCAAGCTTTCAGTGTCAGGAGGTTGCGGGGAGGTATTGCTGTAATCGTACGGAAGAAGAGTGTTGCATAAGCAGCCTCTGATTTCAGTTTTGAAATGTTAGAGGCACTGTGAGAGCTGAAAGAAACCAAGATAAACTGTAACGGTTGAGTCGCATGCACCGTTTGAATAGCTAGAGCGATCAGAGACACTGATGAGATGGGCGGGCAGATATGCACCCAGCGCTGCGCCCAAATGCCATTGCTAGCCACTGTGACGGTCCAAAATGGGGGTGGTAGGACAGGCCCATTTGGGGCCAGCAAGGCCCAGAAACCTCCCTCATGACAGGCATGCAAGCTCGTGCCTCAGCCCCCTGAAAATGTCTGCCGGTCTTGACCATAAGGCCAAAGGAACTAGAACAAGGGATTGATGGCAGGACACAGAGAGTTTTCTCTTCCTCTTGCCTTTGTCATTGCCTTAGCAAAGAGAGGTGTGTCATCCTGTAAACCGTCACGAGAGTCATGCAATCAATCATGGTAAAGAAGAACCATAAATAAGTAAATAAATAAAATCAGAGGCCGCCTTCTACCAAGCCAGGCCATCCATCTCTCTCCCTCACTCCTGGTCAGGCTTCCCTTTTCCTCTGTTCTCCATTCCGCGCACAGATGGTTTTTCCTTGCTTTCTCCTCACCACTGCCACTGCTAGAGGGTGGCTTGTTTCTGCAGGTCCTGTGTTTCCCCAGCCCTGCCCATATTTCTGTCTTGTCCATCAATGGCCCTGGCTTGGCTGCCAAATGAGCTACACTCAGAGACGTGAGTCCACTGTTAGTAGATAGGATAACAATAATAAGAGTATTTTGGCAGCCATCTTTTTCCCTTTCTTGAATTTCTCCAGGGTAAGTGGGCCACTGCAGTGTAGTTTTTCTAAACTACCCAGGGAACTTTGGCTGTTGGGTAATATAGAAATGGAGGCGATCCGCTAACCCTGGTCAGGCCCATGCTGTCCGGAGCTGATGGACGCTGCCGTGCAAGACAGCTTTAGGGACGCAGGTTGGGAAATTTGGTATATATGAATTATTGTCATCATTCAGAGCAGTGATTGTGGTGGTGCATCTTACAAAAAGGCAGCAGAGATAGCTGAAGATGAGGGTGATAAGACAGACAGGAAAGAACTAGACAGAGTCTTGGTACAACTGCTCAGTGAGGTACCAGAAGAGAAGAATTCATCGGGCTGAAGAAAACAACTTCAAAGTGGGTGAGTAATATATTGAGCAATAGTTCTGATGCTTGGGTTTAAAACAGCTTTCCCTTGCCCAGTGCCCTTCAGATACGTTGGACCAATGATGGTGGACCCCATCCACCGGCCAACACGGTTTGCTAGAGGATGCTAGGGGTTGTGCACACATCTGGAAATCACCGTGTTGGGCAGGAAGGCTGGGTCGATTTGGGAGGAGGCAGGAAAGGAAGGAAGAGCCCATGTGAACTGTTCTGGGTTCCCAAAATGTAGGAACCCAAGCATATGGCAGAGGGCACTAATTACCCTGGATCTGATTAGATTTTAGGGGTCTGGGTGACTCAAGCAACCCAACTGCCTGCAGTGCCAAGCTGGGGTACTTCTTAACTATCAACCCAACAAGCTGGAAAAAAGGGCACAAACTGTTCCTTTGAACTTAATCAACATGGATCCTAACATGGAAATGTTTCAACTGGTATAATAAAGATAAATCAGGCATGCAACCTAAATCATGAAACGGGGTGGAAAGGAAGGCACTCTGAAGTCAAAGCCAAAAGAACTGGTGCCAAAGCCAAAACAACAAAGTGCCAAAGACCAGACTATTGTAATGCCTTTGAGTTTATGGGATTGTAAGGCCTGCAAATTCCATGATATTCAATGGATACTCCTGCCTATGGGTTCAGTTTCCCTTCTGGAAATGAGTCTTTCTGTCTCTGTCTCTGTCTCTCTGTCTTTTATTTATAGTGATATGAAAGGAAGCATGCAGGGTATTCCCCCTTGTCTTGGTGCTGCCCCCTTTCCTCCAGCTGCTGACCATTTGAAGTCTTCCTGGCTTCGGTGTAGGTTTCATCCCCCATTCTACATGGTCAAATTCTAAGGCTCAATTACTGGAATTACAAAATTGAAGGTAATAGCTGCCCGTCATTTTGCCCCACCCCCCGTGCCCTCAGCCCCGCCCACCTCTGGCATGCAGCTTCCAAAGCAGGGAATGCCTTCAAACAGGGGACGCTTGAAGCGAGCACATGGCCGATCCATGGATGGTCACAGCAAGGGACCTTTAAGTCAAAAGGTGCAGGGTTGGAGTGGGCTAAAGACTCAAGCTGTCAAGCTTCACTTCAGAATTGACTGTAACACAACTTACAGCCAAAGAAGGCACAGCAAGAGAGCTCTGGATTGAGAGTTTGCCCGGGAACGCTGCTTCCTGGGTTTCTCCTAGCCTTGTTTCCTGAGTTTTCCATATGGTAACCAAAAGGAGGAAATGCATCATCAGAAAAGAAGACAAAGAAGGACAGTGATGTCATAAAATGAATATGCTGATGTATATGTATGCATGCGAATTTAAAAATTGTAACACAAATGAAGTACATCTAACCATAGTGTGGATGACTGAGATCGGGTGACTTTTGCAGCTGCCCATTCAGGTGCCAAATGTAGATTTGCAGGCCTCTTTCTTGTTCTTTATCCTGAGACTGGAATTGGAAATGACAGTCCTTCGAATTAGAGGATGGTCCTTGTAAAAAGGGACACATGAGCTCCCCAGTTCTCTAGGCTGCACTTCCTCAATGTGGGCACTGTTACCGTAGCAATTGTAAAATTGCAAATGCTTGCGCTGTGATTATGAGAGCGTTGTTAGTATTAGAGAAACAAATAGGCCATCAGTGTAAGAGTATTTATTAGGAACTGGTAACAGTTGATATCTTGATTATTGCCTCTACTTACTGTGAACTAACCCCCTCAAACCGCAGTTCTGCCTTCCTTAAACCTAAAAAGTAAGTGCCCATAGTTAAAGAGTTTTATTCTAATCATAATCCCTTCTGAAGAGGTCTGTTTGCAAGAGTAAGGCAGATTTTAATTTGGAATTCAAGCCAGACATTCAAGTTTCACATGTCCATTGTGAAATATGGCGTTAGAACTGGGATTGTATCTCAAAACTAACAACCTGGACTTCTCTCCCGACACACGTGCAACAGCAAATTCATTTATTTAAGAGCATGCCTGTTTGTTTCATTTCTGTTCTAACATCATCAGGGTTTTGTGTGGCTGCTTTTTGTTTGTAGGCCAAAGCACCGAAAGGTTTGCTGTGAAGGGATGGATCCCTCCGCCGCCTTTGCAGATGACCAGGCAGTTCACAGCTTCAGCTGGAATGAAAGCTGGTCCATGGGCCCTTCCTTAAATACTACCCACATCTCCTGGGCGATGAAAATGTTCTCCATGGCCATTTTCAGCATCACGTTTCTCTTGGGGGCCACGGGGAATGGCCTGGTTATCTACGTCACTGGTTTCCACATGAAGAAGACCGTCACCACCATATGGTATCTCAATTTGGCTGTGGCGGATTTCATCTTTGCCATTTGCCTCTCCCTGGACATAACCTATATGGCCTTGGGTCACTGGCCTCTGGGGAGAGTGATGTGCAAGCTGGACACTGTAGTGCCTTTCCTGAACATGTTTGCCAGCGTCTTCTTCCTGACAGCCATCAGTGCCGACCGCTATGTTTCCGTGGTACACCCAGTCTGGGCCTTGAACCACCGCACCCTCCGGCTCGCGTCCCTCATGGCTGCTGTCATCTGGGCCATGGCCTTGGGCCTCAGCTCCCCCTACTTCACCTTCCGTGACACAGAGCAATCCTTGGATGGCAAAGTACTCTGCACCTACACGTTTGGTCCCGAGGATGCTACTGATCCGAAGGAACACCGTTCAGTGGTAGCTACCGAACTGGTGCTCGGCTTTGTCATCCCCTTCAACGTCATTCTGGCCTGCTACTGTGCCATTATTGTTAAGCTCAAGGGGAAGCTCTTGGGCCGAGTTGGCAGGTCCTTCAGGATCATAGTCGCCATCGTGGTGGCCTTCTTCTGCTGCTGGTTCCCCTACCATGTCTTCTCCATCCTTGAAACGCTGGATGATGACAGCCTGGAAATGAAATACATCCTGGACATAGGTCTGCCACTGGCTTACGGCCTCATCTGCCTCAACAGCTGCCTGAATCCCCTCTTGTACGCCTTCCTCGGGCTGGACTGTAGAAAGTCTGGCTTGCACTCACCCCTGTCTGCCTTCAAGGGGGCCTTCAGTGAGAACTGGGCCACAGCCTCTTTCTCCAGCCACAGGAGCACCAGCTCCACCTCAGGAGTGGAGTCCAGCCTGGTCTGACTGGCCCTTCCCTGCCTTCAGCGGGCCCACGTGCATTCTGTGCGCTGGACCACCACGTCTCAAGGATGCCCCATGCCAGATCTGGCAAACAAAATGCCTCGTGAGAGATGTGGGAAAGAGTTGTTCCTGTGGCCGCAGGCAGACTCTGGCAGTCCCTCCAGGAGGACGCCTGTAACACCCAGTGGGCCAATTTGCACGATCGTGCATCAGCGGCTGCGGAGGAGGGGCAAGAACGAACGACCGTGGTTTCCCCCACAGCCGTGCATGCCTGCCGCATGTCAGGGAGATTACAGAATTACCCTTGTCTCATCAGGCGCATTCGGCATGGTTGCGACTCACGTGTGGTTTTTCCCTCGTACGCAGTCACGCTCTCTCTCCGCTATCAGCTAAGAGGCTCAGACCTTCCCACCCCAGCCGCCCTTGCATGTGCCTGGCTGGTTTGTTCTATTCCAGACCATCCATGTTTATTCTGCTGCATTGTTTATTGACTTTTAGCTCTATATTACTGGCACTTGTTATCAGTTATCTTTTAAAATATATGTATTATCCATGATGTGTGATTTTATTTGCTTTGTGGTCATTAGCCACGTTGAGCACTAAGTATGGGGAAAATGCAGGCGCTTACAGGTACCATTGCGTCTCTCTCAGCCCGATGATGTCTCACAGGCCTGCAATTCTGCTTCTGTTAGCTGGGTAGAGTTCAGGTGCTGAAAAAGGCCAGTATGTGATACAGAAATAAATGTGGAGACCTACACAAATTTGCAACAGTTTTCCGTGACTGATTTAATTGAAGGTATTATAGAGACACCCCTTCACAGATCAGTCACTACCTGCACGTACAAAATGCTAGAGAGAGGCCAGCTCTTGCTTGTTACAGTCTGCTCAGGTAGATTCATCCAGTTTGGAGAAGCAGGCAGAGGGGCAGAGCTGAGCAGAAGATCTGGCCATTTCAAGGTTACCTAGGGAAGGTTCTCGGGCAGAGTGTGAGAACCAGCCCACCTTGGTAAAGGCCAGGGATGTTCCAGAGCTGCGGAGGGGGAGGAGATGGAGTTCCTGGACCCAGTCAGGAGATGACAGCAGAAGGTGGTGTTCAGTGTTCCCACCTTCAAGCTACCTTGACGGTGGAATCAGCATCTTCTCCAAAACGGAAGAGAGGGAATGTTGCAGTTTGGATTCTACTCTTCACATGGGCAGATGCTTCTCCCACATCTCAAGGAGAAGACTACTTTGATTTATACTGTACTATAACTGGTGAAGGACTAATAAAAAGACTGGGCTTCTAAGTTCTGATCTAAGTATGCTGGAGAGGAAAAGAGGGCGGGAGAGCCTGCTCGGCACATGAGAGCACCTCTGCGTGGACACAGGGGTGTCTGTCCCTGCGCCTTCCATTCACGCATTTGAAAAAACCATCTAAGCACTTGGATTCTCCATGGCCAGTCATCGTTGTCGTGTCCTTGGCACGTTTGTTGGCCAGTCATTGGCACCGCTGCTGCTTCCGCTGCCCCCCACGCCGCCAGACACGGCTAGCTCCATCATACGCCCCCTGGGGGGGGGGAGCAGATGCGGCGGGGTGAGGCCATTGCCATGCCGTGGCTGCACCACCCCTGTCTCCGGGGGAGGCGGGCCCCCCCATCATTGGGTCGTGCCAAAGGACATCACCTGCTTGGCACCTGCTTGGCACTCTTTTGGTGCTGTTCAGGGCTGGGACTCTGCCTCTGCCTGTTGATTTGTTGTATTTATTGTTTATTGCTTTCTAAATATGGTTATTCTGTTGTTTCTATGTGTGTTTTTTTAAATCTGTAACCTGCCCAGAGAACACAATGGGCTACAGGGCAGTAAAAAAATATAAAGCTGAAGCTAAATCTGATGATGGATTTTTTTTTTTTTTTGAACATTTCATAGTACATCAGAGACTGAAATTATGGCGAGGAAGGGACTGAAAGCCAGAACGTATGTCTAATAGTAGGACTGATCTCAGAAACTGCACTCTGCAATTACCTCAAGTGGCTGTGAGGGTTGAGATTGTTGGTTTGTTCCTTTGCTGAATTGGTCTGATGGAGGAGCAAAACCACTTTGTCTAACACTGCTCTTTGCGTAATACTATACACATTAATGATTATATGCAATTGTGTAATTTTAGACTCTGGGCAGGATCCTACAGTTATCCCTTCCCATCTGCTTAGATGGTATTGGGATCTTTTCACTTTCCTTCAAGCACAGTGCTTATTCTACTGATGTCGAAGTCCTGCCCATACAACACCAGCGAGTCTCAGACTACCCAGCTCTCTTCAACCACAGGAAGCGCTGGGGAGCCAGTGCGGTGTGGTGGTTAAGAGCCCGGGACCGGGACTCAGGCGACCTGGGCTCTAGTCCCCCCTCGGCCAAGTGGCTCCCTGGGGGACTTTGGACAACTCACAGACTGTCAGCCCACCCACTTCACAAGGCTGTGGTTGTGAGAATAAGACGGAGAGGAGGAAGAGGAGAGTTATGTGTGCTGTCTTAAGTTTCTTGGGAGGGAGAAAAGGTGGGCATAAATAAATAAATGAAATGAAAGCTTATCCAAAGCTGGCCGCAGCTATTGATTTTAGGTTGCATAAAGGATGCATATAACCTTCCTATCTGTATGTACTGATGGGCTGTTCGTCTCTGGCAAGCAGCAGAACAGCTAGGAATTGAGAAATAATTCTACCGCCCAAGCTCAACAGGCAGGCCACCCTTTGCCCCTGAGCCCTCCAGTCCTGAGCAGGTGAAAGTGGAAAAATAGCACTCTATTTCTCCATCACCTTCCCCTTTTCTACTCGACATTTTGCCCCCTGTTTCGCTCATGCCTGGCTTGTGTGATCATTTTGGTTAGGTCGGTTATTTCAATGCTTCTCCTCCCCCCCCCCCCCCCCCCACACACACTAAGAGAATCTACCAACGGATATTTTTCCCTTCTGCTCTCCAAGGCCAGATGTTTTGTTCTAACCCCTGATCTGGAGGCAAGCCCCCCTCTTCTGGGGAAAAACCCTATGCAGGGGCAATAGACTGAAAGGAAGAAACAAGAGGAGGATAAAAAGGAAACCCCTTTTACTGCTATTTGGACAGGAGGGGGGGAGGCTGGGAGGGGCGCTGCACGGCAGCTGCTCCTGTACGTTCACAGGCAGCAGGTAGCAAGAGCGCTACCTTCCTCACTGCAGTGGTGTGCGTGATGGCATTCAGCATCTGCTGTGTGTGTCCATGACAGTTGCCTTCACACTTGATTCTTGCAAGCATGAATAACATGCAAAGCTAAATGCATCACAAGAGGAATTTGACTCTGTCTTCTGCATGTGTTTTTCTTTTCAGCACCTCTTAAGCTGCAATCCCATGCCAGTTTAGGCAGAAACAAGGCCAGCTTTTCTAGCTGGGGTGTGCTGCAAAATGTAGGCCTCTCCTCTCCTCTCCTCTCCTCTTTCTTGCATCAGATTGTACCCTTGATAAATTCTCCGCAGCCTGGTGGGGACCAGGGCTGTGACTGAACCACCAACCCTTGAAATTGTCTCAGACTAATCTCCCTTGAAGCCTCTTTGCATGCGGATGAAGTTGAATCATGCGCTCTCCTAATTTTGCAGTTGCTTCGCCTGCGGCATCTCTTGCCAACTATTGCGATGCTACATCTGTACTCACCCTGCTTTGTTGAGGCAAATTCTATCTTTAACCCCGACTTTTATGTACATGCAGATGGTGTCTCATCATGACATCTGCAAGACATCATCAGCTCATCTGACGCCGTTTGTCCCGCTCTCTCCTGTCACATGCCGCTACAATGTCGGTGCAAATGCAGTGAAGGCTCCTCGGCTCCTTCCTCTTCTTTACCTTTGTGCTTCACCCGTGCATAGAGTCCCATCTCCATCTCAAGAGTGACACTTTAAAAAATCAGGCAAAGCCGCTCTTGCGGACTCTTATACAGGACTGCAGCTCTACAATCAAGCTCCAACAGGTGTGCGATGCCCACCCTCACCTCCAAAATAGACCTTGAGTTGTTCTGACCTCTGATCACCTCTGTACCAGTGCCTGTCCGAACTCCCCTGAGAATTTGTTAACCTGGAGACCCAGCCTGGTGTGAGCTTGAGTGGACACCAGGGGATGGTGGAGGACAGGAAGGCCTGGAGGAATGTTGTCCATGGGGTCGCGATGGGTCAGATGCAACTTCGCAACTAACAACAACGATAGAGGATAATGGAGAACAAGCTCCCAGGGTTCCAAGAGGATGCACGCACACATGCACACATGAATAAGAGAATACTTCTTGCTCTCTCACAGACTGAGGGCTTATTAGTCCAACATCCAGTCGCCCCCACAGCCAACCAGGTGTTTGTGGCAGGCCACGATGCAACAGCATGCCACTGCTCATTTCCCCTAGCAACTGGCATCGTGAGCACTTTGCTCCAAGACACCCCTCGTAACCTTACTCTCCATGCAGTTACAGGTCCACTGACTCTACGCTCGCCTTCCAGTGTATATGTGGGAACTGATGTGGGACTGCAGACTGATCCCACTCAAGCACACTCCATACATTCACTGAACATGCATATGTGGTCCGGGGAACTCAAGGTTTGAATGAAGAATGAAAATTGTGCCTCACTTCCCAGTTGCAATGTATGGCTGTGAAAGCTGGACCATAAGGAAGGCTGAGTGCCAAAGGATTGAGGCCTTTGAATCGTGGTGCTGGAGGAGACTCCCGAGAGTCCCTCTTGGACTGCAGAGAGACCAAACCAGTCAATCTTAAAGAAAATCAAGCCAGACTGCTCTTTAGAAGTCCAGATGCTAAAGATGAAACTCAAATACTTTGGCCACCTAATAAGAGGGAAGGACTCACTGGAGAAGACCGTAATGCTGGTAATGAATGAGGGCAAAAGGAGAAGGGGATGAGGTGGCTGGATGGAGTCACTGGGGCAGTGGGTGTGGGCTTGGGTGCACTCCAAGGGATGGTGGAGGACAGGAGAGCCTGGAGGAATGTTGTCCATGGAGTTGTGATGGGTTGGACATGACTTCGCGACTAACAACAACAACAACAAACGATTTAGTTAGCCACTCTGGCTTGAGAGGGAAAGGGTCTGATGTGCTTTGGTGGATTTCTCCACACTGTGGTTAATCTTCTCACACTTTTTCAGTTCCACTCAACACTGCCCCCATATCTCCCTCTGGATTGGGTAGGTGGATTCCAGATTGGTGCCCGGAAGTCGGTATCACTGGGCTTGAATTGCCTTGGCTTTTGGAGATCCCAAAGAAAAGATATGTAAGACCCAAGTTTGCTGACAAGGAGACTTTTCATTGGCCTCTAGAATAACTTACAATGCAGTCTCTAACAGCACTCAGTCCACAAGGCTCCCATCAGCTGGAACAGACGAGAAGCAAATCCTGCTGGTCCAAGTTGCCCAACAAAGAGGAGTTGGGCCAAGTGCCCATTTTGTACTTTCTCTTGGTTACAGCAAAGCAAACCTTAATACAGATGTGAGCTTTGAAGTCGCATGAGTGACAGCTACATCAGCTTTAGGGTTGAGGAAGCTGACCCTACCAACCGGCCAAAGGCTCTTTCTCACCCTACGCTAGCACTGGTATTGCCAGCAACTGATCCACCAATTGGCAGAGTCATGCTACATTTAACGAGCAAGGTTGCAAGGTGATTGACTGGAGTAAGAGCATGATCTAATTGACTTGGTCCAGCTCTAGAAGGGAAGCCTTGTCATTCCTGGTATGACACCCTTTGCCCATCGCCCCTGCCAAGAGACCCAAAGCAAGCCTGCCCACTAAGGAACCACAAAGCAGGGCAAGCAGAGCGTGGAGGACCCTGCAGGGCCGTTGCCGACAGTCCCAGGTCCGATTCCACCCATGATGCCTCCAAAGCCCTGCAGCAGAGCGGCCCCTGCCAGGCACCGTGGAAGGATTAGAATAATCGGCACGGCATTCGCCGGCCGCACTGGCTTCTTCTTTGGCTGGAGCTGCAGAATCTACCTGCCGTAGCCAAGGTAAGGGAACAGTGGCCATTCCTCCGAAGGGGCCCGCCTGAATTCTAGCATCAAGGGCCCAACCAGCCTGGCAGTGGGTCATTTGACGGATAAGCATTCCCTGGAATGTCAAGGTTTTAAAACTATGACTCACTGGGGGGGGGCACCAAATACACAGAACAAATTCAAAGCCACAACAACTTGAAGAACAAAGACTTTTATTTAGCTACGGGAAAGGTATACCAACTTAGAGATAAGGCTGGTGCGTTGTGTCAAACAACAGTCCATTCATTCATTCATTCATTCATTCATTCATTCATTGGATTTGTATGTCACCCAATGGTGCCACAGCACCTCTGGGCGGCTTACATGAGATAAAAACACAATAAAAACATAATAAAACCATAACACTTTAAAAACAATAAAATACAGCAAAACATACAAAACAAAGCTCAATGGCAATTATTCATTATTTTTTTAAAGAAAAGCTTTAGAAGGCTAGGTATCTTAGTGAGAACAAGAAGAAACAGGCATCAAAAGCCACGTCACACCATGATGATATAAACTGTGGGCAGGGACTGCCTTAATGGGTATTGTAAAAATATTTTTTCTGTACTTTGATGTTGAACATGACCCCAGAAACAAGGCGAATGGAAATACAGTTCACGGTTCACACATCTTGGAATGAGACGATGCTGTGCTGCTGCTCATTTCAGTCTGTCAGATTTTGTAAGGCTGCATGTTACTTAGGCAATGGTCTTATGGTATCTAGACAACATCTAGGAGAGCAGAGGACACTTTGGATTTCCAGATCTGAGGCTAGAGATGGAGAGGACCAATGCTCCAACTCTCTTCACCACCCCTTGCAGCTAGTGTGGAAAGACCCATGCCAGGCGCTTCTCCAAGGTCAGATAATCAGCCTTGGAGAGGGGCTTAGAGGGTGTTGGAGGACAGTGAGGGGGAGGCAGGGGCTGCCAAGATATGGAGCATCCTGAGAGTTCTCCAGCTGCCTCACACCTCACTCTGAAACACTGCAGCGGGTCAGCCGGGGATTGATTTCGGAGCTTCTACTCTGCACTGGATGCTCCATTTGGAGGCTTGCAAACATGGGGGGGTGCAACCCAGTGGGCTGATGGACGGATTTGCACAATGTCCAGCAAATGCAGCATAAACAGATTTTTAAAATATAAAGAACTAAAACCAAGCATATGAATTACAGGTAAAATGGCTAACCTGATGGAAGTGCTTCTCTTTCCCTCCTGCCAATTGTAAAATTGAGCAGAGCCGGCTGGTGCCGGAGGTCAGACTAGATGGCCCGGGAGGCCCCTTCTGACTCGCTCTGTTTCTGTGTAAAGCAGCCATCATTTACCTCTGGGCCATGGCTGGAGAAAACAGGGCTAATTCCTCCCATACACCCAGGGGATCTGACTCAGGCAGCAAAGTGCCGGCAAGCATTCCCAGCACTTGATCCTAAGGGCATGAATCCTAGCGAGGTGAGACCGAGTTAATCTGCCAAGGATTACGCCCTGTTCAATTTCAAGAGTTCTGCTCAGTCAGCCAGAGTCTAAGAGGTCGTGGCTACAAGCTCGGTGTGATATAGGCCATCAGGTCTGCCATCATTGTGATGGGGGCACAGGCATTTATATGGCCAGAATCTGGGTTGGCCGCAATGGTATCACTGGCCACTGGACAAAACCTGTCCTATCATCTTTGCCAGTGGATCAATGACAGGAAGCAGGCTTTTCCTTCCTTGAAACCCATGTCCCCAAATGCAGGGTTTTCTCTCTCCCTGTTAGCATGAATGGCATCGATTCACTTATGGGGGAGCAAGTAGGTAACAGGGACACTTAGAGACACCAGGTGGGGAACAGGGTCTTCCTATTCCCGGGGGACCCCAGTGACTGAGAATCAAGTCCACTGCCATCTGCTTGGGCCATCCTAAACTCTGCTTCCTGGTCACACCACCGCCTGACAAAAATTATGGGAAGTTTTGTCTTGAATATGGATACCTTCTTGTGCTTCATATACCGACTTACAACTAGTCTAAGGGTTGGAAATTAGCTTGCAGCAGATGCTGCCCGGATCCAGCTCCAGCTGTAGTCTTCCTTCATGGAATAGCAGCCCTTGACGGAGCTTTGCATCCCCAATTTCACTGGAAGCATCCAAACGAATAGCACTGGCACCATTCATTGCATGCAGCCAACGCGTCCTCCGCCTGGCCAGGAAGCAGTTCTTTGACTTCTTAAATTTTGTAAATCTTGAAAAGCAGCTGAGGCTGAAAAGCAGAGAGGAGCCTGCTCTGTAGATGGACAATGCAGGGCGGATTCTAAATTAACGCACAAGGCAGCTTTGCGCTGAAGGTGGGGCAGCTGGGGCAGCTGGAGGATCGGCAGGTTTCACTTGTCATGGGACTCCAGCTCGATGGAAGACCTGGTCTTGGTTTGTGCTGTGCTGTGGCCGCTCTCCTCAGCAAAGGCATCCTCAAAGACAGAGAGGAGGGAGCGCCTCAGCTTCTCCTTGAAATCATGCCCCATGAACACATAGAGGATGGGGTTGAGACAGCTGTTGATGAAAGCCAAGCTAGATGTCAAGGGTATCCCGACAGCCAACAGCAAACGCATCTCTGCGTGCCCGGAATATTTTAGCTCAAGGAAAGAAAATACATGATACGGGAACCAACAGATAAAGAAGGCGGTGATGACTGCTGTGATGACCTTGAAGGGCTTGCTTGACTGCGCCAAGTGGTCCCTCCTCAGCCTCAGAGCAATTGCCCCATAGCAAGCCACAATGACACTGAAGGGGATGACGAAGCCAAAGATGAACCGGCTGATGACCACTGCATGGTGCCTGAGCAGATTCACAGCTGGGTGACCATAATTGTTAAAGCACACGATCATGCCCTTCTTCCCTGGATGTGGCATTGTATCCCTGAAATGGAGGTTTGGGGAACACAACACCAGAGCCAGGGTCCAAACACCCAAGGCCACAAAGCCAGCCCGCTGGGGTGTCCGGTGATTCTGAGCCCACACCGGGCACCGCACAGAAATGCAACGGTCCATGCTAATCACCATGAGAAGGTAAACACTGGCGTACAAGTTGAGGTAGGCCAGGGCATTGTTGATCTTGCACATGGCCCTGCCAAATGGCCAGTGGAATTTCAGGGCTGCCTGGGCAATACTCAATGGCAAGAAGAAGGTGAAAATGAAGTCAGCAATGGCTAAGTTGAGGAACAAGACAGTGTTGACCGTCTTCTTCATACAGAAGCCCGTGATGATAATGACCAGTCCATTTCCAATGATCCCCAATAGGAAAGCCAGGCTATAGATGACCATAGAGACAATAGTCATCCTTCTCCATAAATTGTTTGCCTCATTTTGGCCGTCTTTTTCAACGTCCCCAGTAATATAGGAGTCATTGCTAGGAAAAGTTGGCAGCACCGTGGCCTCCATTTTCTTTGGAGGAGGCTCTGCTTCACCCGTGTCTTCTCCCTTTGCCTGCCAGAAACAAAACAGTAAGAACAAAACAGTGTGCAGGAACAAGCCAACATTCATTTCACTTAACACTCCATTCACCACAGCTTCCCAAAGAAGCCCCCTGGAGGCTCGCAAACAGGAAAACAGGGACATAGCCCCCCCCCCCCCCCGCAGCCCCCTTGTTCCAGGCATGCCCTGCTCAGAAATAGGTTGCCTCAGTGCCAGAAACCCGACAAGCTACACCCCTGGTGGACCCACCTAGTTTTATAAAACTGTGGGGAATAGATAACAAGAAAGTAAGGCAGTTACACTGAGCGAATCTATTGATTCCAGAATGATTTTACTGGGATGTTAGGAATGAATTGATTATAGTTCAGAAATTACTGAATTAATTTGTTGTTGGTCAATGGTGGTGATGAAGCTGAGAGATCAACAGTGAGCAGGGAGAGTAGAAACACCCAAGCATATTAACTGGAAAATTATGGCCTCTCCACACCACTCTGGGGGCATGGGGGCACCACTCCACACCTGTGCCAGTTCCTCTTGGTGCCCTGGGCTACTTCCCTCCCTCTCCCCAATGCCACCTCTCATCTCCTCTCCCCTCTCCTCTCCTCAAAAGTCACATAACTCCCCAAACTTGGCTGAAACAAAACTGCTGAATTTTGTGGTGGGAGAAAAGGTCCTCAAGATGGTTGTGAAGAACCGAGTTCCAGGACATCCTGGGACTGCTCCATGCCAGGGGGTGAAGGGATGGCGCAGACGTGCTCACGCATGCCACACTCTCGTGCGCAAGGGAGTACATTTGTGTCTCTCATGCGAGACAGGAGATACAGCCATATTCCCTTGCCAACGGTCTAAACTCTTAGGAGAACCCGCCACCCAGACCAGACCCCCTGAAAATGGCCCCCTAGATAACATGCATGGGGCAAGCCATGGCTCCAGCCATGGGAGGCTTATAAGTCTCCAAGGTGGAGACTCGTGTGCATCTGATACAGAAGCCCATATGCGGACCTCGGAATCTGTCCAACCAATGCATTGCATGGCGGCTCCAGAAAGATAACGAACAAATGAAATGAAATAAAACGTTTAGGCAAAAATTGTGCTCATGACCTTCTCATGCTGATGTAGTGTTAGGATTGTCCATTGTTTAAAAGGAAAGAAACCGCTGTTACTGCCTCATAATGTGCACATGCCATGCCTCCCCCCTCCTCGCCAAATGTGCTCTGGGCGCACCACGCCTGGCTCAGCCCTGGCCGGCCGTTTGCGCCACTGCAGCCACATGTGCTTGCGATGCATGGCTGTGAGAGTTGGACCATAAGGAAGGCTGAGTGCCGAAGGATTGAGGCCTTTGAATTGTGGTGCTGGAGGAGACTCCTGCAAGTCCCTTGGACTGCAAGGAGATCAGACCAGTCAGTCCTAGAGGAGATCAATGCTGACTGCTCTTTAGAAGGCCAGATACTGAAGATGAAACTCAAATACTTTGGCCACCTAATGAGAAGGAAGGACTCACTGGAGAAGAGCCTGATGCTGAGAACGATTGATAGCAAAAGAAGAAGGGGACGGCAGAGGATGAGGTGGCTGCATGGGGCCACTGGGGAGGTGGGTGTGGGGTTGGGTGGACTCCGGGGGATGCTGGAGCACAGGAAGGCCTGGAGGGATGTTGTCCATGGGGTCGCGATGGGTCGGGCACAACTTCACAGCTAGCAGCAACAGCAACACGTGCTCTGAGCCTTCTGCAGAGAGTTGCTGGAGAGTCCTGCTTACCTCTTGCCACAACCGAGACGTTGCTGCCCTCAGCACAGCTCCTGCTGCCTTGTTTCTCAACTGATTGATCAACTTTCCTTCCCTCTCCACCCTGCGCCCAGCCTCTTCTGAGGCAAACAGCGGCCTTCTCATCTCAGCAGGCAGAAGCGGCGTGTGAGGGGGGAGCACTGGCAAGGCCAGCAAGGAGAACCGTGTTGAGAAGCTTGGTGGCAAGCAAGCCGGGGGGGGGGGGGGGGCTCTGGGGAGCCCTCTTGCCTCCCTGGCTGAAAGGCCCAGGCTTCCTCAGCCTGCCCTTCCTCCATTCGAGGCTGCCTGCCCCACCCTGTCACTGCATGGGGTGTGCAGGGAGAGGAAGAAGGCCAAAGCAGGCACAGTATTATTATTATAATTAATTTTATCATAATAATATTGTTCGATTGTTTGTTGTACTTTACTCTTTGATTGTATGTAAGCCTCCCAGAGAGCCCATGGCTAATCAGGAGGCATATAAATCAAAGAAAGGAAGGAGACAGACAGACAGACAGACAGACAGACAGACAGACAGACAGACAGACAGACATTACCAGTGCAGGAAAGGCTGACTTGGAGCTGCTCTTGGTACAAGAAGCATTGACACAGCAACAAAGTTAAAAAGAAGCAACCATGAGCTCTAAATCCGCAGTGACAGTTGCCCTGCCCTCCTCTGCTGGAGCTGCTCTGCCTTTCTCCTTCTAAGGAAACACTCAAAAGACGTGCTCTGTTTCCCCTGCTGAGGGAAAATATCACCACTTCGACTCCTTGGCTGCTTGTGGGTGTGAAAGGGGGCTGAGCAGGGTTGACATTCAGGCCTATGAATTGGCTGCTCTCCTCTAGGGATGCCCAATGGCTTTGTCATCCAGGCAGTGCACAAAATGCAGTGAATGTAACCATAAACAGCAGCACATATGTATCTTTGGCCCCTGAGCACTGCTATATTGAGCCATGGTGTGGCCCTTGCTCAGGAGATTTGCCTAAAGATTGCTTGCAAACCTAAAACCACAACAGAACAACTAAAACAATTCAGCCTAGTCCATACCACTAGGCAATACCTTCCCCCCCCCCCCCACACACACACACTGATGTGAATTAATAAATGCCTTGGAATAAGGGCATTCTTATCCTTGTGCTAAAATGATTGCAACGTTGATGCTGGGTGGGGAGACCATTCCAAAATTTGGGAGCTTCCACAGAGAGTACACTTACTGAGGCTTTCTCAGAGGTGGTATTTGGAGGAAGACTTCAGATGGGCAGTGTAGTTTCTGGGAAGATTACAGTTAGAAGAGGTGTCCCATCAAGTCATGTGGTTCCCAAACTTTGTAGCACTTTGTGGCTTAACACCAGTATCCTGTATAGGGCTCAGAAGCATTCAGGAAGTGAAAGCAAGTAGACCAGAACTGGTGTTTCAGGTTTGGACCATCAGCTATTAGTCTGGCTTCCACAGTTTGCACAGGCTGAGTAGCCACCACCCAGTCAGGGGAACCCACAGCACCTCAGTCTTGTCTGGACTGAGCTTCAATCTGCTACAAGCTTCAAACACTCATCTAGTCCATTGACACAGCCAGGCAACGGTTCAGCTCATCCCCAGCATCATCTGCAGACGATGAAAAGGAGGAGCTGAGCTGTGCGTCACCAGCGTGTTCATGATGAAGCACCTCATAGCTCCAGCTGATTCCACTGAGCAGTTCATGCACATGCTGAATAATGTGGGGGACAAAACCAAGTCCTGAAGAGTCCACAGAGCTGAGCAGCATCTTCCCCCTGTCACCTTCTGGACCTTGCCCTCTGAGCAGGTACCTGCCCCTGCCACGAGCAGGTACCTGCCACTTCCAACTCACCCCAGAAGAACAGTCTGGCTGATTGTAGTGAAAGTGCTGAGTGACCCAGGAGCATGAACACAGTCCTACCCACACCCCCTCCCCGCCGTCTCTCGCCCGGCATAGGTCATCAAACAAGGTGACCAGAACTGTTTCTGTACCAAGCCCTGGCCTGCACCCAACTGAAATGGATCCAGTGCCTGGCGCTGGGTTGCCCCCACCTGCTCAGGACCTTGCCAGGAAGGGAGCATTCACCAGCAGTCTCAAGATATGTGGGCCTTCCAGGTCCAGAGCAGGTTTCTTCCGGAGTGGCCTCCCCACCTCCTGCCCAAGTGGCCTTCGAGCACTCCTGCGCACGAGGAGGCATGGATCGCCTCCCTGGCCCGGTGAGCAAGCTTTGATGACCCTCCCACCCCGCCAGCTTTCATAAGCCAGGAGGGATAAGGTTCCTTGCGCAGGTGGTGGCACGAGTCTGTCCAAGTGCCTTGTCGACCACCTTGAGCTGCAGCAGCTGCAACTTATCCAAGAGAACTGCACCAGGCTGGGTACGGCCCACGATTCAAGGACTATACACAGAAGCTCGAGTCCTGGCAGGAGCCAGAGAGTTTATCTGGGAGGTGACGAGCAGATATTTCCAGCGGGCCTCAGGCTGGCCCAAGGGCCCCTGCGGCCGGCGTGTGAGGGGCCTGCAGATGGCCATGCGGAACTGTGCTGAGTGACATGCAGGAGGCTGGGTTCAGGCAGTGCGGTTTTGTTTCTTACTTACCCTCACTGCCCCCGAGTACACAATCGGCACGTGCCAGCGCCTGGTTGCACCCCTGGGAGCTTTTCCGCCCACTGTACTCAAACCATTTCCTGATTGTTTCATCACTCTCCACTCCGGGCCACCGCACAGAGCTGAACAAGCACCGCCATGCTGAGCAAGCTCAGCAGCCGTTGCACCATCGGCAGGGGTCACCTCTGCATTCCAGAGTTCAGCCAGGGATGCCGCAGAGCAGCCACCCATCCCAGTCGGCAAGTCCCCACGGGCACCACGGGGAGAGGCTGGCATGCCCTGCCGGCCACCCCGCTCTCGTGCTGCATGCCAGAGCGGCTGCTCCCTCGGCTAGCAGGGACGAGGGAGGCCTTGCGTGGGACTGGCGTTCAAAGGCGGCCTCCAGAGACGGAGGGTGCAAGGAGGACCAGGACGCCGCACGCTGCCTGGGCCACCTTGACTCCCCTTCCCCAGCTAGCCCTCTCCCCACGCCATGCCTACCCGCGGCTCTGCGCACGGGGCTTCCCACCGGTTTCCCCCACTTGGCTCCATGTCTTTCCAAGCGCATATTCAGGCCATCAAGAGGAAATAAACCATTGTGCGCATGGACCCCCCTCAAGAACTCTGAGCACCCCATGGAGAAGGCACTGGAGGGGCCCAGGCAGCTTCCCCACAAGGGCAGCCCCCCCTTTGCCTTTCCTCCTACTGGGGCACCACTGCCACTGCATAAGAGCCCCCTGCAGCTCCGCTCGCTCACACTGGCGATCAGCGCACGGAGGCGGGCCTTTACTTCTTCCGCTCTGCTGCTGAAACGGCAGCAGTGCCAGGCAGGCCCTTGAGACGGCAGGAAAGGCTCGCCTGCCAGCGGGGTCCTGGGTGGCTTTCTCTGCCGGCTGCAGGGCTGAATCGCCCCATGTCGGAGCAGCTCCAAGTAAGAGCTGCTTTCACCCTTCTGCCTGGAGCTGATAACCACGCAACTCAGGGTGTTCACGATCCTTTCTGGTTTCTCCTGCTCTGCTGTCGCCGGTCACCATCCCTCATGCCAGAGACAGCAGAAGCCAAGAGGCAGCTCAGGGCAGAGCCGCAAGACAGCAGGAAAGTGTCCTGGTTTCCGGCATATTTGAACGGGAGGAAGTTCCACCACTGAATGCAGTGGGACCTACTTCTGTGTAGACCTGTAGAGGATTCCTGTACATACCCAGCTCCTTGGAGGGAGAAGAACCCACTGGTAGGCCAAAGACGGCCCTGTTCACTTTCTCTTGGAACGAATCCCGGGGTTGCCGTTGTCAGTATCACTGGGCAATCTTGGGCCTTATTCCCTGAGCCATTCGGTGTATTGCACCTGCAGTGGCAGTACCCCCCCCCCGAACTGCCCCCCATGTAAGTTGAGCAACATGATTGGTGGGGTGATCAGTGCCTAATAAGGAAGGTGGGGGAGCAAGTGAGCTACTAAGAAATCGGAGGATCTCGCCAGATATCGGGAGCTGGATCCTTCGCCAAGCATGTTCCCATGTGCAAGAAACTAGGCCGGGTACACGGAGGTGGAATCTGAGAGGCGTGCACAGCAGCGGGCGGGGGGGGGGGGCGATGGATGTGGGAGAAAGCAGAGGACTGTGCAGGTAGGTTGAACATGATGAGGCTCCGGGCAACAGAAGGAAGAGTGTGGGTTTAGGCAGGAGGGTGGCCTGAGTAGAAGATGGTAAGCAGTAATGCAGGCATTATTCTGGCAGTAATGGTCTTATGCAGAGCCCTCTGTGGGGTGCGCTCGGGCCCACTGTGCTGCCCCAGGCCCCAGACATCTGCCCCAGTCAGAGATGGCCCTGCCGATCATATGCCCCAGCCGATGTAGGAACTGGAGAAGACTTGTTCTCCATTAAGGATAAGATTGCAACTCAGGGTAGAAATTGCAAGGAAGCAGGTTTAGGCTAAATGTTAGGAGAAGTGTGCTGTTAGACCATGGGAGAGACAGTCTTAGGAGGTTGTGGGTTCTCCTCCACTTGAGGAGATATAAGTAGAGGTGGGAATCATGGCATTCCAAAGCCTTCCTTGAACAAGGGAGTGGGCTAGTTGGCCTCCAAGGGTCCTTTCAATTCTATAATTCTGCATGATTAGGAGAGCAACCCTATTGCCCCAGACAGTGTCCAGGATAGGGATGAGATGAAGCCTAGTGAAACCTGACCCTCTGGCATTCGTGGTCTTCCTCTCGTGCTCAGACCAGTCTTGGGAAGCAGGATGAGCCGAAAGGACACTTGCCGAATGAAGGCTACCCAGCCTGTAGAAATGGCTGCCGTGGGTGGAGTGGAAGAAGGGGGCGTATTCCATGTGTGGGACTCAGTTCCTGGCCAGGGTCCCACAGACACTGGACTCAGGCTGCCACAGATCCAATGGATTCCCATCCTCACTATGGATCCAGCATGGAAAGAGCCATGGCAGCTGCTTCGCTGAGGCTGGAGAAGGGACTTCAGGGAAGAGAGAAGGAGTTGTTCTGGGTGAGCAGGGATGAAGCATTTTGGTGGCATTGCACCCTCCTCCCTTCACTTGCATCTGGACATGCAGCTGGACTGCCAGAACTAGCTGCAGGAGTACCTGGCAGAGTGAGGACCTCAGGGAAGCAGAGAGCGCCTCTGCCCCTCTGCAGAAGACAGCTGGAAGCCCCTAAATCCAGCGGCTTGTGAGCACTGGGGTGCAGCCCCCTGCATGGTGCCCGCACGAGTCTGGCCTGGCCCCTGACTGGACTCTGCTGGGGAGGCTTCCTCATTGCTGGGCACGTGAAGTCACACTCAGGAGAGAGAAGAGCTCTGTGTGAGAGGGAAGGAGGCCTGCTCTGCCTCACCGCAGCACAGCCACAGCCCTTCCTCCTGCTCATCCTGACGGACACAAGAACAGATCCACACAGCACATGGTGTTTGCCAGGAGATGGAGCAGGGAATGCCCACTTATCCTCCACTTGACCTCCTGGGAGATGTATATGTTCACATAAGTATCCAAATATTTGGGAAAGCAAAAGAAGAAGAAACTTCTCTTTTCCACCTGTTCTGCATTCATCACTCAGTGGAATTAAACTTTTGCCTCTGCGTCCCTCAAACTGCGGGAAAAATTGAGCTGACCCCGTGTCCTATTTTACAGAATCTGTTTAAAGGCTCTTTGAAGGCATCTTCTGTCTGAAGGACTGTCCAGTCCAGGTCTGGTTCAGAGATTTGAAGAGGGGAAAGAAGGGAGAGCAAACCCATGATGGTGCCCACCTATAGTGACCCCCAGGATAGCCGACTGAATAGGCAGGTACCCAGGTCACCTGGTCACCTGCAAGAGCTCTCACTTGCTGAGATACATTGTCTTTCTAGTTAAACTATAATAACTATGCATTCTGTATCTTTTTTTCCTCTTTGTAGGGGAATGTGTGGGCATGATGCCATTAACTACATTTGTAACCATGACCTTGCAGTTAAGTAGGAGAGGAGGAGAAGCTGGAAAACAAGTAGGGATTGCCAAAGGACACACGTTTTAGACAGCGGTGCAAATGTCCCACTTCTAATTTCTTCCTCTCTTACTTCTCCAAGGGGTATGCAGGAATCAGAAAAGATGTCATTTCATATCTGTTTTTAGTAAACCGGAATAGCACACCGATTCTTTAGCAAGAGAAGTAAAAATCAGGATCTCTCTCCAGCTTTTTGAATGAGAGACCCATTCAGATGAAAAGGAAAGTTTTGATTCATTTTCATTATGGAACCAAAAATCCAAAGCCCATTGGCTACGTAGTGCCCCTGCATCAGTATGGGATGTGATCCCTGATTAGCTAGACCCATCTCTAGGAGTAATAGCAGCGCCAAAGGCAGTTGAAAGGGCAGTGAACTGGAGTGGGAAAGCTACTGCTTTGGAAGGGGGGTCTTTCAGAGGATATGGGGGCAATGCCCCTTTTTGCTCCCTACATGTTTCCCCATGGACATTTTGGGGCAGCCCTAGTTGGACCAAATCCTCTTTAGCCACCAAGTGTGTCCCTTGGGAGGGAAACCACAGGTCCAACCAAGAGTATCTACATGCATCTTTCTTCTGCGGAAAGGAGGAGGCATGGTTGGGCTGCGGGAATGTGGCTTCCCCGGGCCGTGCTTCTAGACCTTGGGCAAGATGACCTGCAGATGTGAGCAACACCCATGGGCTTCCCACCACTTCTCCCCTTTGACAATTTCTTCACAGGCAGTTTTCCTAGAATGGGACTGCAGATTCCCATCCGCTGAATTTCTGCTCTTGTACAGTTGTTATGGAAACAGAGCCCAAGTCGGGAAAGCAGGGCACCAGAACCCCGCTCAGGGGGCCTTCCCACCATTTTCCCCCTCTGCCCTCCACTTCTGTACCTTTCATAGCAGCCTGATGCCTAGAAATGCAGCACACCTTCTTGGCATGGAGGTAAAGTCTTGGGAGGGGAGGCATAACAGAGCAATCAGAAATCAACCAGCCAAAGGATAGAAACTCTGCCAGTTTCATTTCCATGTGCGGAGTGGCGACCAGCAAACCGGGAGGAAACTCAGTCTCCACTGCACCAGAGACTTTATTCCTTTTGTATATTCCTGATTCTGTGCCACCTCCAAGAACAACATGCAGGGTTATCTCCACCCCACCCAGCCCACATCGGTCCTCTGAGGTATGGTAGGCAGATACTGATAAATGTGTTGAAATGCCAAGAAAAAATGTGCCATGGCTGAGCAGGACCAGGTCTCCTTGGCCCTATGCTGACACTTCAGCCACTATGTGGGACAGGTTCTGACCTTAATCTGTCCTGGGGCTCCGTTCCTGTGCCACTAAAAGCTTCAATAGCAGGCAGAAATGCAAGACTTGGGAGCAGAAGGGTCAAGGAACAAATGAACAGTCAACAGAACTTTCAGCTGAGCCCCCTGAGAGAATTCCCCATTTGCCCCATTACAATTAAAGGCAAAGTGCTTCCATCAAGGAGAAGGGGGCCAAATGCCACCTTTTGTCAGCTGCGAAGAAGTAGGGATTCAGCAGGCTTGCCTTGTCCCGCTTTTGTACAAATTCCCTCTGCTGTATACATATTAAAAGAGCCTCTTTTGCATCTGGCCCCCACAATTCGAGGAGGAAAAGTGAGACCCACCTCCCGGTCAAGACGCTGCTTACCTGCCTGCCGAGCCCCGCGGTTCTGCAGCCTCAAGCAGCGGCACCTTTGAATGTGAGCAAAGAAGCAGAAGTGGCAGCTGGAGGGGAAAGGTGCTTTTATACCCTTTCCTGTACTGAAGCGAGCACAACTGTAATTTTAGTGGTTGCAGTTCTGCTCACGCCCTGCTGAGGGATGTGTGCTGCACCCTCCATAACTCTGTGGACTGCAACCCGCTCCAGCGATTGCCAACCTAGCCAATGGTGGGAGCTAACTGCACCCACAGCTGCGCCCCTCCAGCTGCCACTTCTCTCTTCTTTGCTCCATTTCTGTCACATGCTCTCCATCCAGGTGGCCGACCAGCCGTCCTCCTCTCCTTGGCGATACCAGCCACGTCCCAGGTGGGAGCCCAGGCACTGAGAACGAGCCGCAGGGCCAAGGCAGCTTAAATAACCTGGAGACCAGGGCTATGAAGCACCCTTCAGACGCGCCGGGTACAGCTCCCATCATCTCCAGCCAGGCTCACCCAGGCTGCTGAGAAGTGGTGAGGATAGAGGGAAAGAAAGATGATTGGCCTGCTCAGGGGCTAGAGCTGGTGTTCAGCCCCGTGGGCCACAGCAGGGAGTGCTCTAGCTTGGGATTCCAGCCAACCAGCCAGCCTAACAGATCTTCTTCCAGGAACTCCATTCTGCCCCATGCTCCATGTTCCACCCACTTCAGACAGACTATCAGCATTTCTGTCTGCTCAGGCTGGTCGCTCAGGAATGGGCTGGCCGCCTTCTCTTCCCTAATGATTTCTCTAGTGCTGTAAAGGTTCGCATCTCCCAAGCCTTTTGATACTGCTTGATTCAGATAAGCCACGTTCTGGCTGCAGGGTCAGGATAACCCACCTTGAAGTTGGCTGTTAGTATAGGAAAGTGCATATTCTGGAGATACCACAGATCTTCAAGGTCCTCTGCTCCACCATGAATTAAACCCTACTGTCAGCAGCCATAGAACTTCCTGCCACTTAAAGAAATGGGGAACACTTAGTCAATTTCCACTGTGCTATGACCAGCCAGGAAACCAAAGACAGACCAGCAATGTATTTTCAGCAATGTCAGCAATGTATTTTCCAGTGGCGGTGGGAGTCAGATACAGGGCTGTATAGTAATGTGTTCCTGCATTTTGAAACTGGAACAATGACACAGTTTTTGCAAGATCACATTTAATAATGACATTAATGCCTTCACAAAACAGAGCTTCCGCATTAGCACCTTGTTTTCATTATACAAGCCATTTCTATACCACCTCCTTTGGACCTGATGGTGCTCTCAAAAGCCCGTCTTTGGTCAGCAGTGGATTTGCCTTCACCTCAAAACATGGCAAGCCAGTCCAACTGCATTTGAGGGCCCATCTGCTCTCTCTGCTCAGGGGGTCCACAGACAGCAGCCCAAAGTTCTGCTCTGGTGGCAGCAAAGAATGGCTTTCAATGGAGACTGTAGAAATCCGTGGATGAAAAGTCCATCAATGGGTAAAGGGAATGTCCATGAGCTGAAAGGATCATGGCGAGTCTATCAGTTGCGAAGGACTGAAGATGGTCTTGGTGCCTTACTTGGGAACTCTCTGGAAGCATCTGGCAGGCCACTGTTCCAAACAGGATGTTCAGCTATGTGGAACTTGGGTATGATTCAGGATGGTTCTTCTTCTAGCTCTTCTCAGCAATAACAGCATCCCCCATCCTGTGGCTGCTGCCGGGGGAAACAAATTAACCTCAGGGTTGATCGTGGCAGGACTCTGAAGGCAGCCTTTTGGCAGCACGGGGCTTCCAATTTGTCAAGAATTTAATTCCTCGTCATCCAGGCTGCCGGCAGCCTCTTAGAAAATTGCTGCTTGATTTATTATCTGCCTTTTAGCAGATTAATTGATTCCATTTAAGGACATTTACATATTATCCAGACCTCATTATTAGCACCTTTTTTGAGTTAGAGCGAGAAGAGCAAGAACTTACCATTTCAACTACCAAGCTTGATCGCTAGTAGCT
Organism: Varanus komodoensis; assembly: GCF_004798865.1. NCBI lineage: Eukaryota > Metazoa > Chordata > Lepidosauria > Squamata > Varanidae > Varanus > Varanus komodoensis. The sequence continues at coordinate 1,088,256 of NW_025336635.1, forward strand.
AGAATGAAACAGCCAGGTGGAAGATTAATCTCCATACCTAGTGCAAATTTGTAGTAACATGCACACACCACAGACACGCACATCGGCCAATCCTTTGTCCGGCTTTTAAAAACTAGGATTACATTGTTTTAGGAAGTGTTCCTGTGGTCCTACAGGATGTAGAATAGACTGGCTCTCCTCTTCCAAGGTCAGAGAGAGAAAAACATTGTTAGAGGACAAAACGTAACTTCGGGTGCCCTCTCCCATCCTCCATGGAAAATTCTGAAGTCTTTTCCTCCCAGATTTGGGAGTATTTATGTCTGTAGAGGCAAAAAGGAGCCAATCAGGAGGTGGGTAGATTGGGGAAGGCTTTCAGTCTGCATTACACAAAGCCCTTCTGGTCTCCAGACAACCGCCAAATGGAGAGCCATCTGAAGCTGGCATATGTAACTGTTTTTCTCTTGCTTCCAAGAGGAAGCCAGTCAACAGAAAGAAAAAAAGAGGAAGGAGAAACCATACCCACATCTCCAGCAGGGCTTCCAATTAGGCCCCTTCCTCCCCTTTGGAACGTGCTGTTGCAACCCATGGACTTTGCCACGGCTTCTGCTTGAGGTCCTTGCATTTCTGACTAGCCAATTTATAGCCAGCTATGCTGCTGTGCCACACGCGCGCGCGCACACACACACACACACACACACGAGGGACAAGTGCCTTTCCTAAAATACTCGGGGCTGGCTCCAACATTAGGCAGGCTGGGCAGCCAGCTCAGGTGGCAAAGGACGGGGGCAGTGGAGGACGTGGGGTACACAAGCCACACTGCCGGCCCAGGCCCCTTGCTGCCCCCATTGTGCCGAGCGGGGAATCCAGGCTTCCTGGCAGCGTGGAGGTTGGGTTCAAGAGCCAGACTGATCAGCTTTCGGACATGGAGTGGAGGGAGGGAATGGCGTCCTGGGGGGTGGGGCTCTTGCATGGAGCAGAGTGAGTATGAACTCTGTTCAGTCCACAGTCCCACGCATGATCCCTGGTTAGTTTTGGGGAGAGAGCGAAGACACAGGACACACATTCACACACTGAATGCGTCTAGTTCAGCCGTGAGGTGTAGGCTCCAGAGACGCTGCCCCTTCCCTAGATGGCGGGAGGGGGGACAGCGTTTTTCTAAGCCACCCAGACTGCAGCCGGGACGGAAGGGGAGTTAGTTCAGATCCACTGGTAGGTCTCTGGGCCGTCCCTGCAGGTCAGCAAAGCGGACACACGGGCAAGTGACTGACTGGGCACAGGTTGCCACCCAGGGCTGTCCCTGGACTAAAGGACTCAGTGTTCTTCACTAGTAAACTATGAATATTAACCACTTGCTACTTGTGGTCTTTCAGATGCTGTTGGAGTGCAGCTCCTATCATCTCTCACCATTGGCTGTACTGGCTAGGGCTGATGGACGTTGCAGGCCAACAGCAGCTGGGGGCCAGAAGTTGCCCACCCCCAGAGCCGGCCTTTGTTCACCTCTGATGGCCAGTTCCAGAGTCAGTGGGTGGCACAAGAACCTCAACAATGAAGGAAACTCAAAAGCAGCTTCCTCCTCATGGATGCAGCCTATCCCTGCACAGGTGTTCTGCTTTCAGGGATGGGGCTCCCCTCAACTTTCATGTCTTTGCCCCAGATCCCTGCATGTGGTCTGATCCAGTGCTAGATCCAGGTTTCGGCCCGCACGTGGGTCAGACCCCGAGTGAGTCCCCTCACTTACGGTGCCTGCCGTTTCACCACCATGGTTGCTCCTCCTCTTCTTCACCTTTGCTGCAGCTGCTTACTTCCTGCACGGAATTAAGACTTGCCAGGCAACAGGTAGGAGTGAGTGGTAGCAGCTATGGACTTCCATTGTCTGGTCCAGAGTGGGAATGGTGGGGAAGGGGAAGGGGAAAGGAGCCATTTTCTTGTCCACAGACCCTTTCCTGCAGGCTATACTCTTAGCCAGGCCAACCCTTAATGTCAGCCCTGGCCTGATAGCACTGACAGTAATCTCTCCAGCCCCAGCAAGACAAATGAATTCTGTCTGAAGTCTCCTGCTTGCACCTCAGTCTGAAATATAAAACACCTGGCCTTATGTAACCTATTTTTAATTTGTTCCCTACCCCTTCCTTTTCTGTGGAGTGGTTTAGGGTTCTGTAGAATCTGAGTGCTTGCTCAGGTTTAGGACTTTAATATTGGCTCTAGCAACGGTCTTGCCCAGCTGTGAATTAAGTTGCAGTAAGCCATTGGTTCCAGGCCTCTGCCACCATTTTGCATGAGTTATGCCCTCCAAAGCCACCATTTGTACATGGCATTGGTTAGTTGACCCAAAGGAGCAAGGGGACAGGGAAGAAGCAGACATGTCAAGCTGAAGCCTGCCGATGTCAGTTCTAAACTGGGTGGCACGCTACCTCCAAACTGGATTTGCTCTTGGATAATACCTGGGCTGAAGTTTCACTGAAAGCGCTCTCGAACACAGCAAGTACTGACATCCGCAACTTCTCTCGGAAGTCCTGTCCCACAAAGACATACAAGAAAGGATTCAGGCAGCTGTTGAGGTAAGCCAGGCCTGAAACCAGCGGGGACCCCACCATCAGCACAGTCTCAAGCCAGGGAAAGACCATGGTGACGGACATCTCCAGGAAGGAGAAGACATGATATGGGAACCAGCAGACGAAGAACGCCAGGACCACTGCCACCATGATCTTGAAAGGCCTTCCTGAGCGGGTGAGGCGGTTTCCTTTCAGCTTAGCTGTGATAATGCCATAACAGAACAGGATGACAATGAATGGTAGCAGGAATCCCACCACAAAACGGGTCAGCACCATCGCCTGGTGACGGTGCTTCCCCAGCTCCACGGCTTCCTCAGACTGGACATTGTCAGGCAAGGCAAAGTTGTTGTAACACTGAGTGATGTTCTCGTCCATGAAGGAGCTCCTAGTGTCACGGAAGATGAGGTAGGGGAAGCTGAGGGCCGCAGCTGCAACCCAGATGCCCAAAGCCACCAGAGAAGCCAGCCGGGTCGTGCGGTAGTTCTGCGTCCAGACTGGACTCACCACGGAGATGCAGCGGTCCACACTGATGACAGTGAGCAGAAAGACGCTGGCAAACATGTTGAGGAAGGCCACGGTGCTGCTGAGCTTGCACAGGGCCTTCCCAAAGGGCCAGTGGAAGCCTAAGGCCAGGTAGGCCACACTTAGCGGGAGAAAGAAAGTAAAAACAAAGTCAGCTATGGCCAGATTCAGAAACCAGACGGTAGTGACCGTCCTCTTCATACGGAAGCCGGTGATGAAGATGACGAGACCGTTCCCAATCATTCCCAGCAGGAAGGCAATGCTGTAGACCACCATGGACAGGACCCGCATAGCGTCGCGGAGCCCTGCGTGGTGGTCAAAGTCCGAATAGTCTTCATAGTCTCCATAAAGACTTTCTTCTGAGGTGTCGTTGAGGGCCATTTTAGAGGGCGATGACCTGTTGGAAAGAAGGAGGGATGTGAAGAGCGATTGTTGAAAGAGATGGGCATAAATGGCCTTTATGCTGCTTGGCAGATGGTGCAGCTCAAAGTGATTGGTGTGACCATTGCCCTTCATGCCCTTTTCCTAATGGGAAGGAAGGAAGGAAGCTTAGCCAACTCACCGCCCCTTGGTAGAAAACAGCTTCTAGATCCCACAGGGAGACATCCCTGAACATGGCAATTCTACCACAATTCTATTAAAAATTATAATTCTACCTACAGATTTAGAATGGTTTTGCTTGCTTGTGTTGCCCCCCTGAATTTATCCCCAGACCTTGGGCTTTGGGACAGCCTTTGATATTGATGCCATGGAAACCAGCTTAGAATAGTCTTCTCTGAGCTGGCACCCTCTAAATGGGTTGGACAAGAATTCTCATCAGCCACAGCAAGCAGCCATGCTGTGTATGATATGGGGAATTGTAGCCCAACAGACCTGGAGGGCTCTGAGTTGGGAAAGGCTGCCATGGAAGCTTCATAGGCGGCGATCTGCCTTTTAGCCACAAGATGGCAGTAGAGAAACACAGAATTCAGCTAGCAGCCAACCCTTCTCCAGTTTCCATCAGCCGAAAGTGTCACACATCTGCCCGGCATCTGCCTTGCTCTTCAGACAAAGGTGGGTGCGGTACTGGCATTTTGAAACCATTTTCACTTCTGGAACAAAGCTTGCCTGCAAATTATATTTTTGCAAAAATGCTGAGAATACTTTCCTCAAGAATTTTAGCCCCTTAATCAGGGAATCAAGCAGGGTTAGAACAGGTTTAACTCTGAAGGCTGGCCGCACTCCACTTAAAGCCACATTCTCTCCCATGGAGACAAGATTATTCTTATAATCTAGCCTTTGACGACCTCCAGATGTTATCGACTACCATTGCCAGCATTCCGCAGCATTGGCTATGCAGGCTGAGGCTGATGGGTGTCAAATACATCCGTAGTACACCAGGCTGGAGAAGGCTCTTTCAATCTCTTGCAAGACCAGCTGAAGGAAAAGCACTCTGCACGTGCTCAGAGTCACCCTTGCAATTACTACTGCTTCCTAGTTTTTAGGGTTGAGGCCCATCAGCCTAAAAACCACTCTCGGACCAAAAACATCCTCGAAACCCCATCCCATGACCAGCACAATACTTTATCTAGATAAAAAAAGGCATTCTGGACATGCTCAAAGGGCACTGCAACTGTGACTCTGTATGTACAGTGTACGCAATGCATCAAAAGGAAACATGTGATTATACAGTGGGTACAACTACGCAGAAAGAGCAACACTATAACGCACTCATTATGGGAAGGATGGCCCAGTTGCTGTGGCTAGCAGAATGATGGTCTCCAAATTGCAGCTCATTTATTGCTTCTTCAAAGTGTCCTCAAAGCCAAATTGGAAGCCTCTGAAGCAACCTGCTCATTCGTGGAGGCAGCTGAGGGTATTCTCTGTGCCCCAACAGGCTCTTCTAAGCCACTCAACCAACATGACGTGTCCAAAGAGGTTGCTAAGGGTTTCCTTTTAACATCCTCACCAGGACTATCGTGGGCGATGCAGTTGCGTCTTTTAGCTACTGTCTGTGTCCAAACAGCACTTCAGTACACACTCAAGAGCCAAGTATGCGTGGGACATCCACATAAAAGAGTTTAATTATCATTACTCCCCTGCACTGATGGCCTGCCTTTCTTTCTCCTGCAAGGAATCCGAAGCAGTTTACAAGACTCTCCTCCTCCCCATTTTATCCTCACAACAACAGCCCTGTGAGGGAGGCTGGACTGAGAGTCTGTGGCTGGCCCAAAGTCACCCAGCGGGCTCCATGGCCAAGCAGGGGGCAGAACCCAAAGCTCCACAGGGCCACACTGCAGTTCAAGAACTGGAGCATGTGGCACACCCTGGGCTGGCACAGGACTGCCTGCCACTTGAGCTGGGACGACACGCCACCGCGTCCCCTTCATGGCTGCGGCCACCGAGGGAGATCAGCTCTTGCTGCGGCGGCACCGTCCTGCTGGGCCCGGAGTGCAAGCCACCTCCGCTGCCTGGAGGAGGCGCAAGCTCCACCACACGCCGCCGCTGGGGCAGGGGGAAGCCGGGTGCCGGTGCAAGCCCTTCCTGAGCAGGGGGAGTGACCTGAGCTGCAGGACATGGAAATGCGGGGGGGGGGCTGCCACTGGTGGGAGGAGGGCAAGTGCAAGCACACGGGCCCCACTTCTGGAGGGCGGGGGGGGGGGGGGCAGGGGCACCACAGGTCCTTTTCCAGGGCAGCGCCTTGGAGGAGAGCTGATCCCAGGGACTGCCTGTGGCATGCGCTAATCAACAGCGCATCCCTGGCAACGGATAAGGACTCCAGCTGCTGCCCCTAAATCCTGAACACCTGAGTTCCACCCACGGGGGTTTAAGTGGTAGTGGAGCTGGGGCAGCTTTAGGATCTGCCACGTGGCTGCCTGATTTTCCGCCTGAGGTGGGGCGTCACCCTGTTTCAGGGAAGGGCTGTCCCTGCGCAGAAGGCAACGGACCTCAGACACCCACAGATTTCTTTCCATGAAAGAATTCTTCCTTGCAAAAAGCCCACGACATATCATTGGTTCATACAGGAATCTCTTACACACAAACACGTTTGCTTGCTCTCTGGGATTGTATCCTGTCTTTCGACCAGAACTGAAACTCAAGATGGCTCACACTTGCTAATGGAACTGGATTTTAAAAGGAAAAAAGAAAAGAAATGCATTGACTTTTAAAATACAGTTTCAAAACACAGTGAAGGAAATAAATGCCTTCTGTGATTTCATCCTACAGGGGACATAGATCAGAGTTTCCATGGTCAAAATACCTACATCCAGAAGAGGGGCTCTCAGAATATCTAGTGGGCTTGAGAAGGGTAAATGAATCAGGGAACAACAAATATCAATACTCCATCTTAATCCTCAAGAATTAATCTAACTTCTCCCCAGCCTGGCACCCTCCAGAATGTGCTATGTCAGGATCGGCAGAGCAGTTCCCCCAGTGGCCTGATAGAGAAGGCAGCTAGGCTCACCCTGCAAGTACTTGCAGAATTAGCAGCAGAACTGTAGGTGCTTGCAGGATTAGGTCCAATGCAATCATGCAAACCAGCTGAGAGCCACAGGAGGCTCTATAAAAGACTTCCCCAGTCTCCCTCCTTTGTTACAGCAATATAGATGCTTGTGGTGGCTCTTTGTGTATCTGGTTTGGTGGCTGCTGCTGCTGCTGCTGCTGCTGCTGCTGCTGCTGCTGCTGCTGCTGCTGTGTCTTTGTTCATGTCTTCACTCTCGCCTGTTCCAGACTTTGCTTTCCTCTCCAGTCCTGTCGTGCCTTTGCCAATATCTGACCTGGACTTCTTCCAGACTCTGCCTTCACCTCTGGTCCTGCTGTGTCTCACCCAGTGCCTGACCCTTGCCTGAGAACCCTCTTCCACCCCTGTCATTCTGGCCTGGTGTTCCACATAAGTATTTGTTTATTTGATACCCCACCTTTCTCCCATTGTGGAACTCGGGATGGTTATGTATTGCTCCCAGGTGGTCTCCCCTCCAAGCTTAGACCAGGTCCAAGCCAGCTTAGCTTCCGCATGGTGGATGCCTAATGTGCCTCCAGACCACACTCTGTGCCAGTTGAGGATGCCCGCTGCTTCTGTCCTAGCGCTGGTGGGGTGGACTACATGGCTAGGTGAGAATGGTGGGTGTTGCAGTCCCGTATGTCCAGCGGGCATCAGATTAGGCAATCCTGAGTTAGTCCATAGCTATGCTGCTGAAGTCCCAAGAAAGGGGAAGAACACGAAAGTTGTGTGACCTTTAGAAAAAGAAGAAAGCAATAGACAGGCAGAACCATAGAAGGAAAGAAATCCAGGTTCCCTGCTCGATGCCTGCTGTAGTACTTCCAGCAGAAGACGGCTCACTTCCTCCCAAGGGAGGCTGTTCCACCATCAAGCAGCCCTGACAATGAGGATGCTATTCTGGACATGTAGCTGAAAAACGCTGCCTCAAATCCCCGTTCCTTTGTTCAGGTTCAATGCACCAGAGCAACAAGCAGCAGGTGGACGAGAAGTGCATGTGGCGCCTAATGCAATTGTGCCATATGCCCAGCCAGCGTCTCAGCACACTGGTGTGCGTCAAAGCTTGCATGCGAAGTTGGAAAACAGCGCTAACCCCTTATTTTCCTGCACAGAAATGACCACTTCCAGAAGCGTCTTTAAAACAAAGGCGACGTTGTGATCTATTTCTGCAAGAGCAGCCAACACTTATTTTGCCTTCGCCTGCACAGCGGCAGGCACCTGTGACGGACACGCACAGCAGATCCGTGGTTTGTTATCCAGAGAGCGGTCGTGGTGTGGGGGCTGGAGGGGCAGGCCAGGCCTGTGAAGATCTGGGCTCAATTCCTTGCCAGGTAACTTCTGACCAGTCGCTTGCTCTCTCAGCACAACCCAAATAACAAGGTTGCCATCTGTGCTGTCCTGAATTCCTTGGAAAAGAGGAGGGGGAAAGAGGCAGTGTGCACCTACTCAAGCAATCCTAAATGACTGGCAAATCCTAGTTTACAATCCCCCCAAACTTGCAGCCAAGAGACCACGGTGGCCTTACCTTTTCCCAAAGCTGATCTTCTCCTTTCCTTCCCTTCTCAGCCTGTCTGTCCAGCTCTGGGGCTGTTCAGGCAATCCCAGCTTCTCTCCACATTCCCCGAAGGCAGATGGTCTGTTTCGGAGTAGAGACTTATCGGTTGGGTGTGTCCCTTTTTAGCACGATGGAGAGTCCGGACATGTGGCTGGAGGGAGCATCTATTCCCTGGACCACAAACCATTGCTCAATGTTTTCCTAGCTGCGTGCAGAGAGCTGGCACAGGGGGCCACTGCTCTGGGCAAATTTAACCCATTCACCTCTTGGCCAAACAGCGGCAGTGTTTCCTGCCGCTGCACTGGTGTTTCTCGTAATCCACCTCAGAAACATGATGTCAGTAGATGGCATCTCTCCCTCCAGAGCAGCAGCTCCTCTGACTTCAACCCAGTTAATTCCAGCAGGGAAAGTGCATTGAGTGTCACACGGTCTACCAGATACAGAAGTTGCCTTATGACCTCCAAGTAGGACCTCTTATCTATCAGAGGTCCCAGAGCAAAGGCTGGAACATCTGGAACTGGGAGGAGGAGTCCCATTCCCAACTTTGGAATGGAAAAAGAAGCAAGCTTTCATAATAAAAATATCAAAAAGGTTTGGAATAGAGTGCAGTTCCACAGGTGGGGGGAAATGATGGAGTTTACTCTGAGCATGGTTAACCCCGTTATTTTCTTTTCTACACCATGGTGCATGTACAGTAATATGGAAGCGTGCAGAAAAGAGCAACTTAGCTGTGTGAGAGCCAGTTCTCCATCAGCTGCAATGGCTGCCCGTTGTAGACTGGGCCCAATTCAAAGTGTTGACCTCAATGTCCAGCGCCCTAAACAGCTTGGGGCCAGGAAATCTGAGGAAACGCCTGTCTCCACATCTCCCTACCAGACCACTAAGGTCTTTGTTGAAGGTCCTTCTCCAAGAGTCGCCCCCTAATGAACAAGGGGGGAATTGGCTGGGAGAAGGGCCTTCTCTGTGACTGCCCCAGTTACTGAATGCTCTCCCTGAAGTCCATGAGATATCAGCAAGAGAGTGTCATCAAGCATCCTTTGCAGATAAACCATCTGACTCAATGCCACTAGGCCAGCACGATGTGCAACAAAACCACACCCTCATTCCCGTAATGGGAGATTCTGTATTAACAGACCAGATCTCAGTTGCTATGACATTTATACAGAGCACTCCACCAGGGTATTCCAAGAGCCTGGAATAGAATCTGGCAGAAACGAGCACTGTCAGGTCTCACATCCTTAACCCCCATGAGTGCTGTTAAAATGCCCATATCAGCTCTGCTGCCACAACATAAGAAATGATCTTAAAATGCAGCAGTTTCTTACAGTGATAACCCTTGAAGTGATTATCCCATTTTCTCTACCTATAGAAAAGAAGGGCCTCTGCTTACCTGGCTGAAAACAACCTACCTCACGGCGCTGATACCTCTAGAAATCTTTTGTGAAATGGTTTTTCCTTTCGTTGCCTGGCTGCAAAAGTTTCCCTTCCTCCCTCTGTTGCTCACTTCAGTTTGTTGTGCTCTGGTCATCATGTACGCATGGGTCAAACCGATACCTCACTAGACAAATGAATTGTATTTGTAGACAAATGAAATTTATTTATTTTTCTATTTATTTCATTGCATTTGTATGCCACCCCATAGCCAGAGGAGCTCTAGGTGGCTCACAGTGCAAATCTTGCTTGGATCCCAAAGCAAGAAACACAACAGGCTAAGGTCACATACCCTGCAGTCATCTGTACACACCATGCAACAGAAGTCCCAGGGAGGGAGAAATATTCTAATATCAAATCTTATAAAGTGGAGGCACTGGGCCAACGCGATCCTAACATAGTAATGTTTATATCCACCAAAGTGGGAATGCAGACCCCACTATAATAACAGAAAATATTCTTGGGGATTACATTGTTTGCCATACTATATTTCTCCAACAATGCTGGATCCAAACTACACGAGGAATTTGATGTTGCAACTTCTCAAGAGCTCTCGATTCCCATGATTAATCATACAGTCCATGCTGAGGGCCTTCCCAAAGGCCATGTAACTTTCCCCATAATGATAAACCCAAAAGATCACTCCTCTGATCACATGGCCATTCTCCACAGACTCCTTGCCAAACTGCACCAGGAGTAGCTACAAAAGCTCCAATAATTACTTGCAACCTGCAAAACCTGAAGTTGACACAACAAACAGCTGAGACAAGTGCACAGGTCTGACTTCCATCAACCAACAAAAGTCCAGTGTAAGCATGGGAAAACATCAAAATGCTCTTCCTATCTGCCCCCATTCGCTTCTGGAAACAGTCTTTAACATACTGACCCTGACTGCACTTCTGAATCACAGAAGTGTGGTGTTCCTTCCAGAGCAAGTTCCTATCAAAAAATAATCCCCCAGCACTTAAAACTAGAAACAAAATGGATTTGCTTCACTTGCAGCTGCAATGTAATATCCCCAGGGTACTTCCACCAGGTTAAAAAGTACACCTGCATTTTTACTCAAATAAAAATGGAAGCCCCAAGATTCTTCCCACTCCTCCAGGTTACACAGAGCCATATTAAGCTGAGTCTCAGCAAAGTGACCCGCTGGAAGGAGACCAGCTTGGAACCCACTTTCTGTCTTCAGCAGAAAGACTAACTCCACTGGGAATGGAAGAAGAGTAAGAGTGAACACACTCCCCCGTGCAACGTCTTTATCTGAAAGACGAGCACCAGGATGAACTGAGCCCAGTAGAAGCTGCAGTTCAGAACCATGCAAAAGATCACGCAGCCATCAAGCATTCTGCTCCTCAAACCTAATTGGTGCAACATATAAATCAAGCCTTCCTTCCAAGCCATATCACAAGCTTTTTCAATATCTAGAAGAAGGTAATGAAAAACTCCTTAGAGTAAAAACTCTTCCAAACCTCAGTTCCTAAGCAGATAACTGCTCCATTCTTAAAACTTCAGAAGCATCAGCTCAAGGAATATCCACTGTGAGATACTCCAAAGCAATTACTTGAGATTCCAGTTCCACAAAATCCAGTTCAGGCTCTCCTGAACAAAAACCACAACAACACCCACTGCATTAATATGATCCTTCCAAAGGGCAATAAAACTCACCAATTTAAAATCCAAAGTCTCAGTTAACCAAATTTCTCATATACAAATCAAATTAAGTGACACCTGGCTAGAAGTCAGGATATGCTTCAATTCCTGGCCATGTGCCACTAAACTCCACAATAATAAACCAGAGCAATAAGACCACAGGTTTTCCTAGCAGAAAACAAATTAATTCTAAAGCAAGACCTTCCACTGCCCAAAACTTCCTAGCAGTGCTCCAAATGATCAGCATCTTCTCAGATTCCTTCTGAGTGCAATTCACCGCCTCAGCCAGAGAAGCCACAAGCTGCTCCTTCCTAACAGAAAAAAAATCAGCATCTTCCTCCCTTTCCTCCAGTACTGCCACTGAGCTAAGCTGAAAGAGGAGTTAGATTGCAAACCAGACTTAGCACAGCCCTTAGTTTGTTCCTTGTGACACCCAAGAGGTGCTGCTTAGGGCCCCGGACTTTGGGGCTGAAGGGCAACCCCTAAACAAGGGACCACAGGCTCCTCCACAGGTAGAGCACAAGAGAAGAGGAGAATGATCACACTTATCAAGGTGGGGGTGCATGTCCCACTCGATGGATTATGCACAGCTTCCACAAGTCCAGATGCCTGACACTGAATTCACTAACGGGGTGGGGGGAGTAGAAGGTCGAACCCCGAACATCTGGTATCCAAGAAAAAAGCATGCAGGGAGAACCTGTCCCTCGAAGGGAAAGAGAAAGGAAATAGAAAGACAAATTACCCATTTAAGCCCCTCTAGATGCTAAACATTTAACTAGAGTAACTCTATTTTTCCCAAGAAACTTCATAAACATCCTACCCTTACTATAATGCCTCATGTCTCTTCCAGGAAACAAGGCAGCCGAGAAGACACTTCTAATTTCCCTTGTGTTTTAACACTTTATCCGCCTGGGCTTTCCTTTTACACTCCACTAATAAATCAAAATCGGGCATGCACAGAGCCTGAATTGCATCCCCACCTGCTTGCTTTAACCATTCTGCCTCCTTCACAAGGTCCGCAGCACCCAGCTTCACCTCCTGGGCAACTGATCCAGTTACAACCAAAATTCCCTCTTCCTTCCCTTCTTGAGAAAGGCCCCTAATCCTCAGAAATCCCCAGCTTCTTCCTTCTGCCCAGACGACTTCTATCCTCTCGATTTCCTCTCATTCCCACCTTCTGCATGTCCCTCTGTACCCCATCCCTCAATTAGAAAATAATCTTCCTTCTGGCACTTCTACCTCACCACCGCCAACCGACCTTCGTGTGTGTTTACGCCACACCACACTCTTCTGAGAGAGGAACAGAAGCAAAAAACCAACCAATCGCACGCCAAACTTCCCCCTTCATGCCTCCATGCATCCCACTTCTTTGCTCCCCATCCACTTCTCAGTCAACACATTGCATATATCCTGGTCTTTAAATCAGTCTGTGGCTGATAACTTGGTGTTCCCTTTGCCAGCATCTCCCTTTGCAGCCCTAAAGCACACGGTCCAGGTTTTGGCAATACCGGGACAACGGATTTGTTAAGGATTCTGGCAAAAAGGTACACGACAGAAGAAAGGTTGATCCATTTCATAGTATGGAGCAAGGAATAGATTAAGGTGGCCCTTCAGTGGCAAATGGCACAGATAGAGAAAACTCAGTGTAATTATTACTATGTTAAGCTGCCTACCTGGTTCTTCTGAAGCCCTGAAATGCCTCTTGTGCCTATATCAGGACCTACCTCTCCATCTAGGAGATCGCACTCTGGCACCTGTACTGAAGAAATGGCCCTGAGCCTCCTTCCCAGTGCAGTCTATTTCTTTGGGTTCCCCTGCACCTGTCCACAAGCGGGTTTTCCCTAAAAGAGTCACTTTTTTGATCTGGCAGATTCATGAGGCGTTGCTCACCTTGGGCCCAGAGGTGGGTTCCCGAAGGTTGCTGGTTACTGGGCACTCAGGCAATTTAGCAGTCAATGGGTTTGGGATAACCTCAGGCAAGGCATTTGCATCGCAATGTCAGCATCTAACACGGAGCAACCAACGTCTTTTCTGTTTTAATGGAGAGCTGAAACGGATTGGAAAATGGAGGATTCTTCCTTTCAGACCTGAGTAAGATGGAGTCCATACAGTCTGGCTGAGTGGGCTTTCCAGGCCACACCATACTAGACTGTGCAGAAATCCCATCCTCCGTCATCCTCCATGATCTGACATAATCTAGTCTTGTGCTAGAATGTATTTATTGAATTCCTTAATTTATACCCCACCTTTTCGCGAGAATCTGGACTCCAGTGGCAGTGTCGATTAGAAGAAAATTCAAACACAACTAAATGCAAAACGCTACCAAGAAGAAAAACCAAGAATGAAACCAATACTAACCAATTAATTACAATTAATGAACACTGACTGACTGCAAGGAACTGATTGATTTCAACTAAGAACACTTATTTACAGTATCTGTATCCTGCTGCATATCTGAAGTGGTGAGCAGTACAAAGCTAAAACAAACAAAAGAATTAAAAATACATTAAAAATAAGGCAATATTACACTGTGGCTGGTCAGCAAGAAAGCCTTCCCAGAACAAGAAAGTCTTTATCAGGCCTTGAAAACAGCATAGAGTTGGTGCCTGCATGACCTCCAGAGGTAGGTGGCTCCATAGAATTGGGGCTGCCTCAAGGAAGGGTCTTCTCTTGGTGGACTCCAGCCATGGGTCCACAGGGAGCCACCAAGAGAAGGTGCTCTGATGGCCTCAATGAATGGACAGGTTGGTAAGGGAGAAGATGCTCTCATCTGGTCCCACGTTGTTTAGGGTTTTGTACTGTAGGAATGAAACGTTAAACCTGGCCTAGGAGCAAACGGACAGCCAGGACCGTTCCTTCAGCAATGGAGTTGCATGCTGCAAATGGCCAAGCTGCCATGTTTTGCACTAGGAGCAGCTTCAGAGCAGCTTTAGGGATGTGCAGCACATCGCAGCAATCCAGCCCCGAAGCGAGCAGCCTCTGTAGCAGGTGACCAAGCTACCCGTGACCAGGAGAAGCCATTTCTGGAGAGCCATAAAGGCATTCCCAGGAAGCGCCATTCTACTGAATCCTATGCTTTGGCTCTTCCCGTGAAAAGGCATCTCTGCATTGACTGGAAGTGGTTCCCCAGGTCCCAAGCAAGAGCCTTCCTTAGCCCACCGTGGAGATGCCAGGAAGCCAAGCTGGCACCCTTTGCATGTAAAGCACATGCCTCCCACTTATCCTCAGCCCTCCTGCTGTCAAAACTTGATCGTTACTTCATAAGTTGTTTTATATTGTTTAAATAATTGATGTTTTATACTGTATTTTTATATTTTATATTGTACTTTTATATTTTGTAAGCCGCCTTGAGTGCTTGGCAATAGGATGGGATAAAAATGTCTGTAATAAATAAATAAATGTTACGTTTTCAATGTGCACATGGTCCAGAGAATTTGAGTAACTGGGTGATTTACAGCGGAATAAATAAATGGAAAGCAGGGAGGGAAAATCAATTTTTAATTGCATCAGCTCTCTGAAAATACATGTGTGTACATGATGTTGCAGAATGCCGAATTCCCAGCCTCGGAAAGACAGCAATGTCAAACAGCTGCAACTCATCTGGTCACACTGACTCAGTTTCTCTGCCAAGCCTTCACTCACATGAACAAAACAAAGTGAGCAAAGAATCCACAAATGTGGAGCCTTTGTGTTGCCCATAATCACGACAAATCAGGAACACAGGCGCACACGAGGCGGGGGGGGGGGGGCAATCAGGGCTTTGTGACCAGGAAGGCTTGAAAGTCACACTCAGGTTTTTAAGTGGGGGAAAGAAATCATTAAGCAAATGAATACAAAAGGGGTGGGAGGAAGCAAACAGATGAAACATTTCCTGAACCTGCGGAACTTCCCAAACTTTTAGAAGATTTAGGGTAAGCAATGAGCCACTAGCCACAAAGTTAACATTCCCAGGCTGAGACAGATGAATTTTCGCTGGGGAATTGAAGTGGTAGATGGGTAGCAGAGATGTCCCAACCAGTATTGATCTAACCCTGCACATTGGGAATAGTTGAGGAACTTGTGGAAGGAGGAGGGGAATCAGTCCAAAGATGAAAAAAGCGGAGCAACCGCTGGGGGTGGGGGGAGCAGAGAAGGATGTTTTAAAAAAAGTTTCCATGCAAATAAGTTTGCAAAAGCCCACAATAATTACTGGGCCCATCAGCCCACACATGCCAGTAATACAGATAATTTATGGTACTTCACAAACATGAAAGGATAAAGAAAAAGAAACTTCTGACTGCACTTACAGGAACTTCCTGGAGGCACAGATTACTCACCCCTGGAAAATGTTTTTGGCACACCTGTTTTAAAGGTATCGTGGCCGGGTGCACCATGGGATAGTGAGATCCATGTAGGGGCTTTTCTTCCTGTTGTGTGGGATGTACTAATGGTCAGAGCAAGCAAGGCGGGCATTTTTGCCAGGTGCCAGAGGGCATCCTTGTTAATGCACCAAGCAAGCACTCGTCGTGCGGCTTCTTAAGAGTGATAAATGCACTGTGGCACTGTGGCCTCCGGGGGACCAGAATCCCTGCCAGGATGTCTGATCTCAGAGGCAGCAGACAGGAGCGGAAGTGGGGGGGCTGGGACTTGCCGTGCTCACCCCACACAGCAACTCCTGCTTCTCCTGATTCCAGAGGCAGGTAAGAAGCAGCGAGAGCAGGACTCAGTGGGGCAGGTGGGCCAAGGAGCACTCAGCCTGCACTGCCCACAGAGGAAAACAAGGGTGATGTCGGGAGGCAGGGTCACCCCTCAGTCGTGGTGCCAGGATCATACCTCTCGGCATTATCTGGTCATGGAGTACGTGGAAGGGGGCAATAAAGTGACGGCACCAGGCGAACCTCTCTGGCGAGCGAATGCCACAATTGGGGCGCCACTGCAGAGAAGGCCCTTCTCCAGCTCGTCCCCCTCCTAATCTCCTGCAGGGAGGGCTCCCAGAGAAGGGCCTCTGCCCCAGGTCTTAAGGGGCAGGAAGACACAGATGGAAGGAGACGCTCCTTCAGGTAACCAGGCCCCAAGCGTTTCCCTGGATGTGCCCACAGCTTTCTTGCACTGCCGGCCACACCTCGCACGGGTATCCTTCATACACACACACACCTCCCGTCTATGCGCATGTGTGCATGGGTCAGTGTTTGTACATACTTCATGCATCTGGCCAAACTTCCTGTCTCCCACAAGTGCCTATGTCCCAGGATGCAGGAGAAATTCATTTCAGATTATTTTTGAGTGGAATTTGTCAAAATCGCCTCCCAAGGCTGAACATGGATTCAAAGGCAATTTCTGGATCAGAGCATTTGCATACAACAACATGCAACCATTTGCAAAATGTGCATTAAAATGCACAATTTTGAAAAACATGCACAAGTACACTGTAATCCATGGAAGAAAACATGGGTGCATTTCAAAACATGCATACAACTTGATGCATATAGTTGAGAAAAAGTTCAATAAAATACCTATCCATTTCCATGCAAATAGAAAACCAAAACTAAAGCTCACCCTTGGATTAGAACACATGTCAAAATGAGTTTTGAAGTGGAAGTCAGAGACCACCAAGTAGTTCAGGGTTTGCTGGCTTGCCCCTCCACACTGATATCACACTGAAGACGCTTGCTTTGAGAGAGAAGACTTGCAACTTCCAGCACGGCTTCCTGGGGGATGCTGGGAATTGCACCCTTTCCCATCAAAGTGTGTGTAGAGCTGTCTCCTAAGGCTATGCACATTTGGAGAGAACAAAGGGCTACATCTCCCAGAACTGCTGCACCAGTTTTGCCCCACCGCAGGTGGAGGTGAAGTAACTTACTAGATTTGAAGCTCTCAGATCCAGAAAGGTAAAAACAGTGTGGTGCAGCAGACCACAAGGCCTCGTTTGGGTGCAGGACGAGCTCGTGGCCCACTAAGCATCGTCTGTGCCCCACAGTGTCTATCACATAAACTTTATTGAGCCATGGGGCGTGTGTCTTCTCCCCCCCTGCCCACACTCACACCAAATACCTGTCTGTTCTGGGTCTCCAACTCCACAAAAGTTGTTTTTCTCCATGTGGTAACAACCAATGCCTCTATGCTATCATTATTGGTGCAGGCCATAATTAGAGAGTTTTAGTGGAGGGAAAGCCAAAGACCCAAAAGAAAAGAAAACCAAAACCACCCATCCGCCTTTGGTGCTGACAGTCTGAAATCTAAATCCAGTTTTGTTTGTTTTTTGCTACCCCCCAAATTTACAGGGGAAGAAGAAATTCTTTACCAGCAACCAAGGACAGCCCACTCTGGTGTTTTTAATCCTATGTGGACATCATCCTGCAGACAGAAAGAGGCCTGGTACGCTGCCCGTTCAGGATAGTGTCAGTCCACAGCCTATGTGTGATTGGGGACCCCCCGAAGCAATGTTTCCACGTATGTAGGAAATGCCTACGCACACTGGTTTGTAGATACACTATGCTCCGTACTGCCACTGGCTGCGTTCAAGCAACACAACAAGCCATTGTTGGTCTGTTCTGTAACCTGAATCCAACTGCAGTGTTTCACCTTGATACATTTGGTGTTTAGAAACCATGATAAGAAACAGCAGTATGTTCTATGGTTTCTGTATACCACCATGACTTGTGTGGTCTGAACACAGGATTGTAGTGCCCGTGGTCATTGGTATACAACTCCCACTCAGTCCTCTGGAAAGAGTGGCAATGGTACGAACCTCTCCAACCTTATTTGCGGATCAATCAGGAAGAGGCAGGCTACATTGGCAGGGACTGAATTTCAGGCTGATGGGATATATACCAACAGTGGGAGGGCTGAGCAGGGATGATGAAAACCATGATAAAGCAGAAACCACTTTGTTGCCTGTCAGGTGGAACATGGTTAAAAAAGTGAATCGTGCAAGGTCACTTGGCGTGTTTTGTGAATGCGGCAACAATTCTGTCAGCCTGTAGGAGGTGTGCGTCCAGTGGTTGTGATTCTGCTCCTCTTCCTTCACACATTGGCTCTGTGTCAGGAGCGTCTCTGGAGATATTTGCCCCCAAAGCCCTGCTGTAGGGCATTTAACAGGGTTCCTTCTCCCTTCAAACAGGCCAAACCTTGCAGAGTTTACTCCTGCAGTTTGACAATGAACTGCATTGTAAATCTATAGAACATTATAAAAGTTAAATTTAGATTGTTTCCAACCTAGATAGAAACCATCTGGTCCTCCATGGAACTATGGAAGCCCAAACAGGCCACATTTAGCATGCAGACAAACTGTCTTTAGTCCTTTGGGTGCTCCATAGCCATTACAGAAACCTCTCTAAAAATAATAATTTAGGCAAATCACGGGGGAGGGGGCAGCAAGGGGTACATGCAGCTCATGGGCTGCACATTTCCAACCCCTGCTCTACATGTAAGTATGTATTTGTTTATTTTTCTTGAAGTTTGCCTAAACAACCATTTAGAAGAAAACCCTCACAGAGTAACTTACATCAAAATAAACAGAAAATGATTCTATCCCTCTGCAATCAAATACAGACGTTACAACTGCAGCTGAAAATCTCTCACAAGCCAGCATCACGTTACTTGGCAATGGACTGAAGCAACTGCAATGCCGCAAAGCTTTTAGCCCCGCGGATCAGTTTTCATCAAGCTGGTGCCATCCACACGTGATGAACCACGTTCCCCATCATCCCTGGCTGTCCTAGGCACTGGATGGTTAGCATTGCAGTCCAACGCATTGAAGGGTGCAAGGAAGGCGGAGAGTTCGATATCCAATGAAGTAGTTTACAATGCAGCTCATCCCATTTTCTGGAAGGGTGGGGCAGTAACTGAGGTCACCCATTTCTAGAGCCAGGTCTGCTTTTTCTTGGAAGCTAAGCAGGATCAGGCCTGCTTGAGATCTGGATGGGCAACTTAATGTTGTGAACTGCCCAGAGAGCTTTGGCTATGGGTGGTATAGAAATGGATGATGATGATGATACAGCACTTCCTTATTGGAAGGCCTCTCTGATTTCATTCCCCATCACAAGATCTCCCTGCATATTGCGGGTACATGATCCTAGAACTTCATTCATTCTGGGGCCCATGATGGTCACCTTCAGAGATTCTGTGCAGGAGTCTGTCTGTCAGACACAAGGTATGTCTGTTCTTGCTCTTTTTTAGATCTCCATTAGAAGAGAGGAAAAGAAAGCTGGAGCAGAGGAAAGAAAGACACGCAAACATGTCACAGAGAGGGGAAAGGAAAGCCCAGGGAAGAGGACAGAGCAGGACAAGGAAACGGTGCAAAGAGAAGGACTGCCTTTATGTGCTGTTCCAAAGAGATGCTGCTGACACCAAGGAGACCAAGTGAGCAGCATCCCTGACCATGGGACCACGTCTTTTAAGGCATTGGCCTTTGCCTCCCGATCCCAGCTATATGAAGCTTGAGGCACCATGAGATAATCTTGACTCTGATCCTGAATCAGAAGGGGTTGTCTACTGCTAGACAATCACTTGCCCTCAGAAGAGCTGATCCGTTGGTGTTGCTTCATGACGCACACACTGGGCAGGGTGGATCCCCTCTGAGGTTCAGGCTACATATTACACAGAGCTCCATGCCTCCCCCCACCCTTTCTGTGGTTTTTCTTCACTAAACAGCCTGTGGCAAGCAACTGTGGAACAGACAGAAAGGAGGTGGCCCTTTAACGCTTCCTCCTCCAGGAGCTTCCAACTCACAATCACCCTTCCGAAGCTGCCTTTTCACCTGCAGAGGGCAATAGGAATGGGATGCATCCAGCGCTCCGATATGAAGCCTCCACTGCAGTGTCCCTGATTCGCCTCTCCCAGCCCCACTTCCTCATCTCCCACTTCTGGGAGGCAGAGCAGCCCTAGGAGGGGTGTTCGTGGGACATTATGGGGGTTCCGGGGCAGATGAGACACAGTGCATTCCTGTCCTTGCACAATCACAGCACTAGATACAAGCAGTGGTTCCTCTGTGATCTCTTCCACCCCACCTGCAAGCACAGGAAAAAAGAAGCAAAGGGCGGACAAACATGGGGAGAAAATGATGGAACAGGAAGGGTTCAGCAGCTGTTCCCCAGCCATCCACCATTCTTCTGCTCCAGTACAACTTGCTTCAGGATGCTTTGCACCGGTTTGCATTTTTATCAGGCAGGTCTGGCCAGGGGCTCTGTAGTGTGAACCTCATGTCGCTGTGTCTTTGCACTGGGAGTAGTTGCACAATCCAGCATGGAGTTACAAAAGAACGATCCACCACAGCCTCCCAGTGGAAGATGGTTGGCAGAACAGAAGATCATGCAGAGAGACAACAGATAAATGCTTCTATGGATAGGTAGACATGTTGGGATTACAGGAGAAGCCCTTTAACAGTTTGTGGGGTCATCTCATTTCTCATTCTTAACACTTTTGGAGACTTATTTCTGTTAAGCCACAAGGTGCTTGGAGAAGTTCTCTTCTATTCATCCTGAGATCAGGCCACACTGTTTGGTAATAAGAGGCTAGATTTAGCCATGGCTTGCTTCGTTGTCCCAAATCTATCTAGTGCCAATGTCAACAGGATTAAGGCATATGTCCCTTGGGATGGAGAGTATCTGTCCTGTAAAACTGCTGTATTTTTCTTTGCATTTGGGATAATGCCTTCTTAAAAATAAAAAGCTAGTAGCAGTGTGCGCAGGCCACAACGATCTGTCCAAACCCCAATCTGATGATTCAGAAAACACACCAATATAGCCTGGACCAATTTAGAGGCTTCCCGCTTTGACTCAGGCCCAGATCTCAATCCAGAAATCCAGACAGTCATGCCTCATACTGAATATCATTGGGAGTTAAGCAGCTATATTTTTTCCCTTGCTTTTTAAATGGATTGGTAGCAAACCATTCAGGTTTTCTTACGTCTACCCCAAAATAAATCACCCCTTTTGTTTTTAATCCAGGAGTTGAAAGGGCGACTGCTGAACTCATGAATGCAGCGGAGAGTGAAGAGACTGCGGAGTCTGGAACCCAAGAAGGGATCCCTGGGATGAGGAAGGTGCTTCTGGCAGCGTTTGTGTTCATCTGTGAAATATTGGAGGCATGCCTTAGGCAGGGTGACACATTTCCTGAATGGCAACAGCAAACTGAGAAGAGGATGTGGTTGACCCCAAACCAGCTGCGGTGGAAGATCAAGGAGTTCTGAAGTTCCAGCTGGCCTTATGATGGATGGGTCCAGCTCAGTGCACGGTGATGTACCGTGTCTCAACCCCTTCCTTCCCCTCAAACAGAGAGAGAGAGAGAGAGAGAGAGAGAGAGAGAGAGAGAGAGAGAGCTGATCAATGCATTTCACAGGGCTGAACTGTAATGTTGCATAATGCAAGCAAGTGCTTGGCCGAAGGAGCCACATATGAGCATGTTGAATGTCATGCCCCGCACTGATTCTGCTTTGAAAGCAAGGTCCACAGCTGCTCCCCTCCATTCCTCCTCCAGTTTTAATGGCTTTTTTCACATGAGAAGTTCAGGCTGCAATTTTATGGGGATGGGGAATGTACGGCATTCCAGATGTTGCTGAGAACCAGGGTGGCCAAGTGGCTGGACTGGGAGATCTCTTGGCCATGAAGCTCCCAGGGTGACTTTAGGCCAGTCACTGACTCTCAGCTAATCTCCCTCATAGGGTTGCTTTGGGGATAAAATGGGGAGAATAAAGATGGCCTTCTAAGCCACCTTGGATTCTTTGCAAGGGGAAAAATAAAGCAGGATAGAACTGTAATAACAGATGATGATAAAATCTCTGGCCATACCTGTCATATTCACTGAGGCTGATAGGAGTGTGATCCCAGCAACAGTTATAGGGCACAGGTGACCCAGGCCTGCTGGATACTCTGAACTGGAACTCACCAGTCCCATGGGATACCATAGGATTTATTTCCATGCAAACATTCATGGAATAGGACCAGCTTAAGTCTCCCTGCTTGTGAACCTAAATATCGCTACTTCAAGCAGTTGCAAAAGGGGCTTCTGGATTTGTAGGGTAAATCCCCCACCCCAAACAGCAAAAAGACAGAGAGGTGGCCCATGCTGACTGAGACCACACTCTGAAGTCCTCTGCCAGATGCCAAATTCCTTTGAAGGAAGGTCATCGGATCATGGCTCTCTGATGCAGAAGGTTCTTGTTAGGCAGAGCCTGGGGGCATGTGGGCTTTGCTAAATCCACTTCATCTGTGTTTCATGGATTGTCAGGCATATTTCATTCAATTGTGCATTCATTAACTGAAAGTTTTTTAGGGGTGCCTAAGAATTTTGTTCACCTGTACAGGAGTGCTAGTGCCACTTGCATTAATGCACAGTTCGTGCAAGTGTAAACTGGCACCAATCTCTCTCAAAAGTTAAAGAACACCAGCCAAGTCTGCAGAATCCACTCAACTTGCAAAAGTTGGTCTGCTGCCCGATCCCAGGTCAGTTTCCTAATCATCTGAACTCATCTGACTCCATCGCAGATGCCTCTGCCATTCCCAGGCACTTTTGCAATTTCTTCAGTCAGGAGCAGTGATGATGAGTTCAGTGCTTTCCAGGGAAAATCAGCCTCTAGACTTCTACTCACTCTGGGGGACAAGCACCATGCTCCAAAAACACTTTTCTCACTCGTAAAATATCAGTGGGGGAGCATCTCCATCAGGAAACTCCCGTGGGAAAAGAGTGAACAGCCCTGCCCCAGCACTGCGGTCCTTTTCTGAACCTATGCGTATCTTGACTAAAGATGCTAATAATGCTAATAATGTTGCATTATTAGCATTATAAAATGCTAATAATTCTGTGTCATTTTTTTGCAGTAGGAATGTATATTCACCAATCTTGCAAGCACAATACAATGAGACTCCGAGAGTTCTAGCATCAGGTTTGACAAAAGCAAGTGCTCAGAAAAGCTCGGCTGGATGATTACTTGAGAACGTGATGGTGACAGCAAAGTCAACTTTCTTTGCCACCTTCCCCACCGAGCAGTAGGAGCAATTAGATGCTATGGACCAGGTTTGATCACCTCCATGGCAAGCCTTCACCACTCAAATTCTAATCATCTTCTGAGCTGCCCATCTCCTGGAGCTCCCCAGTAAACCAGGGGGCCTCCAAATTCCGCAGCGCTCAAGAGGACATCCAAGAGCCGTCCAATCAACAGCACGTCTTGGGACAGTTTGGAAGACGTTGCACTGGGGAAGATTGAAATGTGCTCCCTCTCAAAGCGGGTCCAGCACTGGCCTTCGCAGCAGAGATCTGGCAGGCATCAAACCCCCCATGTGCTTACATGCTTCATTTTTAAAGATTGTCACAAAAACTTGCCCTCATAAATTCTAACCTTCCATTAAACCAGTTTTAAAATGTCATTGATTTCATTTCTATACATCCAGTACTGAATATTGCTGGCCATTTCAAAACCATGCATAAAATTGCAAACCACAAATATACAGCGAATAAAAAGTAGGAAACTTCAATATGCAAAATTTAAAACAAATTAAACAGCTAAAAAGAGCTTCTGTTACAATTTCAACATTTCTGCATCCCTAGAATTTACTCCAGAGGTGACCAAGATGTAAACTGTACTCTTATCACTGCCTTTTTTTTTTTTTTTTTCAGGGGGGGGTGGTTGGGGGAGACTTGCTGTCAATCTAAATCCATGGATGCATGGATTTGCTGGTGAAGTTAATCGGCATGGCAGCAAAATGCGCTGTTTTATTTTAATAGGAAAAATTGGCAATGGGGGAGGGGTGCAGTCCCACAGTGGAAAAGATGGAGGGGAAATAGCCCTTGGGACACCAGTAAAGTTGCTTTATTCTACTCTCCTCAAGTCTAGAAGCCAGATGTCCCAATTTTTCCTCCCAATTTTGGAACTTCAGCAAGCCTGAGAATTGCAGCCTTGCTTTCTTCATAGGATTCTTCAACAGGGAAATTTCACTAGCTGAATAGGGGAGAAATGCCAGCGTTAATATTCTCCCATGGGTTTGCCATCTGGGAAATTTTAAACCCCCTTGAATGTTTTGTTACTATTATCTGATAGCTGGACCTTTCTTTTAAAGCTCAGCTTTGGAAGTGGATATCATGCACCTGATTATGTAAGTGGATTAAAAGCATGCAAATAAGGGGAAGGCAGCAGCCCCTTCTTCCCTCATTTCTGATGTTACACATTGGCCAAAAAGCTGTTTCCCCCACTCAGAAAAATTCCACATTTCTATATAGCTGGGATCACAGTGGTTCCATGTGTTCCACATATGTTCCTGTCTTTTGTGTGTGTTTCCAGGGTACACTGGGGTTTCGTGCAGCAAGTGTGTTAATGCGAATAATAGAAATGCATCCTTAAATGCCCATGCATACCATTCTTTCCAGGAATACAACAAATGTGACTAGCCTACAAAAGGAAAAGGAAAAGATGGCAAAGGAAGCCGAAGCATGCATTTCCATGCCGACTGCAGAGAAAGGAATGTCTTTCTCCCATCTTAGGCAAGACTGTTACCTTCTGTCAGGTAGCCGGGCAGGAGAGCACTGGATTCTTCCAACCCTCTTCCATCAGCCCACCTGTTCACCATGCTCGTCGGGGAGGACGTGGCATAGAATCCGCCCTTCCTCCATCACCTGCTCACTCACCTCAATGAAATGAGGTGAGTACCCGGAGGAGGGCCTTCTCTGCGGTGGCACCCCGACTATGGAATGCGCTCCCTAGAGAGGTCCACCTGGCACCGTCATTATATGCTTTTCAGCACCAGGTCAGGACCTTTTTATTTGACCAATGTTTTAACATATAGTAATTTTAATTGTGTTAGATTTATTTAATTTATTTTAAATAGATTAGTTTCATGCTCAGTGTGGAACAGTTAACTTATTTTATTGAGGATTGAAATAATGTTGTAAGCCATCCAGAGATGACAGTAATGGACGGCCTACAAATTTTCTAAATAAATAAAATAAAATAAAATAAATAAATGCCTCATCATCTAAGGCTATGAAGCAAATCTTTATAGACAAGACAGATCTACCCTCAGTGGGAAGCCCTGGTTGGCCTGCAGCTTCCCGGCATGTGTACCAGGGTGTTTAAAGACTCATGTCTGCCATTCAGACCTTCCCTGTGTGAACTTTCCCTCCCTGCATCCTTTTTCTGAGAAGCAATTCTGGCATCTGGGTTCAACCAATGGGCCCAGTGAGGGTCAGGAATGGCAGGTCCCCAAACGGCACACCCTTCACCTTATGTGTCAATGCTGATATGTGCCAACATCTCTTTCCTACCTACCCTAAACCCCAGAATGAGTCCCTGAAAGGACAAACAGCAGTGAGCAACTTCATAGAAAACTGAAAAGCAAAGAGCACCAAATCAAGACTCTCGCCCATGGATTGAGGTCTCCTCAGCTTGGGTACCCCACCACCAAATCAGATCTGAAACTTCAGAGCCTGCAGGAGCTCCTTCTTGATGATGCCCTCCCGGCTGTGGAAGTCTCCCCCACCCCCAGAGGTGAGACTGGCCCCAGGATAGATCAACGTTGGGCACCTGGGCAAAACAAGCTGTTTTCAACCGGTCATTGGATTAGATGGCTTGCAGCGGCACTGCTGACCAGTGATGAGCATGAAGTATTGTCACTCATCCATTGCTGTGCATATTTGCGGGTTTTATTTTGCTACATTCTACATTGTGGCCTACGTATTTTTAATGAAGAGGCACGATATAAACTCTCTCTCTCTCTCTCTCTCTCTCTCTCTGTGTGTGTGTGTGTGTGTGTGTGTGTGTACATGTACACTCATGGGTGCCTAAAAAACAGCTAGGATCCATGTAACAAGGAAGGAGAAAGAAGGGAGGCAGTCAAAGGAGGCTGTCAGATGCTATGGGATTTCAACCACAAAAGAGGAGGGAATGGAGTCCCATCATTACATGAGCCACAGGTGAACAGTCTGAGTTTCCCAGGCCTGGGGGACGGCTGCAGGCCTCAGCCAGTTCCTCCTTCAGTCACGGAGCTGCAGGATCGCTGGGGGAGAACTCTTTGTGGGATGGTTGTTCTTTCTCTCTCCGAGTTCTGCAGTCGCTTTTTCTCTGAATCTCTGCCAATAACCCCCGGCAGAAACTCCCCAGCATCGCATCCCAAGTTCCTCTGAACAAGCCCCCGAGGGCTGCAACTCCTCGCTTTTTTCACCTCACAGACATCTACCTGGTAAATTTTGCTCCAGCACGGGAATGTAAGGAGCAGACCCCAGAAAACAGATGAGAGCCCTGGCAATTGCGTCTCCTTGAATGGCCAGTGGGTGGCGCTCAGCACTTAGCAGAGTACCACCGTTTGTCTAATCCTGATCGCTATATTCGTAGCCCTAAAGCGGTGAGGGAGGAACTGGAGGAGCGAAGGTCTGAGAGTCAGGACTCCTGGGTTCTTAGATTCCTGGCTCTTCAAAAGAAGCAGGATTCAGGAATAGCAGGGAGGAAAGCAACCAGAAGGCCTTCAGCAGGAGTTGAGCACCAGGTTTCCATGACAACCAAAGACCAGGCGAGGCTTTAGATATTCCACTAAGCCAAAGTTATTCAGACCTATTTTAGCATTATTTCTGATATAAGACAGCAATTTATCTGCTCCTGGGTCCCCATCTGTGCTGAGAGCTCTACAAATGTTAAGGAATGCCTCACATTCTGATTAAAAGCAGAAGAAGAGGGTTTTTGGAGCTCCGAGTCATAAGGGAAGAAAATCTGAAAAGCTAAAACTAGGGCTGCACAGACTTTGCTAATCCATTCCATGGGCACCTTTTGTTCCTTTCGTTGACAGAACTGGATTTTCTGCAAATGCATTAATGCTCATTTGCAGAAATGCATAATTTTGGAAATGCACAAATCCTCCCAAAATGCACATTTCAGACTTAATGTGCATTTTTGGAATTTTAATATTGTTGTTGTTTTATTTTTAATTTTACTGTTTATTATTATTCATTTTGCAATTACTGTATTTGCAAAAAAATTACAGAGAGTTTTAAAAAAACAGTCCATAAGTAGACAGACTCTGTCTCTGACGTTCTTCAAACACTCTGTAGGGTTCTGCTAAGGTAATTGCTTTGTTATGTCCACCAGCTTTCACATTTGAAAGACAAGTATGGAAACAGATTCAGAGGTAGAGAGAGGCAAGAATTTCATTAGGTTTGCTTCTTGATATGGATTCACCAACATTGGCAAAATTCTTCATAAAAAGAATGGAAAGAAATTGAGGTTTCCAAAAGCCAGATGTGGGAGACACCAGAACGGGCGTGTTCATCCCTCCCTCCCAGCATCGTGCTTTCAGGGCTTAGTGTTTTAAAAGTCTGGCTTTAAACATCTGTGCATTCAACTCTGTTTGGTGATGATGATCCTGAATTTGGTTAGCCACCTCTTTTTCCTGATGAGCTCCTCATGTTTAAAATTATAAGACAGGCACGAATGACATGGGCCTCCCCTTATTAACTATTCCTATTGAATTTGATCAGTATACATTTTTATCAGAATTTGTGAAAATTTGCAAATGTCATCATATACAGGAAGAAGAGAGCTTGAGTTTTACTCAAGTGCAAGCTAGTAGCCCTTTTAGAAGAAAGGCTGAGAGCACTGGAGCAGTGAGTGTCCACCCTCGAGGTAACAGAACAAAATAGAGAGGTTTAAGAAAGCGTGGTGGCCCTGCAACAGCCAAGAGACATGCAGGAGGCCGAGGTGCTGCAGCTGAGGCAGAGGAGGCGTTTCCTGAGGGAAGGGAAAATGAGGAGGAAGCTCCCTGGAAAAGGGTGAATGCTCGGTGCAGAAGAACCAGAAGACACCCTCCACCGTGGCAGCAGTGGAACTCCAGGACTGCTTCCAGTTACTCAGGAACGACACTGGAGGGCAGCCTGCCGTGGAAGCGCCGCAAGGCATCCCGTGCAGCTCTGAGCGAGAAGCTAAAGGTCAACCAAGTGGTGGCGATGATAGCAAGGCCTGCAGGAACCAGGAGAGAAGAGACCCCCTGCTGGGTGGGAGGGAAACACACACCTGTTGGGAAGACCCGTGATTCCCAAGGTTCATGCAGCCCACTGGCATGCGTCCCTCCCTTCTTGTACATGTGGGAACAAAGGACACTGCCCGGCAGAGCTTCGCAGAGATCACAGTAGGCAGGTTGATACGGCATGACTGAAAGAGTACCCAACAGAAATGGCATGATAAAAATAACAAATATCACAACATTTTTTCCCTTTAAAATTTCTGAAAGTCCCAATGCTCCTCTTTCAATATCAGCAGCAAGGTATATGTCAGTAATCATTGTCCAGATGTAGTCTCTCAGCTGTTCGTATATTTCACAATAGGGCTGTAATCTTCTCCCTTCCTCAAAGTTCTTGCACTCTGCCAACAAGGTAAATGTCTCTTCTATATGTGGCAGTGGATTACCATCTTTGTTTGACCGCTCCGAGTCTTTGTTAGACTTATCTGCAATAATCCCAAAGCTCCAGTGTTCCTGGGCATGAGCAGGATATGAGCTATCAGTCCCGTCAGTAAACGCAGTTGCTACCAATTCCTTTGAATGCTGACGCAGATCCTTAAAGTCTTTTTTAAAAAACTTAAAGGTGGTGAAATCCTCCCAATTCTCTCTTTAAACACTGCACCGCTTGTAAAATCAATCGTATTTATTTAAAGTCTGTCTCTCCCAGTCATTGCCTAGAAAGACCACCAGAACAGTTTGCATCCGATCAAATGCAAAGAAGGCACCACCTGCCTACGCATGTGCAGCCCAAAACATATTTCAGAAATGGGAAGGGTAAGAGAAGAGGGATGGAGTAAACTTTGGTGCTGTCCTATGAGGATGCCAGTAGCTCTCGGAACTTGAAGGATTATATGCCTGGCAAATAGATGGGGAAGAAATGGAGGTAGTGACAGATTTTATTTTCCTGGGCTCCAAGATCACTGCAGACAGGGACTGCAGCCAAGAAATTAAAAGATGCTTGCTCCTGGTGAGGAAAGCTATGAAAAATCTAGACAGCATACTGAAAAGCAGAGACATCACCCTGCCAACAAAAGTGCGTACAGTTAAGGCCATGGTTTTCCCAGTTGCAATGTATGGCTGTGAAAGTTGGACCATAAGGAAGGCTGAGCACCAAAGAATTGAGGCCTTTGAATTGTGGTGCTGGAGGAGACTCCCACGAGTACCTTGGACCGCAAGGCGATCAAATTGGTCAGTCCTAGAGGAGATCAATGCTGACTGCTCTTTAGAAGGCCAGATGCTGAAGATGAGACTCAAATACTTTGGCCACCTAATGAGAAGGAAGGACTCCCTGGAGAAGAGCCTAATGCTGGGAACAAAAGACGGCAAAAGAAGAAGGGGGTGGCAGAGGATGAGGTGGCTAAATGGAGTCACTGAGGTGGTGGGTGTAGGCTTGGGTGGACTCCAGGGGATGGTGAAGGACAGGAAGGCCTGGAGGAATGTTGTCCATGGAGTTGTGATGGGTTGGACACGACTTCGCGACTAACAACTACAACAACAACAAAATGACTCTAATGCAAGGCGGGGCGAGCACAGAGGGGAGGCAAAGCCAAGCCATGAGATGGCCAGTTTTGGCCCTCTACCTCTCCTGCTTCAGAGGAGGAGGGAAGGAGGCTGAGGGCTGGTCAGGATATGGTCTTCCCTATCTGCCCTTCTGCCCCCTGAGATCGGAGGCAGAGGTCCACCTTCGGGAGCCATCCCTGCGGGAGATTGGGAGGGTGGCTACCCAGAGGAGGGCCTTCTCTGCGGTGGCACCCAGATTGTGGAATGCGCTCCCCAGAGAGGTCCACCTGGCGCCAAGGCATTTTTTCTTATTGGCTCCAGGTGAAAACCTTTTCATTCTCCTATTACTTTAATTGTTGATTGGTCTTAATTGTGGTTTTTATATTTATCACTGGATGTTGTGTCATTTTTATCTTATTTTATTTGTGCTTGTTGTAAACCATCCCGAGACGTCAGTAATGGGGCGGTATATAAAAGCTATAAATAAATAATAAACAAACAAATAAATCTCAGACAAGCAGCCAATGCAGTCCTTTCCGCGCGGGCTGTGAGGAGCAGCAGAGCACAGCGAGTGCGGACTGCCCGCTCCAACGCGACTGGAGCTGAGGTTCCAAAAAGACTGCTGCCCCGTACAGGCTGCAGGGACGCCATGGGGTTACTCCCCGCCTCGCCATTTCTTACAGCTACCAAAGTGTCGCAATTGTGAAAACAGTTGAGGGAGAAGAGGGGCGTGATGCAGCTGATCTTCCAGCAGAGCTAAGGGAATGACCCTGGAATCAGATCCCTCCCTCTGTTGCAGCCTGAAGGAACGATCGTAAAAGATAAGCTTAGACAAATCTCCTGGAACCCATTCAAGAGACAAATCTGTAATGGGAAAAAAGTCCAAGGGCTTTCCAGGCAAGAACCTGGTCGATCTTTTTTCTCCTTCTTCTTCTCAAAGACGTGGCCACACCGATGCAGGCATAAGCCACACACTTTCCATCTTCTCTTCTTATCATTGAAAAAATCCTCTAGAGAGGCAAAGATGGAATAGCTGCACAGTGGCTTTTGAGTCCTCCACCTGGAAGCACCTTAAGTCACAGGTCATGTACTGAAATATAGCAGCTTGTTGTTGCTTCCGATGGAGTTATTATTGCCAAGGATCTTCTCTTTGCACTTTCGGCATGACAAAATGAGATCTCAACACAATCTCTTCTGAGCTAAATGTTAACTTGTACCTTCATCCTCCTTCTAGGAGGTGATATTTAACACTTATGGCTGAACTGGCATCGTGACCTGGGGTTCATCCCTTCACACATTCAGTGCCACAGACCTTTCTTGCAAAACATTCTTTATTGACCAAAGTGTTTTCCAGAAACGTCAGAATGAATTTCTGAGCAAACACAGAGGAGTTTGTTAAGCCAGATCTAGCATCCTTATGAGCATGTTTGGGCCCCATCCTTTCGGGAGGAGCATTCTAGAAATGAGCACACCTCCTTTCCGCACACCGATCCTCTAATTGGGCCACCTTCCTCTGCTGATGATGAATCATGGGATCAAGAGGTGTGTCTGCCCTGAGAAACTCCCCTGTTCCAAGTCCCCTCCCATCAACTGCTCCTCTGGGTAGTTCCCAGAGACTGCCTGCACACCTGGGGAGTCTGGCCTCGAGATAAGCATCTCTCCTTCTCTCATCACAATGTCTGGAAATGGCCTGCATTCCAAGGCCTCCTCCAGATCTTCTTCTTCCTCCCCTGAATCCCAGTCAGCAGGCCCTGAGAATGCATGCCATGAGCTACCACCTTTCTCACTCCCAACACCTGGCAGTGCCCCTGGGCTGGCTCCAGCTCAGGCTCTTTCAAGCCCAGAAATCAAGACCGTGGACCAGCCATGCTGGATCAGAGTAGGGGTCCATCTAGTCCAGCATTCGTGTTCATACAATGCCTAACCAGCTTCCCATTAGGACCCCGAGGGTGTGGAATGGGCTTCCAGGGAGGTGGCTGAGGCCCCATTGGTGCGGGTGTTCAAGGATAGGCTGGATGTCCACATGGCGGGCATGTCGTGAGCGGAGCCGGCTGGAGCCGGGGGTCGGACTAGACGGCCTGGGAGGCCCCTTCTGACTCGCTCTGTTTCTATGTTTCTATGTAACTGGTGAACTGGGGCACCCCCCTGAAATTGGAATTAGCATCTAGTCATGGAGGCTGGTACCCGCTGATAGCCTTCTCCTCCATGAATCAGTCAGATCCCCTTCTAAACCCACCCAGACTGCCTTCACTACAACCTGTGGGAGGGAATCCCATAGATTAACCAGGCACTGGTCTTTCCCACCCTGGTCACTTTCAGGATTTTCTTGGCTGGAAGCCCTCCTTAAATAAATTACATTAGGTTTTCAGTACATTAAAAGAAAAACCATTTGCCCCACAGTCATGGCTGCCAGAGACACATGGAATATAATATCCTGCTGGTTGCATTTTAATCCATTCTCCCATGCTAAATTGGCTGCATGGGGTAGCCTAGGGTTCAGACTGGATAAGAAAATGCTTCTGCGGCAAGCTTGGGTGGCTACCTTGAACCAGCTGGTGGGTGGGGATCGCGCCTTTCTTGAGTCTGTGTGTCAAATGCAACTTGCCAGACAGGGCTGAATGGCAGCTCCTGCCACGGCAACGCTTGTTCCGCTCTTGGTTTGGCTTGGCTACAGTTACAACTGCAGAATCTCCCTCCCTGTTGGAAGCACTTCCTCAGGACCCCTCTTTATAAACACTGATTATTGGTGAATAAATGTAATGCACAGGGTTCCAGGCAGGAATGGAGGAAGGAACTGAATTATCACATTTTCCCTAATTGATGGACCCCCAATTTAGCACCTGCATCTGAAGCAGCTGTGGATCTCAGTTTATATTTTATTCAGTAAAACCTTTTGTTCTGTCTAAGTGGATGCCACATTTCATTAACAAGGGTTTGTCTAAATCAGCTGGACCTATCATATAGCTAAAGTTTTTGTTTTGCTTTGTTTTGTAACCCAATGCCAAATCATTGCCTTTTGGGGGAAGTTTGTTATACAGACAAACTTTGTATCAGAACATTCTTTAATATTTAGTGATGTACATGGCTTCTTAAATTATCTCCATGTTTCCTGGACATTAACGCACAGTTAGCACAAACAGATTCCCCACATGCTTCTGACAGCGAAAAAACTGAGATTAAAGCATTGGAAGGATAAACACCCAGTAACAGAGTGTAAAGTGTATAATACAGCAGACCGAGCACCTCCAGGCACTTCCAACATCTGAATGATTGGACATTGATGCCACTTGGGAATTTATACTTAAATGGATATTTGGATTGATCAATTGATTGATTAGCATTATGTCCCAACTTTTTTCTTGCAAAGTGCTCAAAGCAGCTTACGTCATTCTCCTGTTGCTGCTCTCAATCTTATCCCCAAAGCAACAACCCTGTGAAGCAGGCTGGGCTGAGAGTCTGTGACTGGCCCAAAGTCACCCAGTTGCCTCCATGGCTGAGTGGGGACTCGAACCCAGGTCGCCTGAGTCCCAGTCCCATGCTCTTCACCACTACACCACACTGGCCCTCCGTGAAGCTATGTAGCTACAAGGTTTCCTCTTTTTTGCTTTGATGAATTTACAATTAAAACATTTTTTTAAAGACAGCTATGTCTTGTGTGACTAAAGTGCTTCAGATCTCTTCTGAATCTCCCATCTCTCATGGAATGATGTCACCATGTTCTGAGACAGGGAGAAAAATGTCTCCCCATTCGTTTTTTCCACACCATGCACAATTTTGTAAACCTTTATCATGTCTCGCCTTTCATGCCTCTCCTCTAAGCAAAACAATCCCAGATGTTGCAATCGGTTCTCAGACAGGACTTGCTCCAGCCCCTAACGTTATTTTAGCTGCCCTTCTCTGTCCTTTCTCCAACCCTGCAATATCCGTCTTAGGTGCAATGACCCCTTCCAGCTCTTCTATTCCATGATTCTATGATCACAATTTACTGCTTTCTCCTGGCCGTGCAGATCTGCTCTCCCTTGTCTACCTCTTCCCTGCCCTCCCCCTCATTTGTGTGTCTTGGCTTTTCAGTCATTAAGTGCCGTGACAGGGCCCGTCTCTGATAGCTTATTATTAATGTGAGTCTCTTTGGGAAGATGCTAATGATCTGAAATGAGGGGGGAAATACCATATACAAGTGACCAGCAGTAAGATCACTGTCCTGTTTTTCTGTGGGGAATTCTAACAACCTGGGTCCTGTACAGGACTCATCCAGAAGCAGAGCAACCACCTTCTCAGACTTCATGACCGGTTCCTTCCCATCTTCTGCATCTAATTCAAATCCAGATGCCGGAAGTTTTGGCTGCAAGTTCCCCTCCACAGACTTGGTAATCAGGACTGGCCCAGTTTACTATGATGATCGTCTTTGATCACCCATTTAAAAGCAATGCTGCGTACAGGGAAGGGCAGCTGCTGGGTCACGCACTGGTCCGTTTCTGCAAGGCCTAAGGTGGCCTTCACAGTATTGTCATTCCTACTGCTACTACCGTTATCTGGAGGCAAAGATGGCAAAACTGCCAGCTGCATTCTCTCTCATACTTTGGGCACATCAGGAGAAGGCAAGGCTTCTCCTGGTGAGCCCATCCATCATGCCAGAGGAAGCCAGAAGGAGGAGGAGGAGCAGCAGCAGCAGCAGCAGCAGAAGAAGCAGCAGCAGCAGCAGCAGCAGCAGCAGCAGAAGGAGGAGGAGGAGGAGGAGGAGGAGGAGGAGGAGGAGGAGCAGGAGGAGGAAAGCAGCTATGGGATGGATGGGCTCCTTCAAGAAAGCCACACCCCTGAGATTACAAGAGTTGAATGCAGCTGCAGAGAGGGCAGCCATTTCTAGGCAATTGTGAGTTTTTGCAATCTGCCAACCAGGGCATGCAACATTGGAGGAGGCAGAAGGTAGATCAGGATCTATGACTGGTCTCTGGGTGATCAGCAGTAGATTGGCAAGGCTTTCTGACTCCAAACAAAAGTAAATAAAATGGAAAGTGAACGTGGAAATTAATTCTGGGGCGTGGGTGCCCTTGTGTCCACCAGCAATCTCCATGCTGTAAGAGGAAACCCCTTTGATCAGGGCCTTTCCGACAAAAGATGCTTACGTTGCACTCATCGTGCCATATCCATGGTTGCTCTTGGTTTCTTAAGAAAACATTGTGGCCTTCTCATTTCATTTCTGTGTCTAAGGAGGACTTTCAAGTGAGGTGCTTTGTTTCCGTTTCATTTTGTTTCATTTTGTTTTGCTTCATTTCATTTTGTTTCATAGCAGAGAAAATGTAGCACTTAATTATGAAACAGAAAGAGTTTTCCTATTTTGTTTCTGTTCTATTCTACTAAACCATTCCTCCACCTTGAGGTTATTCAGTGGAAACACAGGAAAGGACATGTTCCTTGTGTGATCCTTAATCTCAGTTCTGTGACAAAACCAAAAGCAGGTACAGTGAATTAAGAGCCAGTCAACAGCATTGCGTGGAAAAGGTCCAGATTTTGTGCATTTGTGCTAACCCATTTTTAAGCTGTGCTGAATTCCAGCTGTAGTTTTTTAGGTACAGGTTTTCCCAGTTGGTGATTCATCATCAGCCTTCTCCAACCTGACCTCTGCCAGATATTTTAGGCTACCATTTTCAGTGTTCTTAACTATTGGCCATGCTGTTGAAGTCCAAAGAATCTGGATGACACCAGGTTGTGGAGGCTGCAGATAACCGCGTGCACTGCTCCGATTAGCATTTCGCTTCTGGTTCCTCTCCCACACTGTCATTCGTGTGTGTTTGCCTTCGGTTGGTAGAGCCTGGGGTCCTACTCAGACCAAAGCATTGTCCCCCAAGTCTGAAGTCTGCTCGTCTGTTTCCAAATACTGGTGCCTTGAAAGAGCCGCCCTGGGAAATGAGTGGGGAATCAAGTTAATGCCCAGCAGTTTCAAGGACTTGGTGTGATGTGTGTTTGTATCACCTTTCTAGATCAATCTAGGACAGGGTCCTCACACTTTTCCAATAGGGGGCCTGTTGAAAGGTGGCAGTGACCGGCGTGGGCCGGTGAGGAGAGGGGGCCTGGGCGCACGGGCCAGTGAGTCATCATCAGGCGCTCACGGCAGTGGCTCGCTCGCTCGGAGATCTCCCAGCGCGCATGCCGCTGCCTCACCGTGCAGGCGGGAGGTGGCGGCGCAGGCCGAATAAATAGGAATGGCGGGCCAGATCCGTCCTGCAGGCTGTAGTTTGAGGACCCATGATCTAGGGAGTTTACAAATGATCCAGAACATAAAGAACATAGATTGAAATCCATAAGGAAACTGTAAAAACAACATGAAAACCCATAGAAACCATTTTAAAGGGCTAAGCTAAAAGGATACATCTATAAAACATGTGTGTGTTATTGAACCAATTGGGGATGTAGGCATCACATTCAACAGATATAGAAGTGAATCTTAGTTAGCAGGAAAGTCCTACACAGTCCAAACAGATTCAAAAGAGGAACCTTCTCAAGAAGTAAGCAGATACAAAGAAATTGACAGGAAAAAGTCAAAGGTTCAGATATCTCCAAAGCACTTCAGGCCTAACTATGGATTTCTTTAATTCCATGATTAGCAATCACATTTTTTTAATGGAATACCAGGCACAGTGGAGAGGAATGATTGATAAGACACCACAGTATGAGGGGGGTGATTTAAGCCTTCCCAACTGAGACGCAGTTGTGAGAAAACTGTCCGCAAACTATTGTTCAATCCTTTTTTTAATCCCTGCAGTCAGCTGGGACTTGGGACACGAGTTGGGAGAAATGTCACCGTTTGATGCAGTGACAGAATTGTACCTTGAGGTGGGTGTTGTCACACCAGTAGCTGAAACTCTCACACTGCTAGGGAAAAATACATAGAAAATGGAGGATGGCTCTTTGCTGCCCAATGTGTGGTTTTGGTTTTGGTTTTTCTTTCTAACACCACGGCTCTTGCCAAATAATATGGCAGCACTTCTGCTCGGGGGCACAGTCTCTGTGCTGGCTCAAGCCCATGCCGCATGCACGGAGGAATTAAGCTTTCCAAGGAAGGCAACACAGAGAGAGAAAACACAGCTCTGATGCTCCTGATAAATAACAGTGAATTTGCAAACTATTCTGATTTAGGTGAAAATTCATATGGCCTCTGTAAATTGCCTGCAGGGACTGGTTTTTTTTTCCCCCTCTTCAGAAGAGGCAGGGAATTTCAGACAAGGTTTTGTTACATAGTAAAATGACTTTATTTGTGACTCTTTTGGAGTTAATCAGAAGTTATTGTCATCTTGCACTGAGGCCCTCTCCTTTTTTCCCCATTGCTATTTCCATCTTTTCCCTGCTAGAAAAAAAAATCCACAAAGAGTTAAAAAAAAAAAGGAAAAATTGCCCAAATCTTTTTAAAAGTTACTAGCAAGACCTTTCCGTCTGAAAGCACCCACAGTGGGTTACAAGCCCAAGAAGCTTCACAGCATCTGGAAGACCTGGCATGGCATACGGACAAGTGAGTCTATTGCTCAAGGTGTCTGAGAGAAACCAGAAGTGCTGCAGCTGATCGAGTTCCCTGTTGTTGCCATGTGCCGTCCAGTCATCTCTGACTGATGGTGACCCAACCAAATGAGTGGGTCACCATCTCCAAGATATCCAGTCCTTCTGGCTACGCTACTCGGGTTTTGTAAACCCAAGGCTTTGGCCTCTTTATGGCATCCATCCATCTCATATCTGGCCCTCCTCTTCTTTCTCTGCCTTCCACTTTCCCTAGCATTCTTGTCTTTTCCAGTGAGTCCTGCCTCCCCATGATGTCCCCAAAGTGCAACAGCTTTGTTTTTTTCATTTTCACTTCCAGAGAAAGTTCTGGCTAGATTTGATCTAGGAGCCCCTTGTTCATCTTTCTGCTGGTCCAAGGTAGGCTTGTGATGATCCCCTCTGGATCTAGCTTGCTACTGTTCTTCAGACTTCTTCTCACTTAGGAGGCAAGCTGAGCTGAGAACATGCTTGCAGAACTCCAGAGTCACAACTGGCAACCTTCCTCCATGGATGTGCAGCACAAGCGAAGGCTGCAACTCACATGCGCAGGAGAGGGATACCGCTCGTGGAACCCTGATCATGGGTAGGAGAGCCAACCGCTCAGTCAGAGCAGCCAAGGAGGCAGTTCACGGAAAGAGCAGAATTTTATTTATTTATTTATTTATTTATTTATTTATTAAAACATTTTAATGCCGCCCCATTCACCGAAGCCTCGGGGCGGCTTACAACAATAAATTAAAACATCATAAATAATATTTTAAAATATATACATTAAAATAAGATACAAATATACAATATAAAATAAGCCGCCCTGGCCAGATAAAATTCAATAATATTATCATTTAAAATGCTGCTTAAATAAAAAGGTCTTCACCTGGCGCCGAAAAACAAATAACGACGGCGCCAGGCGGACCTCTCTGGGGAGCGCATTCCATAACTTAGGCGCTGAAAAAGCCCTCCTCCGAGTACCCACCCTCCTAACTTCTTTCACAGAGGGCTCCCAGAGAAGGGCCTCTCCCACAGATCTCAGGGGGCGGCTGGGCATATATGGATGTGATTGTCCCTAATTTCACGGGCCCTTAGCTGCAGTTTGTTTGTTTGTTTGTTTGTTTGTTTGTTTATGTGGAGTTTTGTATGTTTTGTATGCATAAGCCTCGGGTTCCAGCAGAAGGTTCTCTCTTCGCCATGAGCATGTGGAAGAAGACTTGTATGGCCTTGAAGACTCTGAAAGCGCCTGGCGGGGTTTTCTTGATTCATTTTTTCCTGCAGAGATTCTGTGCAACCTTTCTGTTTATATGCAGTATATTCTCTTATGCAACTGGAACTGCACTGCTATTAAATACACACCACAAATGATTTTGTTTTATAGGTCCCTGATTGTGCGTGTGAATATTTGCTTTCTGTATGTTTTTCTTGAAGCAACATGTGTTTTCAGAGCCACACAGGGTAAAATATTTGAATGAACCTGTGGCCTGAATTGGGCAGTTGACCATTACACTTGCAAAAGTTTTGCGCAGGCCGGATTCCTCCGAAATGCTTAGCACAGTTCCCAGAAGCTGAACTTGTGGCAGCAGAAAGCAGACTGCTGTCTGGGGGCTGAGCACAGGGAATCCCACAGATTCTGACACCCAAATTGGACTCCCCCCAATCTCTAGTCCAAGCCACTTGCAAAACTCTTCTTGAGCATCATGTTGCAGAGGCACCGAGTTTCTTCCTGCCAGCTTTCTTCACTGGCCACTTTCACATCCTGCCTTTCTCCACTCCCCTATCCTCAAAATGTTTAATCACAATAAAACAGTGTTCTATTCTGCCAAACGGGATTGCTTGCTGTCTTGGAGGAGAGTTACCCATTTCCTCTGAGCCGCACTAAGAATCCCACCTCCTTTCTCTAAATTCCCCCTTCACTACTCTCAACTTCAGCTGAGAAAGGCGTCTTCGCGGCCATTATTTTCCATTTTCCAGTACTCCATTTTTTTTCAACCCTGCTGTTTCTCTTCTGCACCACCTCAGATTCCAGGAGCTGAGCAGAAAACCTAGGGCTGCTGCCCCCCAGCCTGAATTCTTCCGCTTCCCCATAAGCTCCTGCCATGACATCCATTGCCACCAGCTAAGAGGGACCTGGGCATACTTCCTCCAGGGAGATGAAAAGGATCCACGAGGCAAGACCCAGCCAGGCCTCCCAAGCTCTGCTTACAGTGTGGCTGACGGGGGGCATCTCCCTCATCAGGCACAAGAAGGTGATGAGTCCACCTTGCACCACCCCAATCTCTGTGGTGGGTTCAAGACACATTAGATCTCCCCAGAACCCTCCACGGGCTCCACCACCATCATGGGAGCCAAGTGGCTGCATCCCCAGAGATTCTGCCAGGAAATGAGGTATGCAGGAAATACATACCTGATTTCCCTGTGTGTCTAATTTCTCAGCAAAATTGCCAGGAATTTGGTGGCATACCAATGGTGGGCTGGGTTTGATTCCACAAGTGGAATTCCTGTGGCTGGGTTTGATCTCTAGATCAACTTGACTGCACCCTGGGTAAAATATGAACAGAGAGGTGCATGTTTTCAGGCTGTGGGATCTCTGTTCCATTGATACTTGGTGACGTTGTTGGTTTTGATGATGTGTGTTTGCGCTGCTGGTCCTAAGTGCATGATATATTTCATGATTACTGTAATGTGCTTTACGTGGGGCTGCCCTTGAAAACAATCCGGGTACAGATTGTTCTGGTACAGAACAGAGCCGCCAGGTTGCTGACGGGGACCAGTCATTATTCTCATATAACACCGGTCCTCTACCAGCTGCACTGGCTTCCAGTTGAAGTCCGGGCCCAATTCAAGGTGCTGGTTTTAACCTATAAAGCCCTGAACAGTTTGGGACCAGGATACCTGAAGGAACATCTCCTTCCCTTACATGCCATCACACCCCTTAAGATCTGCGGGAGAGGCTCTGCTCTAGGAGCCCTCTTTAAAGGATATAAAAAGAACATCTACCTGGAGCAGGGCCTTCTCTGCGGTGGCACCCAGATTATGGAATGCACTCCCTGGAGAGGTGCGCCTGGCGCCGAGTTTATATTCTTTTCGGCACTAGGTTAAAACCTTTTTATTTAATTGATATTTTAAAGAAATAATATTTTATCGTTAACAGTTGCTTTTTTGCTTTTTGTTTTTATATAATATTTTATGGAATTGGTTGTTGTTTTATTGTTTTTAATTGTATTTGTAAGCCGTCTTGAGATGCCAAGGCATGTGGTGACAGCATATAAAAGTTTTAAATAAATAATGATGATGATGATACTCTGTAGACTCCCATATGACCTCCTCCTCCACCCAAATTTTCAAAAACTCCAGTGGAGCCATTCTCCAAGTTTCACCCTCTTATAAGTTCAGGTTGTCATTTAGCAGTTGCAGGGCCTTTTCTGCTGTGGCTCCAGAGCTGTGCACATGCACTTCCCCAAGATGCCTGGCTCTCTTCCTTTTTGGAATTGTTTTTAAAACTAGATAATTTTCCAGGCATTTAAAAATTTGCTGGTTCGTGTTTCTTTCCAACTGTTCATTGTGCAAAAGGAATTCACCGTGTGTGTTTTGGAAGAAGATGCAAACCGCTGACACAAGGGATCCCCAGGCAGGACCGGAGGCCGAGGTGCTGCCCTTCTCTTCACTCAGCTGCAGTCCTAGTGAAACCACCTTCCTCTCCAACTGTTACTACCTCTGGGTGGAAAGTGTCCATCAGTCACCAGTGGGCATGAAAAGGACCCTAATGGGTCACCTTGGTGATTGATAATGCCTTGAGGAGTGGGGTGGTTTTCCTCAGTACTGCAGAAGCAGGGAGGAGAGGCTCAAGCCCTTTCCATGTGGTCCTGATCTTGCCCCATGGAGGTACACACATATTAAAAACTCTCCTCCTTTTCACGCATTTGCATCGCGTCTGCTTGGGCCCT
Organism: Varanus komodoensis; assembly: GCF_004798865.1. NCBI lineage: Eukaryota > Metazoa > Chordata > Lepidosauria > Squamata > Varanidae > Varanus > Varanus komodoensis. The sequence continues at coordinate 1,129,337 of NW_025336635.1, forward strand.
CCATTTTGCTTCAGCTGTTTTTGTTCATATCCACTTTGCGGGCTGGCCCTGCTGCAGCTGGACTCCTTGGTCGCTGCAAGTGCCGGCCATGCGAGGGAGAGAAGGAGTCCAGGTACCACTGCCTGGAGAATAGAACAACTTCTGCCGACAGAGCAGTTGCTGCCCGCTCAGTCACCCACTCTGCCCCCAAATTGAGAAATGCTCAGTGTGGTGGCGCATTGGGAACTGAAAAGGCAGCCAGACAGGAGTGCTTCTGTCTGAACCTTGCTTCTGTTTTCATCACAGATCTCTTGACCTCCTCAGACAGGGCTGGAACATGCAGCAGAAAGCAAACTCCCAAATCACATTCAGCAGCCCCCATGGCCTTCGGTGAAGAGTAGCTTTGGTCTCTTTATGCTGATCTCTTTCTGCTCTGCCTCCAGCCTTCTGCTGAATCACTGTGCCACATGCATGAGGTTTCCCAGATTGCCCAATGCCCAGGCTGCGCTCGATGCCAAGTCACCCAATTGACTCAGTTTCCAATGCAAACACCATGCACGCACCCCACTGAACGCAGTACAGAGACACATCTCATCTCCTGGGGGATTCCAGAAGGCCATCGCATAATGCCGGGGTGTGCCAACATTCCAGCTTGTGCCTGGAAATGCTTACCAAGGCCAGGCACTTCTTAGGGAGGCAAATACAGGAAAAGGGCAAGACTCCACTGAGGACAAGGCTTTAATTCCTGCCACGAGCTCTCAGGTATCAACATTCCGACACGATTTCTCAGCATCGGTGCTTGGAGGAAGATAAGGTCAGCCTAGGTTCTCCCAGGCACGGTGTTCTTTCTTTCACCCACCCAAATAGTGGAGTAGGCACTCAAAGGTGGACTCTAATGAGCTAATTTTCCCCTCCTTGCATGAACCTGGAATTCCAAGATTTTCTTTATACAGGACTGAGAAGCAGCTCTTGATTAACGAGCAAATGACGGAAATTCTTGTCTGCTCCAAAAGGTTTGATCCACACTGATGGCAGATTAATAGCCATGAGATAGCGCAAGTTAAGCTATATCATTCTCTCCCTCTAGCATTCCAGGCCCCTGCACTCTGGGGAGTTCAGCGAGTGTGGTGCAGTAGCTCGGAGTGTGGGACTGGGGCTCAGGTGATCTGGGTTCGAGTCCCTGCTCATCCATGGAGCCACCTGGGTGGCTCTGGACCCATCACAGACCTCAGCCCAACCTACTTCACAGGGTTGTTGTTGTGGGGAGCAGGAGGAGAATTGTGTGAGCAGCTATGAGTTCTTTGCAAGAAAAAAAAAGCAGGCTATAAATCTAATAAACAAATAAACCAAAAGTCTGCATAAGTTATTGGGAATGCTAAAAGATCTGTGGTCTCTATTCTTAGACTATCTCAAGGTGGTTCCCACATGCAGTCTGTGATAAAAGCCTTCCAGAGCAAGGCAAGATCTCAAATGATCCATGGATCTGCCTTGTGCAGATCCATCTCCTGGAAACAGTGTGGCCCAAGTTCCTCCATGCTGCTTTCGGTGTTCCATGTTGTGTGTCCCACTTGGCATGTGCTGGGTTTCTTGTGATTAGCTGTAGCGTAAATGAAATCTTGCCCCTTTGGAAATACCCCACCAAGACAACTTCCCCTCTGCTGGGTAAGAGCTGTGGAGGCAAAATGACAGCAGGGTGGATTCCACACACACACACACACACACACATACACACACAATAAAAACACGCACACCCATGCTACATCTGGGACTTTCAAGAGCCACAGTCACGATTAAGCAATGAGTCTGGGTGTCACTCAGCAGAAAGATGGGGCAAGGGGTCAGCACTACACAGCAGTTTGCAATTATAATAAAATCTTGGTCTCTCCGGACTACCTTGATGCTCTTGAAATTCCTAAATATGGCCAATTTTTTACTTGTCCCACTTTACTGCTGTACCCTCAGCTCTTTCAGAAGGGAGATACATGTACAACCCTAATTCTCAGCAACTTTTCCCTTGCCAATCTGGCATGGCTGAAACTGTTGAACACCTTTTGCTAGTCTGCCTGTCTGTCTGAATTATAAGGGCATTTCCTTCTGTTGCATTGTTCCAATATCAACAAAATTCCCAAGCAGAACAAAGTTCTACTCTTCCCTTTCAGATTTGGCCCATGAATTTACTTTCAAAGCAGCAAAATTTGATGCCAAGAAATCAGACAGTTAAGCTTTTTAATATTTATATAATTTATTTTAAAAAATATATTAGCTGATACTAATATTATACTGATTGTCATTCAAACTAGTTTTGACTGAATTGGTTGCCTACATATATTTTTTGCTTACAATCTGGACTTGCTAGCTGGTTTTCTACTTTGCTCTTTTCATTGGCTGCTTTGTGACTATAATTAGGAAAAACCATTCCCTCTTCTCTATCCTCTCATCTGTTACTGCAGCGGATGCCTCAGCAAGGGGGGCGGGGGGGGGGGGATTACACTAACAGGTTTAGTTTTCTAGACCCTCCCCCATGTTGCATAAGAATTAATGCCCTGCACAAGCATATTCCCATGATTACTTGGTGGGAAGGGCAGGGCAGTGGTGGGGAAATGTGGGAGACAGAAGGCCCTCAAAATTAAAATTATTAACATTTAAGTTTTTAAAAGAAAGAATGGTTTACAAAGAAATGGAAATACAACTGCGTATTTCTCCTTTCCTCCACTTTGATTCCCACCTTTTGTGCTGCCAGTTACTCTTATCTTTTGTTGCGATGCTGCCTTCAAAAAATGCATGACTCACATTATTTTCCCTGTATAAGCATCACTAAGGATGAGGAATCTGCCAACTTCAGGTTCTCTCCATTTCTCATTTTTTCCAATCTTAAATTCAATTCATTCCACATATTGAGGGAAAGTTCTCATGAAAATTTAAATGGCATTTTCTTCTCCAAAATGCCTTACTGCAGACAATTTTTCCCAATGCACACGTACTTGCCAGCATCTTTTCTGGTTGATACATTTGTAAACGTTATCTTCACAACTGTGCATTTTGTGGGCATTTCCCTCAAGGTGCTGTTTTTTGATGAACTGCTTGATTGAAGAGCACTACCACAACATTCAGAGAAGTGTAAATTATGAAGGGTCACTGAGTTTTCATCCATGCATTGGTTGAAAATTCATAATTGCATTAAAATGTGAATATATTAATTCACATTTTACAGACATCGGTGGTATTGGATGAACATTTCCTCCACTGTAACATTTTATTTATTTATTTATTTTATTTATTAAAACATTTTTATGCCGCCCCATTTGCCGAAGCCTCGGGGCGGCTTACAACAATAAATTAAAACATCATAAATAACATTTTAAAATATATACATTAAAATAAAATACAAATATACAATATAAAATAAGCCACCCTGGCCAGATAAAATTCAATAATATTAACATTTAAAATGCTGCTTAAATAAAAAGGTCTTGGCCTGGCGCCGAAAAACAAATAACGACGGCGCCAGGCGGACCTCTCTGGGGAGCGCATTCCACAGATTGGGCGCCACCGCTGAGAAAGCCCTCCTATGGGTACTCTGCCTCCTGATTTCTTTCACGGAGGGCTCCCAGAGAAGGGCCTCTGCCGCCGATCTCAGGGGGCGGCTGGGCATATATGGACGCAAGCGCTCCTTCATTCGCCTTGAGTGGAGTGCTTTATCAGCAGGATGAATGTGGGGGGAAAGTATAGGCATACCCTGTGGAGAGCATTCCTTCTGAAGTGCGCTCCTGTTTGCAGCCCGTAACTGACTTACCGGAACGTGCCAAGTAACAGGCCCACACCTTTGCAAAGCACGGAGCTGCCAAACGTTGAGTGCCACCACTGGTCTGTCCACCATGCTATCATTCATTCTGACCCAGTTCGCACGATCAGCAACACCTAGAACTGAAGGGTTCCAGTGAGGTTCTAGGGTGTCTACCTGAGCAGGCAATAAGCCACCTCCATGAAGTTCACAACTAGAAATGGCGACCGCTTGCCATGGCTTGTATGCCGTGACAGCTGGCACACAGGGCAGTCCAGCATGGCTCATGCAAGCCTTGCTGGGCACCAGGAATCACGCGCCCAGCTCCCTCCGAGGTCTTTCCCACCACCTTTTCACTAAAAATGGTAAGACTGAATCTGGGACTCTGCGCATGCAAACTATTTATTCCACTGCTGAGCTATGAGTCCTATTTGCATAGCCCAACCCTGGGATCTGTTTCTTAGTTACACTCAAGTATAATGGAATGTGCCATTATACAGCCCTGTTTCCCTGTTTCCCTTCCCGCTTGACTTTTGCTCAAGTCCGTCTTTCTTAGCCTCAAGGCCTGCTGAAGAGCCCGAGCCATTTCTTCAGCCCTCCTGCCTTTGGCTTGCCTGCCCTTGGCTTTGCTACTGGGGGGTTTCTTCCTACTTCCCAACCAGTATCTACTGCATGAGCAAGTAGAAGGTTGACTGGAGTCTCCTGGTAGATCCTGGTGGTTTGCGGAAGATCGGCAAGAGTTTGTGATTCTGAGTACCTTAACAGAACAGTTTAACAATAGCATGTAACTTTGCAAAAGTGGACTTATCACAGCAAACATGTGCTAATTTCCTTTCTCTCAGCCTCTGTTTCCTTGCCTGTATTGCTATCATCTCAGTTCTGCAGACCAGTTAGCTGTGGTACCTTCCCACATCTGTAGTAACTCTGATGTGAATTTGTGTTTATATATTAACAGGATGTCCCAATCAATGGATCACAAGGGACAACATAACTGGCACCATGTACAAGCCCCGGTTTTGCATGAGGTCCCATCATTCATTCATCCATCCATCACCACCTTCAAGTTACTGTTTTGCATTTTGTTAGTAGACCTCAGGTTTCTAGAAGGGGAAGACTAGTGTGGGGTAGTGCTTAAGGACTGGGACCCAGGTGATCTGGGCTCTAGTCTCCACTTAGCCATGGATGACTTTGAGCCAGTCAAAGATTCTCGGTCCTACCTATCTCACAGGGTTGTTGTCGTCAGGATAAGATTGAGAGTAGGAAGAGGAGAATGGTGTAGGCCACCTTGAGCTCCTTAAAAAAAGAAAAAGATGGGCTAGAACTCTAAATAAATAAATGAAGACCAAAGGAGGTCCCGATAGCCTCAAGTCCACCCAGTCCTGCCCTGCGGTGCTTTTGGCCACTTTCCGTGCCCTCACAGGAAGAGGGCTACAAATTGTTTTGTTCCTCTGGCAGTTGCCTCTGGCAACTGAACATACTGGGCCATCACACCATCTCAGCCAATGGAACGCCTCACCACCACAAGCCAATATTTACTTTTCTTTGGAAAAAGTGAATGCCCATGGGTGCTGTTCCTTCCTGATCATCGTAAGAACTTAAGAAACACGATGCTGAGTCAGATGGTCTCTTCGTTTAGTTAGCGATTCTGTCTTCCAGCATCAGCTAACCAGAAAGAAAACGGAAGTTCATAGGAAGGCCAGCTACGCGGCTGCTCAACACAATGCTGGAGAAGGAAGGTAATTTCTAAAAAGAAACATGACCAAAATCAGACTTCTGCTGAAACCATACCTTTCTAGCTGCTAATTGCAAATAGATGCCAGTGGGCGATTCATTTCATTATGCATTTCAATATTTGCATTGTATTTCTTATTCAAAGAAAACGCTTAGAATCCCTAGATGCTGTGTAGCCACAGGGGCCACTTACACCTCCAGGGAAAAGGACATGCGTCACCAACGAAGAGGCCAAACAAGGAAGGCTATTTGTGCAGGTATAGGCACCGGTGGCGGTGCTGGTGGTGGCATTGCTTAGAATAGGAATACTGTACATCTCACCCTTATGCAGGAGACAGTGCCCAGGTGACCCGTGGGCTAGTTTCAACACTGTCCAGGTGCGATTCATGGACAACTTGTGGATCCATCTCTTCCTTCTGACGGTCCTTTATCTGTAATCACACCTTGGACTGGGAGGCCCTTCAGACAGAGGAGGTAATAAAGGGCTGTCTTATGGCAGCCCTTCAAAAGAGGACATCTAGCATGCCTGGCCTACCTGTTTCTAGCCAGCCCTTCAGGTGTGTGGCAGAAGGCCTGTCCAACATGTCCTACCACCAGTTGCGGTTCAGTCGGGAGGCACCTAGGACAGAACCTTCTCTGCTGTGGCTCCCTGCCTTGGAAACTCCAGCAGGCCAGGCTGGCCTGCCTTTTCTATGTCTTATAGGAAAAACTTTTTTGAGCCTTTCTTTAGGGTTGGGGACCCCATTCTCAACTGCGCTATCTTTTTCTCCAGCATGGCTACTTTAACACAGTTTTCTACATCACTTTATTGCTATACGCTGGTTACCATCTTGCTTTCACTGCAATCGTTCCAGAATTATACTTCGCATGGACCTATTGGAAGCACCCAACTTTGAGTGAGTCCGGCCTAAATTAATTCCATCTCATTGATTCCTGCAAGTCTTTTCTATCTATGGCTCCTTGGAGTTCTGCATTTCCCTCTCAATCATGGGAATATGTTTACTGTAATCATTAAAACAATATGCTCTTGCTTCTAATTTAGCACAAATGAGTAAGACAGCCAGTGGTTAAGAATGTGGGACCGAGACTCAGGCCATCTCAGTTCCAGTTCCCTCTTGGCCATGGAACTGACTGGGTGACTCTGGGCCACCCACAGATTCTCAGTCCAACCTACCTCACAGGGTCGTTGTGGGGTTAAGACTGAGAGCAGGAGGAAGAGAATGATGTGAGCTGCTTTGAGTTTGCTATAAGAAAAAAGGTGAGACATACATCTAATAAATAAATAAATAAAATTCAGAATGAGTTTGAAGAAATGGAGAGCAGGATGAACACTAAGAAGAAGAAGAAGTGTAACAGAGACAAGTCCAAAATGGTTCCTTTAGGCCATGAGATCCACAGCCTCAAATGAAGAATTACAGGGTGAAAAATACCTGACTTGCCAATAGTGTGCACGATCACTGATGAGTCAGCTGTTGCGGCAGTTCAGTTCGGCTATTGCGACATCTGTCTGCAGCATGATGTGGCTATTAAAATAACAGAAATTTATCAGATCTGAGATATAGCCAGGAATAGTTCCACTATTATGCTCTGCCCTACCTCACTTTCAGATAAGGCTTTTATTATGTAATCAGACAGCCTCATTCAAGTAATTTTATGGGGAGGTCAAGATGATAATGCCTTGAAATTGTAGCCCTCACTTATTTTTCTACTGCTTCCACCATCCTTTTTTCGTACCAGAAAAAAATAGAAAGAATAATTTAATTGTAAGTCGTGCAGGGGAGTTAAGAGAAAGGTGACTAGCAAAATTCATAACAATTGCCTTTTGATTGGTGAGAAAGAAAAGCAGCCTAGGCCCTTGACTTTAGAAGCATAAACTAAATACCATGCTGAAAACACAGCTAAGAATCATATCTAAGAAATAACAAGTATGTAGTTCACACGTGAGTAACTATTTGTTTGAGTTGCTTGCCTGCCTGCCTGCCTGCCTGGCACCCTGGGTTACCATGAATGAGAGCATGAGCTTGGCTCCTCGTTAACCTTGGATTCCGCCTCTAGATTGCCAAGGGCAGCCAAAGTTCTGGGTTCTGGCAGCCTGCTAACAAAGCGGGTTTGCATGACACAACTAGCAAATGTTGCTCTGTCATGTCGCCCAAACTCCATCATGGAACATTTGGGTTTAGGAAAGCACAAACAGAAGCGACTGTCTGCACGACGGTTCCTCAGCCCCATGACTGCATGCTGTGTCACCCAAAAGGGAAAGCACAACTGCGGCCAGAGCCACAGAGCTCCTCAGCAAGAGTGGCCCCTGGCCAGATTTTAGCCGAACATCCGATAGCAGCTCCCAACAGAGCGATCTGCCTGTGGAGCCAATGGCCTGCGGAGGCCACGGGAAGTTCCCGAGTCGTGACAGAACCGCCTCTGTCAGGCTTGTTTTAAACCAGACCCCTGCACTGGGCTCAGTTGCAAAAACGCCCCGTTTGATCTCAGGATGCCATGAGATAATCACACTCAGACAAGAGTCTCTCTGAATTGATCCAACAGGTTCCAAAAGGTTGCCCTGTGCATAAACGAGCTGAAACACCCGTGCCGTTTTTCAGCTCTCCGCCAGCTATTTTTCTCCCATTTCATTTCCTGCTCTGCTAAGGAGGACCCAGCACGCTTTGTCAACTATCACGGGACGCCAGGTAGGAAGGATCCTGCACCAACATCATGCATGACAACAACAGATATGCCTTATCAACACTAAGTAATATGTGATAGGTTTGATCTAGTCCTTAATAAGTGACTGCAGTTAAGACTTTCCTATATTTAACAAAGCTTATACAGCACTTAAATGTTTTCCAAAGGCCAACCCTGACGTGCCTTCTGATAGCCAGCTCTGATACTAATTAAAGTAAGCATCTGTGCCATGTCCGACAACTCCCCTCAAAGCTATATTTAGCCATCAGGTGCATAGTGCATATATTTACATATTTGGATCAACCACCACCTAGCTGTTTCCTGAACATTTTAGCAATTCCCACTCATTTATCATGCTGTCAGTGGGACAAGTCCTCACTGGGAGTCAACACCCACATACCAAAGTCCTCCACAATGCAGAACTGTCGTGTTGGCTGCCCTTCCTTCAGGCTGATTTCAGCTTTTTGGTGGATGAGTTGAACGGTACCAAGGTGAGGGACAAAGCACCTGCTTTGCATTCAGAGAGTCCTAAAAGCAACCTTCCAACCTCCAAACAGGGTTGGAAAAATTCCCATCTGAAGCTCCAGGCAGGTACGATTGCCAGTGTTGATTTTACTGAGGTAGATGGACCAAATGGCTTGATTTGGTCTCCAACAACTGCTGATGCTTCTGCTTCCTTCCATCTTTCCAGGAAAGGCTTGTGGCTGTGCAAAGAGAGAGAACCAGTCCCCCTGTCCATTTTTGCTTCTTTTGCCATTCACACTTTTTTGAAACTTGTATGGAAATTTGCACAGACCCAAAGACCCAGTGCAGTCTGTTCACTCAAGGAAAGCCAAACATTTGGTTTCTCCAGAATTTGTTTGTTTGTTTGTTTGTTTGGGATATTTCTAGGCCATCCATCACTCTGAGCCTCTGGACGGCTCACAACAACAAACACACACAAATTTAAGCATGCACAAATGAAGCAAGTCTGTGTATTCCAAGCTTGGAGAAGGAGGTGTGCTCAGAATGCTTGAAGTTCTGGGTGCCAGTTGGCTGTCAGCCAGCTGATGGTATAACAAAAACCCAGAGGTAGGGGAAGAGTTGAGGGCAGGCACTTCAATCCACTGCGAGGTACCCAGCCCATCATGCACATGTTAGAGGTGCAGAAGAACTGAAACTGAAGACCTCAAGCCAACTTAAAGTGAAGACCTTAGAAAGCTGCCTTCTGTTTAAGGTCAGAAAATAATAAGAATGAAGTCCGTATGTGCAAGAAGGGCTCTGTGAGGGGAGAAGCTGGCCAAGGTCACTTGGGTGGGGTGCCAGGTATATATTAAAAGACTGATCAATTGCATTCCAGTCCTGCCATAGTTGAGACACCCTCTTTTGTGACACCCTGTTCAACTGCCTCATATTAAGAATAATGCAAGTGAGTCTGGAACAGCATTATGAGATAAAATTGTGTGAACTTGCTTAAAAGTGCATCAGAAACCTTGGAAACAGTGAGGAAGGCTTATGGAGAAGCTGAGCTATCATCTGCACAAGTGTACTTGTGGCACAAGCTGAGATCGGCTCAACTGGGATCCTTTGTCATGACAGTGCACCGAGTCACAGCGCTTTGGCTGTCAGAGAGTTTTTCGCTGAAAACGCATCACGGTGCTTCCCCAGCCAGCCTACAGCCCCGACTTGGCTCCTTGCGCCTTATTCCTCTTCCCAGAGATGAAGAATGGTTTGAAAGGACGCCATTCTGGTCATGTGGATAACGTCCAAAGAGCCACTATGCAGGCTCTAAGCACTTTTAGACTTCCAGGGAAGCTATGAAGACTGGAAAAATCACTGGGAGCGTTGTGCACACTCACAAGGTGCATACTTTGAAGGAGACAGTGTTCAATTGTAAAATGTTTCAATAAAAGAATTTTTAAAATATTATTCTCGTTACTTTCTGGACACACCCCGTATGTCCATCTAACCACGCTCCCTCTGCATGACAGGCAACAGGTCTCAGGGCGACACCTCAAAGAGACAGTACTTGGCGAGGTGACTTGTATACACAGCATCCTCCCACCTCAGCAACAGAGGGAACACACGCGCTAGGACAGGGTTCAGTCCACGTGATGCTGCTGAACGCTGGGCTTTTGATAAAGCCTGGGTTATACTCTGGTCTGAACCCAGCTGAGACAACAAACCATGGTGAACAGCCCCCAATTCACAACCCAACAACGCACCATGGATTCTCCTCATGGGTTGTTCAGGGTTAGCAAGCCAGGCCTTGTTAGTGCAGCTGGGTTCATATAAGATGATAACCCGCATTTCAACAACAACCCATACTCAACCCATATATAAATAACCCTTGGGTTAAGGGGAGTTGGTGTGGCATAGGGGTCACAGTGCTGGATTGGGACTTGGAAGATCTACTTTCTAGTCCCTGCTCAGTGATGGAGCTTAGGCGTTCGGCCTAACCTCCCTCACAGTAACATGGAGAGGAGAACCTTGTAAGCTGGCTTGCATTCCTTGAAAGAGGCAGAAAGGTGGAATATCAATGCAAATGCTGCTGCTGCTGCTGATGATGATGATGTTCTGAACTCACTCTAGTCCTGGAGCAATCTTTAAGGCCTAATTGGAATTGCTGGCAGCTTTCCCTTCCAGAACAAAATGGATGCTGCAGCCCAAGGTATCCAGGTAAAGCCCATAGAATGCATCACACAAAATTAAGTGTGTCCAGAAATTCAGCATATTTGAGCTGTTCTGTAACAAAGGGACCACTGCAGATTCCAACACTGATCAAAGGACTCTGTTGGGGGAAAACAATACGGTCTGGTGCTGCTTGAAAGCCTAAAAAGCTTATAGAATAAAAGATGTTCATGTTATCATGTTTTAAGCACACTCTCCCCGTGCATAATAGAACTCTGTGATGCTTAACAAGGCTGCAAAGGAACAGGGGGAGCTGAGGGGGGAACCAAATCAACACCCACCTGGGAGAATATCCACTGAGCTCAGTGGGACGTGTTTTGGAGTACTCGTGAGAGGGATTAAGAACGGAGCCTCTAAAGCCAGCACCAGGTGCTGGATGAGATTGAAAACCATTTCCTTGCTTGATTTGTATGAGACTCCCTTTTCCAGCAGGGGAGGCACTCTGATGCCCCCTCCATGTATTTTAGACTACAACTCCCATCAACTACAGGCAGCATAGGAGCAGTGCTTTTCTTGTTAAAAAAAAAAAAAGGTGCCAGAACTCATGTCTTGGGGTCACACTTTTACACTAAAAAAGATTTTCAATTCACCAACTTTTTTTGAAATAAAGAACTTATTTACCTTTTGCAGGTAGCCAGTCACTCTACACACACATAAACATAATGGTCACCGCCGGCAGTAAGCACTCAGTGCGCGACCACACGACCGATCCTAAGCCGAGCAGCGTCCCAAGCCGAGCAGCACCCTCACAATCAGTGCCGACACACAAGCAACCCGCAGGCACTATGTTAATGAACCTGCTACGCCCAACAGGGCGATTCACAATCACTTGGAAAGATGCATCAAAAAAAGGTGCCGGAACGCTGTTTCGGTGCGTTCTATGACAAAAAGAGCCCTGCATAGGAGAATATGACAGCTAAAGTCTGGAGTTGTATATCTCTGTCTTACCTACTACACAACACCAGTATCACAAAAATATCATGAAAGGGAACAATGGAATTACTAGTAGCCACTGTGCTACTACTAGTGGTACTACTACTAGCAGTAGGTACCGCATGGAGAGGAGGTGTGCTTGCCTTCAGAGAACCCCTCCCAAGGGAATGGGGTCCAGGCATGGTCATAAGGAGCGTTCCTGGTGGTAAACACTAGATTGGCTTCAACAAACCACTCTGTGCATGCTCAGAGGTCCAATTCTGGGTGATTTGCACTTGGAAGCAATAAAGGAAGCTGCGAGGAAACCCGTCTATGGCTAGTGATCGTTTGAAGGTGGAACCTTAGCTCACAACAGCGTAGCTGTATACGGTCTGTTACCACATTGCTGTGTTTATGAGGGGAAAATGGGGAGCCCCCTTTACTCCCCCCACTTCCTTGTCCTTCTCTTTGACACTCACCGTCGCAGTTGAGCAGGCTGCAGAGCTGACGATGTCTGGAAGCAGCCCTGGCAGGAACACGGCTCACAGAATTGTCCCACGATGACCTGAACAGCCAGCTTGAGGTTCATATTATACAAACTATTCAAATTATACAAATCATGTCTGCATTTGTATCTATCTGTTTAAATTAGGCCAAGTCAATTGTATGCAACTTGGCATCCCCTTCTCGTTTGCGGCTGATCGCTCATTTCCTCATCTTGGGTGAGGAGGCACTGAACTTGCTACACGGAATGGGAGGGGGCAGCTTGGCCAGCCCCCTGCCTGAAGCAGGGAATCCTCAGGGGAGCAGTGCTCAGCCCATGCCTGCCTTGAGGGTGGCCAGGTGGGGTGGCCGGAGGCTAGCACGTTTCGAACGCAGTGCTGTCCCTTGCAGAATAGAGGCCTGTCACTACAATGGGCCCTATATGGGGTGGGGGGGCTATTAGAATCACGGAGGCCAGTACCACCAGCCAGGACGCAGGTCCGGTTCGGGTTGCCCCGCCCCCCCGCACAGGTGAGAGCGTGCTGGACCGGGCGGGGATTCGGAAGCGCCCTGCGGCCTCAAAGCGCCGGCGGCGGCAGCGAGAACCAGCGCTCCGGACAGGAAACATCTCCCCTGCGCTGCAGGAAGCACCTTTGCACACCACCGGCTGCACGCGGTTCCCCCGCGCTGCAGGAAGGAAGGACCTTCGCGCGAAAACAGCTGCACGCTGCTGTGCCGCACCGCCGACGGAGGCCAGTACCACCGGCCAGGATGCAAGACCGGTTCGGGCTGCCCCACCCCCCCCACACAGGTGAGAGCATGCGGGACAGGGCAGGGCTTCGGAAGCGCCCTGTGGCCTCAAAGCGCCGGCGGCGGCAGCGAGAACCAGCGCTCCAGACAGGAAACACCTCCCCTGCGCTGCAGGAAGCACCTTCGCGCACCACCAGCTGCACGCTGCTCCCCCGCACTGCAGGAAGGAAGGACCTTCGTGCACCACCGGCTGCACGCGGCTCCCCCGCGCTGCAGGAAGGAAGGACCTTCTCGCGCAAACAGCTGCACACTGCCGCGCTGCGCCGCACCGCCGATGGAGGCCAGTACCACCGGCCAGGACACAGGACCAGTTCGGGTTGCCCCACCCCCCCACACAGGTGAGAGCGTGCGGGACCGGGCGGGGCTTCGGAAGCGCCCTGCGGCCTCAAAGCGCCAGCGGCAGCCGAGGCCGGCGGCCGAAGGGCAATGGCCAAAGGGCGGTCGTCGCTGTTTGGGAACTGTTCGGGGGCCGAGTGGGGGTGCTGGGCTGGCCAGGGGCTTTTGTTGAAATTGGCCCGCCTACCATTGAATGTTAGGGAAGGGGAGATTTTTTTTTAACTGCTTTTATAATTTTATTCTGTTTTAATCTGTTTTATGGAGTCGTCCCTGGCCATGTCGACGTTTAAGTTTCCTGGAGAGCGCACGGGCGCTGCCATTGGCGTGGTCATGGGCAATGGATGTAACAGCGGTGGGGGCTTAACATGTCCGCGTAGAAGAAGGAGGGACAGATGGCTGACACCTGTGCCTCCTTCTGGTTCTGCCCCCAGCCAGAGGGTGCCAGGTAGCCTTGTCAACCACCCCTCGGGCCTGACGGTGCTGCTGCTCAATGCCAGGTCGGTCAATAATAAATCTTCCCTCATCCATGACTTGATTGTGGATGAGGGGGCCGACCTGGCTTGCATAACGGAGACCTGGGCGGGAGGGGGGGGATGTTGCCCTCTCTCAACTGTGCCCGCCCGGGTATCTGGTTCAGCACTGTTCACACCCAGAGGGGAGGGGAGGGGGAGTCGCTTTGGTTTACCGAGCCTCCATCTCTCTCACGGGACTTCCGGTCCCTTCGTGGCCAGGGCTGGAGTGCCTCTACTTGGTGTTGGGCGAACGAGACAGATTGGGGATTCTATTGGTGTACTGTGCACCCTTCTGCCCAACAGTCTCCCTACCTGAGCTGACGGAGACCGTCTCGGACCTGGTGTTGAGGACCCCCAGGATGTTGGTCCTGGGGGACTTCAATCTCCATGCTGAGTCTGGTCTGACCAGGGCGGCTCAGGACTTCATGGCCTCCATGACGGCCATGGGGCTGTCTCAACATGTCTCCGGCCCGACCCATGAACGTGGACACACTCTGGACCTGCTTTTCTCGACGGGGCAGGAAGAGGGTGACCTGAGGGTGAGGAATTTATGTTTGACTCCCCTGTCATGGTCAGATCACTTCCTGGTGAGGTTTGTGCTCGAGAGTGGCCTCTCCATCTGTAAGGGTGCGGATCCGATTGTGTGGGTCTGCCCCCAGAGCTGGATGGATCCGGGTGGATTCCTGAAAGCCCTGGGGGAGTTTCCAGCTGACAAGACTGGTGCTCTTGTCGAGGCTCTGGTCAAACTGTGGAACGGAGAGATGACCAGGGCTGTGGACACGATCGCTCCTAAGTGTCCTCTCCCACCGGGCAGAGCCCGCTCTTCCCCTTGGTATACACCTGAATTGCGGGTGATGAAGCAGGTTGGGAGACGGCTAGAGCATAGGTGGAGGAAATCACGGGATAAATCTGACCGAACACACTTGAGAGCCCACTATCGGGCCTATGCTGTGGCGGTGAGGGCAGCGAAAAAGAAGTTTTTTCCGCTTCCATTGCCTCCTCACAATGCGGTCCAGCGGAGCTTTTTCGAGTGGTGCAAGGCCTGGTTCACCCGGGTCCTAAGGAAGATCCAGTTCCACCCTCAAAGGCCCGCTGTAATGACTTTGCCAGGCATTTCAGGGAGAAAATCGCTCAGATTCGTCATGAGCTGGACACCACTAATGAATCAGAGGTTTCTGGGGAGACGCCAATGCTGCCATCTGGTCCAGAATTATTGGATGAATTTCAGTTATTGCGGCCCGATGATGTGGACAAGGTGCTTGGACGAGTACGTCCCACCACTTGCCTATTGGAGCCTTGCCCGTCTTGGTTAATAAATAATTCCAAGCACGGGATTGGGACCTGGATCTTGGAAGTGGTTAACGCTTCTCTGAGGGAGGGTCGGGTGCCTGCCCCTTTAAAGGAGGCGGTAGTCCGACCGGTCCTGAAGAAAGCGTCACTGGATCCAGAGATGGCCACTAACTATATACCTGTGGCCAACATCCCGTTTCTGGGCAAGGTGTTAGAGCAGGTGGTGGCGGGACAACTTCAAGCACTCTTGGAGGAAACTGATTATCTGGATCCTTTTCAGTCCGGCTTCAGACCCGGGTACAGTACTGAATCTGCCTTGGTCGCCCTGTACGACGACCTGTGCAGGGAGAAGGACAGGGGGAGTGCATCCCTGTTGGTTCTTCTGGACCTCTCAGCAGCTTTCGATACCATCGATCATGGTATCCTTCTGGATAGGCTAGCGGGATTGGGGGTCGGAGGCACTGCTTTGCAGCGGTTCCGCTCCTATCTCAACGGTCGATTCCAGAAGGTGGTGCTGGGGGACTATGGCTCTGCGCCATGACAGCTATGCCATGGAGTACCGCAGGGCTCCATTTTGCCCCCTTTGCTGTTTAACATCTACATGAAACCGCTGGAAGAGTTCATCAGGAGGTGTGGGCTGCGGAATCATCAGTACGCTGATGATACCCAGCTCTACCTCTCGTTTTCCACTAATCCAGGTGAGGCAGTGGCTGTGCTGAACCGGTGCTTGGCCGAGGTAATGGGCTGGATGAGGGCCAATAAACTGAAGCTCAATCCAGACAAGACGGCGGTCCTGTTGGTTGGCGGATCGGGCTTCGGAGAGGGTGGATTTGACCTAGTCCTGAATGGGGTTGCACTCCCTCTTAGGGACAAGGTCCGCAGCTTAGGAGTACTCCTCAACCCGGAGCTTTCATTGGAAGCTCAGGTGACAGCGGTGGCGAGGAGCGCTTTCCTTCTGCTTCGGCTGATTCATCAGCTGCGCCCCTACCTGGAGTATGACTGCCTGGCGACGGTGACACACGCACTGGTGACTTCCTGCCTTGACTTCTATAACGCGCTCTACATGGGGCTACCCTTGAAGACGGTCCGGATACTTCACTTGGTTCAAAATAGAGCTGCCAGGCTGCTGATGGGGACGGGGCGTTATGTTCACATGACTCCAGTCCTCCGTCAGCTTCACTGGCTTCCCATTGAAGTCCGGGCCCAATTCAAGGTGTTGGTCATGACCTATAAAGCCCTTAACGGCTTGGGTCCTGGTTACCTGAAGGAGCGCTTACATCCATATATGCCCACCCGCCCCTTGAGATCTGCAGGAGAGGCCCTTCTCCGGGAACCCTCCGTGAAAGAAATTAGGAGGGTAGGTACTCGGACGAGGGCTTTCTTTGCGGTGGCGCCCAATCTATGGAATGCGCTCCCCAGAGAGGTCCACCTGGCGCCGTCGTTATTTGTTTTTCGGCGCCAGGTGAAGACCTTTTTATTTAAATGTCATTTTAATTGTTAACAATATTTGCTTATTTATCTGGCCAGGGCGACTTCTTTTATATTTTTTATTTATTTTATATTGTTAATTTTAATTTTATATCGTTATTTTTGTATTTTATTGTATTTTATTGTGTTGTAAGCCGCCCCGAGGCTTCGGCAAGGGGCGGCATAGAAATGTTTTAATAAATAAATAAAAATAAATAAGAAAAGTAGAGTTGGAAGGGGCCAGGATGGCCATCAAGTCCAATCCCCTGCCGTTGTCAATGTGTGGGTAGTTGAAGCCCCCCGTTATGACAGCACTCCTTGGTTGGGGGCCTCCTGGATTTCACTTCCTATCTCAAGACCACCCTGCGCATTCTGGTCCCGGGGGCGATCGCACACACCCCTTTGCCCCGCAAGCAAGGGGTGCTTCTAAGGGGCCATTTCCCTCCTCCTCGGAATGATGCCCTCCTCCTTTCTAGAGTCATAGAATTGTAGAGCTGGAAAGTAGGCCTGGCTGGACAGCTGCTGGGGGCCCACGCCCCGCAGGGGCCAATTCTCCAGAACCCCCTGACCCTTCCCAGCTTCATCCGTCCTTCTCATGCATTGCACTCTGTCCATCACGTCAGCCATGCTGGTCATGAGGAACGAGAGGAGAAGAACAACAGCGAATGGCGACCCGCTGAGGCCGTTTGCCCAGGCGTCCTCAGAAACCTGGCTCCAGCCCTGGGGTGAGGGGCTAAGGGGCAGGGGCTTGCCAGCAGACGATTGGATTGGCCCCAGCCATGAAATGCTTCAGCTGGTACTTCCTCTGCACCAGCCTCTGCCGAAGGCACAAGAGCAAGCCAAGCGCCTCCTCTCATCCCCAGCCCAGCCCAGCCCTG
Source organism: Varanus komodoensis (assembly GCF_004798865.1). Taxonomy (NCBI): domain Eukaryota; kingdom Metazoa; phylum Chordata; class Lepidosauria; order Squamata; family Varanidae; genus Varanus; species Varanus komodoensis. The sequence continues at coordinate 1,146,865 of NW_025336635.1, forward strand.
CCAGTCAGCAACCCCCGGGAAGCCTTCCAGAAATGGAAATGTGTTCTGATCGTTTTTCTCACAGTGACCTCAAAGAAAGAGGGAGGGGTGATGAGCAATGCAGTTTAAGAAGGGGATTTGTTGGATCTGGGAGACGGCGTTCTCAGCTATCCCCTCCCCCATCCCACAAACCACAGGAAAAGCTGCTGTGAAGGCTGACTCACCTGTTCTGAAATGCCAGGTACCCTCACTGGCATGTCACTGCAAACACCCCCCCTCCCTCCCTCCCTCCCTCCCTCCCTCTCTCTCTCTCTCTCTCTCATGGCCCTCTGGATGTTGTGGCTTGTGGCCCACTGGATGTTCTTCCAGCTAGTGGCACTACCATGCCTTATGCTTGGTTGTGCTGGCTGGGGATGATGGGCATTATAGGGCCAAACATCCGTAGGCAGAGATTTGGCAGGGGAAGCTTTGTCCCCGAACAGACAATGCTTCACCGGGTGGATTTCTGCCTGGCTTTCTATTATTATGCATGTAAGTATCCCCTTCATTTCTATATGGCCCAATAGCCAAAGATTCATACTTGGGCATTGATACAATTGCTGGCTAGAGAAAAAGGCTCCTGGGCAAAGGTGAAGCCACTTCAGAGACCCTGCAAGGAGAGCTGAGCTCTGCAGAGAACACACTGGCAACGCACTTGAGAGGAATCCAGATGCTATCCTTAAAAAGCAAAACAAGAGATAATACTGGGCCAGCAGCCTGAGCCTTCACGAGTTTGGTAATGGCCAATGTGATATGAGCAATATTAAGATCTATACACTTGAGGGGATGAGGTATTTTAGTTCAGGCCTCCCTGCGCTAGGACATCGCTACGTTCAGTGCTTGTAAGGGCTGGTTTGGGCATGCTGGAAGATGTAGGCCTTTATTCTGTCTAAACATGCATTGGATTGCATCCTAAAATTCATGAACAGATTGGTGTTTTCCACCAATTATCACTGGGATGCAAGCTGGCCGTGTAACAGAGAGAGAGAGAGAGAGAGAGAGAGAGAGAGAGAGAGAGA
>NW_025336635.1:1148001-1173649 GCF_004798865.1 Varanus komodoensis
GAGAGAGAGAGAGAGAGAGAGAGAGAGAGAGAGAGAGAGAATGAACAGCTAAGAGACCACAAATTCAAACAGGATGTTGAATTTGGGAAGGATTCAGAAAGAAATTGTTCCAACCAGGATTAAGGCGAATGATACACTGACAAAAGATTAAAAGGGGAATGTGTTGCTGGTTATTAAATACTTAACTAGATCTTAGCATCAATGCAACAATTGTTCTTCCTATCCATAAAAGTTAGTTGGGGGTGGGATGACTTGTAAATCAGCAGGGAAATAGATTTAGGTGAAATGTTAGTCACCAGCAAACAAGCTAATTGGAAAGGTTAGGGAATGTCTTTCTCCAGGAAGGGATTCTGTGATTCAAAACCATATTTGGGCTGGATTTAACAAAACTTGTGGGCTGACGTTCTGGGGAATGTAACAGGGAAGGCAGCGTGATGGGGGAAATCATAGTTGCCTGTTTGCATGCGTGGAGTTGTCCCCCCAAAATGCCACGGAAGTAGATGTCTAGAAGAAGTGAAGACATGGAGGGAATGGGTGTGCGAGGCATATTCCCAGAAGAGCTGAGTTATTGTGCAAGAGGAGGGGGCAGCTTAGAGCTTCTTAAAGGGGCAGATATGGGGACACCACAAGAGGGCCTATGGCTCTGTTGTGGTGATTATCTCTGACAGTGAAGGCTAGACAAAAGAATGTGGGAATTCGAGAGTTCAGTTATCCAAATCTCAGTTGGTACAATCAGACATCAATGCAAATGCACGTATGCCCACTGATTCCTGCCTCCTCCAGCTTGATCCATTTCCCCTCAAGTCAGATTTGGACTGGATGAGCCTCGGGGCAGGGACCTGCCTCTTTCTTGTACTTTGCAAAACATATGAACATTCATCCATTCATTCATTTAAAGCTTTTCTATACTATCCCATACGTAGATGTCTTGGGACAGTTTACAGAACATGGATGGAGACCCATCTTTAAAAATGACCGAAGAGCCTGACACACTGCATATTATTTTCTTGGAAATAAATTGCAAGAGATTTCAGAGTTCAAGGAAACTAGGCATGTTTCCTTGTGAGGGTTTCGCCTTTCCCTCATCAGAGGTAACAGAGTTCTGATCAAGGAGTTCTCAGGATGGGCTGAATGAAGTCCTTCTGTGCTGACGTGCACCATACGTAATCTTAAATCTTAATGGCAGTTGTGGATTTTATATTGATACTATTTATAGGTCTCTGTTTTGTTTATACTGCCACCAAGTTTCTTTCCTCATTTTTTTCAGCAGTGTCAGGCCAAGGTACTTCTTGGAGCTGAATATAGGAACCCTCTTTCCTGCTCCTCTGCTCTGTCCAAGTGACTTTCTGAACAGGAGGCGCGAGAGCAGGAGGCCTTGTAAAGCTTGCTACTCCTTTTCAGGGTGGCCAGGCCAGCTCTGACCCAACAGCATGGCTTCCTGCCCTTCAGAGAAAAGAGAGAAAAGCTCTCCGGAGCTCTCCATGCTGCATTTCATGGGCGAACGACCTGAGGCCTCTGGGCTGTAAGCTGTCCCCAGCAGACCCCCACCCCGGTCCCCATCTGCAACATGCTCTGCACTCCCAAAAAGTCGTTAAAAGAAAAGTGGCACCCAAGTGCCAAAGGGAAGGGCGAACATGGCTTCTTTGCAAGCTCCATCTGGCTGGCCCCTTGCTTGGTCTACCAGATGCCGTTTTGCAGCCATAAAAAGAATTTTCTCATGGTGCAGGACATTGGGGGGCGGGGGGGACAGAATGGCTCTCAGTGTTCCCAGAGTTGCCCACCCGTGCTCCAGTTGCTTAACTAGGAATAGCTCTGGCCAATCCTTTCTTTCTCCTTAGAGCACTGGTCAGCCAAATGCCTACCGTCCAAGTGCCTGCCATGACCCCCCACCAGGCTGCCTGGCGACCCCATCCTTTCGCCTCCCCTTTCCCCAGTGGCAGGAAAGCCGTCCTGCACCAAAGCAGCAGTGCTGGGGGTCAGAAAGGGTCGTGCAGATGAGCGAGGCAGGGCAAGTCCAGGGAGGTGGCAGGAAGGACATTTCAGGCCAAGAAGCGGTGCAAACGCCGCTGCAGCAGGAAAGAAAAATGGCGTTAGGCAGCAGAGGGAAAGAACTAGAAGGCAAAGAAAGACAGGGAAGGGGAAGGGGAAAGACAGCGGGAAGGAAAGTATTCCACAAGAGGAGGAGAAGCAAGAAAGAAGCAGGGAAGAGAGAGACACGCCCCAAAAATGGCATAGGTCCCATGGGACCAAAAAGGCTCTGTCCCCCTGTGTTAGAATAACGTAGGCTGGTCTTGTAACGCTGCCGAACTGGAGGACCACATAACCCATCATCCCCTCCCCATGGTAATGCTATCTCTGAAAAAGCATTTGGCCATGATTGGGATCTTTAGGGGGAGTTTTTCAACGTACTTCTGCCTTCCTTTAGGCCCACCTCCTTCAACCTGGTGACACCTCTGGATATGTTTTAGCTGGTGCAACCTGAAAACAGGTTTGAAGATACCTTTACACAAGCACAAATGACCAGTGACCTAGTTTACTTAATTTTTTAATATGACCTTCTACCTGAGGCTGTTAATCCACTGCACCTTCTTTTGGTTGTGTTGCAAAACTGATATTCAAGCAATATTCCTTGTCTGGGACTTTTGATGGAAGCTCTCCAGTTCATGACAGCCCTTGCACCTGCCTTGTAAATTCAAGGCCGTGGCTCCCTTCATGGAGTCCATCCATGCCAGAGCTGGTCTTCACCGAGCGATATCCAAGCAGCATTTCCTTTCCTGCTTTTCCATTACATGGCCTCTAGGTGGTGCTACGGGGTTTGGCATAGCACAAATACACAAAAGGGAATCCCGCTTTCTTTGGTTCTGCGGTTAAATGCTGCACTTTCCCGGCTTGAAGAATCTGCCTCCTTGCCATTAAGTACTGGTGAGGCACAGAAGTGAAAGTGGAGGGAGACAACATCTTTAAAGGAACCCATAAAGAACTGAGAGCAGGGAATGATGCACACATGATCACAGAAAAGTCCCCAATTTTTCCTGCCGTGGCAGGGGAGCAGAATGTGTTTCCTCTGCAGCAGGCATCAAAATATTTGTCTCTCTCCAGCCTCTGAAAAACATCAAAGGAACGCCTGAAGGTTCCCTGGAAGTCACGTTTTGCAGTGAGGAGGCTACAAGGGCAACGCTTTGCAAGAGAACAATTCACATGGGAAAGGCATTTTAGTCATGAAGTGTGGTCAGTGCTGCAGTTTACCAGGGATATTACTTGTTCTTTGGTACACAGTCTTGGTAAAAAGATCTAAATTTACCTTTGCACATGGTGGGCATGTCGTGAGTGGAGCCGGCTGGAGCTGGGGGTCAGACTAGATGGCCCAGAAGACCCCTTCGGACTGGCTCTGTTTCTCTGTTCCTTTGTAGAAGAAGTCGTTTCTCTGCATTCAGCAGCATCCACTGCAGAGCAAGTGAGTTCCCAGTCAGGCTTTTTTTGAGCCATCGCTGCTGCCTCTCTCACTATTTCTAAGGATCCAGATGAGAGCGGCTTCAATTTGTGGCCTTCCTCTGTTTTCCCACTGTTGCTTCTGACTTATTTTAAGAGGGAAAAAACTCTTGAAGAAGAAAAGTTGGAATTGCTGCAGACTGATTTTTGATTGCTCGAATGAGAAGCCCTCTGGTCTGGGGGCACCTGAATGATAAGAGCAGAAGAGCCAAACAAATGAAGAGAATATACCATGTTCTGCTGTGCATTATCGGAGGGGCTGCACTAAGCCTTATAAACTAAAGTTTATATTCTTTTTGGCACCAGGTCAAAACCTTTTTATTTAATCGTCATTTTAAAAATTAATATTTTCAACATTTTAACAGTTGCTTTGATTTTGATTTTATGTACATTTTTATTGCTACTATGTTATTTATAGATGTAGTTTTATTGTATTTTGATTTTAAGGATTGTGAGCCGTCCTGAGATGCCATGCATAAGGGACAGCATACAAAAGTTTTAAATAAACAAACAAACCTTGGTGTGAGACCAGGGGCACTGCAAGTGCAGTCAAAGGTTTTGTTTTTATCTGCAAAAGACCAGGAAACATCTTCCCATGTTTGAGCTGGCAGCTTGAGGTATTTCTGGGGTTGTACAACTTTGTGCTCTGAATAGGCTATTTATAATGGAGTGCCTTAGTCATGTCATTGATTCCCAGGGCACCTGGGAGTGCCAGGAGAACCATTTTATTCAAAAAACTGGGTGTGCATAGCAGCCCCTGCCTCAGTTCTTAGTCACTGGATGGATTCAAGGAATAGGAAGTGACTGATGGACATAACTTGGCAAGGACACGCATCTGAGAAGAACTGTTGGTCGCAGGCCAGTGGCAGTTTAAGGAACTGAGAGCAAAGGGGCAAAAGTGAGTGGAGAGGCATCTCTGAACTGGGGTGCAGGATCTTGGCACCTGGGGATTCCAGACTGAGTGCGGCGCGCTGCAGGCGGCGTGTGGTTCTGTGGACCTGCATCAGCTGCAGCCTCCAGAGGTCCCCCGATGGAGCGCTGGAGTTGAAATCGGGATGGAGCACCATTTGCCAGTTGCTGGGCATCTTTTCTGGTCTTGCTCTGGCAAGAAGGAAGGAAATTCCCTTGTTGTTGGGAAATTTATCCAAATTTTCCCAACAATCCTCCCTTTGCCACTAGTTTCGCTATGTGACACGAACAAGTCAGTTTGGATAAATCCTGTTAAGCTTCCTTTTTCCCAGAAAACAGTTTCCATCTCAAAACTAAACTAGTGTGAGGAGAAAGTTATTTCACACAATGGAGACTTGTGTATTTGCTGAGAGTTCAAAGGGTAGGAAAAATCAGATCTTAAAGTGTTGGAAAAATAAAAAGGTGCCGAAATGAAGGAAGCATCGGTGCCAGGAGCACTTCTCTGGGGAGCAGGTTCCAAAGTCATGATATGCATCACAGAGGCAGTGTTGGCGTCTCCACCTGTGCATCATTGTGAAGGGGGAAAGACCACTCCTAAAGCCAGCCCCCAGAAAAGGGGACATATGCTAAAGCGTATGGACAGAGGGCCTTTAGAAAAAATTACTGCCATGGAGTCAGCATGCAGCAGCCTCCATCAAGGAGAAAACTCCAGCGCGGGCCTGAAATGCCCGGCTATGCCTCCTGCCCAGGTGCTACGTGGCGACTGGCCCGCTCAGGGCTCTCTTTCGGTTCTGCATCTTCTCTCCTCTTGACAGCCCTTCAAACGGGGAAGCCTCTGCAGTCAAATGGAGCACCTGGCCACCCAGTTGGCGCAGGAGGGAAATGCGCGTACACACATTCATGCGGTCACACCAGTGCATGGGAATTCACCTCCCCCATTCCTCTTCTTGTCCCTTCCAGTCGCTTGAGAGGCAGCAGGAAAGATAAGCAGGGGCGGGCTGGCATGCGTTCGGAGCCAAGCGGAGCCACTGACAATCACCTGAGGGCAGTGACTGGTCAAGCATGTGAAGCCCAGTCCGGGGCGCTCCACAGGTCACGACTTGGCAAGGAGCCTTACCTGGGCATCCATTGTGTGTGTGTGGGTGGGCAGGCAGGCAGTTGGGCCACTCCCTATTCCCAGAGAAAAGGAGGGAGTCCCTCTCCCAGCTTTCCTAACCATCCGGTTTTGACCCTGGTCATTTATTTGCTTCATTACAAAACCACTCCAAAGGCTTCCAGGAAACTTACCGTAAGTCAAGAGGGTAACATTTGAAATCATCCTTCCCAGTAAAGGTGAAGTGCAAAAATGGCACTAGGAGGCAGAAAGTGTGGTGAGTTTTAAACATTTCTAAAAGCAGAGACATCACCCTGCTGACAAAAGTGCGTATAGTCAAGGCTCTGGTTTTCCCAGTTGCAATGTATGGCTGTGAAAGCTGGACCATAAGGAAGGCTGAGCACTGAAGAATTGAGACCTTTGAATGTTGGTGCTGGAGGAGACTCCTGCGAGTCCCTTGGACTGCAAGGCAATCCAACCGGTCAGTCTTAGAGGAGATAGAAACAGAGCGAGTCAGAAGGGACCTCCTGGGCCATCTAGTCTGACCCCCGGCTCCAGCCGGCTCTGCTCACAACATGCCTCCCATGTGCATGTCCAGCCTATCTTTGAACACCCTCAGCAATGGGGTCTCAACCACCAACCCTGATAGGATCAACCCTGACTGCTCTTTAGAAGGCCAGATGCTGAAGATGAAACTCAAATACTTTGGCCACCTAGTGAGAAGGAAGGACTCCCTGGAGAAGAGCCTAATGCTGGGAACAATAGATGGCAAAAGAAGAAGGGGGCGGCAGAGGATGAGGTGGCTGGATGGAGTCACTGAAGCAGTCGGCGTGAGCTGGTTTATTGGTTGAGTATTTCCAGAATGCTTTGGGCATTTTTAATGCTTTGCTATGTGAACTGCTTAGAGATGATGTTAGAGTAGACAGCAAGAGTTGCAAGTAAATAAAATTGATGGAAGATCCAGGGCTATCTTGATAAACTTGAACACTGGGCTGTAAGCAACAGAACGAGATTCAATAAGGACAAGTGCCAAGTCCTCCACCGAGGAAATGAAACCAAAGGCATCAATACAAGAAGGGGAATAGATGGCTCAACAGAACTGAAAAAGAAAACAATCTCGGTGTTATTGTGGACAGTAGGCTAAACATGAGCCAACAATGTAATGTAGCTGCCAAAAGAGCAAATGTCATTTTAGGATGCATTAACAGAAGTCTTGCTTCCAAATCACAAGAAGTATAGTTCCTCTATACTCCTCACTAGTCAGACCTCACCTGGAATACTGAGTCCAGTTCTGGGCACCAAGTTTTAAGAAAGATGCAGAAAAATTAGAAAGGGTCCAGCGGAGGGCAACAAAAATGATCCAGGGTTTGGAAGCACTATGAGGAGAGATGGAGCGAACTGGGCATGTTCAGCCTTGAGAAGAGAAGACTGAGGGGGGACATGATATCACTCAGTAAGTACCTCAAAGGCTGCCACAAAGAGGAAGGTCAAGATCTTTTCTTGCTGATGCCAGAACATAGGACACGCAATAATCAATACAAGTTGTGACAACCCAGATTCAGGCTGGGCATCAGGAAAAGCTTCCTTGCTGTCAAGGCAGTATGACAGTGGAACCAGCTGCCTAGAGAGGTGGTGGGCTCTCCCACACTGGAGACATTCAAAAAGTACCTGGACAGCCATCTGAGTGGGATGGTGCAAATTGGTGTCCTGCAACAGTAGGGGTTGGCCAGACAGCCTCCTTGGTCCCTTTCAACTCTGCTCTTCTATGATTCTATGGTGCGCATGCCAATGATTTGAGCAAGGCAGGTCATGGGATATCCATGTTGGACAGAACCCTTTCCTCAGGAGATGGGGAGAAAAGTGATGGTTTACTGGAATCTAACAGGAGCTTTGTGGGGTGGGGGAAAGGTTGTCAAATGCAGACCCTTTAAGGAACTTTCCCCAAACTGTCATTCCCCAGATGTGCTGGATTGCAACTCCCATCATCCACAGCTGCTTGGGAATTGTAGTCCAGCATAGGGCACAGCCCCATAAATTCAGACCCTTGGTCCATGTAGCCCTGTATTGCCATTCTGGACTGTCAGCAGCTCTTTGGGGATTGAGGCAGTGTGACTTTTCCCACCTGAGCTGGCTCTGTGGCGGATCAAACCTGGGACTTCTGCATACAGGACGGAGGCTCCACCACACTGAGCTACGGAGCCTCTTGAGACATCCAGTGGGTACCAGGTTGGGAACGACTGAGGCCGACAGAGCATTAGTAACAAGGAAAGGAGCGACAAGTCACAGCCAGTCTGTTGTCTTTCCCAAGGGCCATCAGCAGGATTTCTGGCAAACCACAATTACAGTTCTTATCTGGCCAATTTTGACCACCCAGCCTAGCTCTTAGATGCCTGAGCACTGTTGTTTGTTGTTTTTCAATATTATTATCATTATTTCCCCTAAGGAAATACTCTTCACATGGTTTTAAAACAACCGGAATGTGTTCATCCTGCACTAAAGGAGAGTCCTGCAAGGAGGGAAAATTTGACAGGGCAGCTCAGATAACACAGGAAGGCGTGGGCAGCTCCCAGCTCCTGGATCTGCCTGGTTTTGGTCTTCCTTGCTATCAGACTGGACACTCCTATCGCAGGAAAAGCCCTTTCAACTGGAAGTTACAGATTGGCCTGGCCTGGACAGAATTTGCCCTTTGCTGACCCACAGGCGAAGATGCTGCCTAGGGCTGGGAAGGACCGATCGAGGCTTCGCAGGCCAGCTTCTGAGGTGACTAATCCCCACAAACTCTGGAGAGAAATTCCATGTGTCAGAATCTGAGGTGGGGTGACATAAGCCAGGGGAGACTTCTGCAAAGTCAAATGGATGAAGGTTTCACTAGCGAATGATGTCCAGGAATTAAACCATTTCACCAAAATTAAATCCCAGATGTCAATTGCAGGATCACAGCAAGGCTTTTCTGTGCAGCCCCGGGGATTACATGCTTCACTTTAATGAGGAAGCTTGTGAAAAAGAAAACCTTTCGGGTAATTTTTCACATGGAACTAAAAGCAGAACCCAAAAATCCTCGGGCTTTCGAAGCAGATATCGAACAGACATTGGCCCTTTTCCCACGTTTAGTTCAATCCTGTCGCTCTTCACGTTCTGCCATGCTAACTGCTGGCCCGTGGCAAAAATTCTCCTTTTCTTTCCCTGCAGCAGCCTGGACACCTGTAATTGGCCTTTCTCAAGTCCCTGAATTCCCAGTCAGCAGTTCCCCAGCAGGGAATTAGGGGAACTGCAATCCGAAAGAGGCGGAGGGTGCCGGCCTGGATGAGAATTTCCACTGGATGTGACTTGCAGACAGAGGTACGGGAGGCTTGTTGGCCACCGCTGAAAACGTGGTAATGATGGCTGAGCAGCTGTTTTGCCAAAGGGAGGAATTAGCAAGGGACGCCTTTTCCAGTCCTGCTGCCAGTGGGTGCCTTTTCCCTGCCCCACAACTTCTGCTCCACCCAGCCCTTTCGTTTGCATAACGGATTTTGGCCACGGGCGCCATGTGTGTGTGGTCCAGCTCAGTCACTCTGAGGCGGTCCGGAAAGATCCCTTCCAGCTCCCCAGGGTGGACCCCAGCAATTTCCGCCACCACGCAAAGCCAATGCCGTCTCTCCAGCCGCTTCCAGGGTTGAGGGGGCCCTCCATCAGGGCGGGGCTACGCCTGTGGAGCCCTCACCCAAATCAGTTTCCCCGGGCCTGGACCGGTTTCCCAGGGAGAACGGGAGTTTTCTTTTAAGTTTAACTTAGTCGCCACACAGGCAGGCGATGGTTGAGGTGGGCTGGCACTGCAAAGAGCTTGGCTACTGAGCTTGCTGCGTGGCAATTCAGCTCGTGCCGGGTGTGTGCCTCTCTCCATTGGTTTGTGATGATCTGAGCCAGGGTGCAAATTAATTAAGGAATGTGTTTGTTTGAGAGGATTTGGATGAGAAGTTGATTGGCTGGCCTGGCACTGAAATGCAGTCACATTCAAACGCATTTTACCCGTTATTTATCCATTGGTTCTGTGTTGACATAGGTATCTTCTATGCAGATTTGTACCCTTTAGGACTGGGTTCTGGATCTTTTAAGCGCTGAGCAACACTTTTGCCTCAGCAAAAAGCTTTCTGCTCTTGCTGTCTCTCTCTCTCTCTCTCTCTCTCTCTCTCTCTCTCACACACACACACACACACACACACACACACACACGTACAGGGACTGAGAGAAATTGAGACTTCCAGTTGGGACCCTTCTGCCCACCTGCCAATGCCCTGGAAGAAATTTTGGGAGCCCTGGCAGCTATCACATCATGCCAGGTGCTGACGGTAACCTGTCTGACTGGGTGAGGTGCACACATGGACAACCAGGCGGTAACACAAAGGGATTTGGGTTTGGTTCCATCTTCTCCTGAGAGCTACCTGGGAAGGGAGGGCTGAATCTGTGAGCAGAGAGCCACTATTTAAAGTAGACAAGACACCCTTTAAGCACATAAAATCAGGCTAGCTAAAGGCTGCTTTTTGTGTCAGTGACATAAATTCTAAACTTTCATCACAACAAGTCAGCAAAGGTTGAAGCAGCCCTGTGAAAGGACGCAGTGCAGAAACCGGGACACATTCTCCCTTTTTTCTTAAAGATGCTTTTCTCAGCCTGGTCCCCTTCAGTTGCTTTGGACTTTGACTGAGAGCCATTGTAATGCAGTGGTTTTAGTGCTGGACCGAGACTCCAGAGACTCGAGGTGCAGTTCCATCTGGCCGTGAAACTCACTGGATGACTCTGGGCCAGTCATGGACTCTCAGCCTCACCTACCTCACAGGACTGTTGTTATGACAATAATATGCAGAGGAGGAGGACCTCACAAGCTACTGTGGGTCCCTCACAAGAGGAAGACAGGCAGGATGTAACAGTAATGTAAGAGTAACAACTCCCGCCAGCCCATGGCAGTGGGGCCGATTCGCAGGAATGCTTTGGGTTGCCTCTCAGACACCTGGAGGGCACCACAGTGGGAAAGTCTGCTTTGAAGGGTCATCCGTGCCCCCCCTTTCGCAATGGATGCACGTGGGTCAAATGTGGAGAGCAAACTGCCTGCTGTACCCTCATTCCTCTCTGTGCACAGTTTCTTTTCTTTGCACAATGCTGTGACCCCCATTTTCACTTTTGTGTGTCATCAGGACTTCTGGGGGGATGGGGGGTGTCTTTTAGAGCAGAGAACATGCAGCATTTAATTTTAAAAGCGAAATTACAGTTTTTTGCCATATAGTGAGGGCTGCGTTTGAATATTACATTTACTATCCATACCTGACCCATGTTTCTGAATTGCTGCAAACTTCCCAGGCAGCATCAGCAATTAGGCAGTAGAGAAATGAGATAAAAATAAACAATGGACACCATTCACCTATGATTTTGTATTAAGAACACACTTTCAAGGGGGAAAAGTTTAAGGCCTTCTTTAGCAAACATGATGAAACTTGAGGTGGAGTTCAGAAACCAGAAATTAAGCCAAGGAAAAGCTTGGATTTTCATATTCGTGATGTCTTGGATGTTAAGCAAGATTTTAATTTGAACTGTAATGTGATTTTTTTCCAGGCTGTTGCTCAGTTTAAAGACATTCTCGGTTAATGAGCTGTGTTTGACTAAAGTAATCTATTAAATCTGCATATGTTCTGAGAGGGAAAAAGCAAACTTTGTCTTGAGACTGGGCCTACTTATTGTATAAGGCACTATGAGAGAGAAAGAGAGGAAATGAACGTTCTTCTGGTATACATATATGCCCTGCCACTCATCGCTTTGGCAAGAACTTCTCGTAAAAACAATTGCTCCATTTAAAATAAAGCAGCTGCTTTATTTTAATTGGGGGGAAATTTTCAATAGACCAAAAGGGTCGGAGGTCCAGTCCTATGCATGTTTCAGCAGGCAAAAAGTCTTGCAGTTCCCAGCAAAGCCAGATGGGGAATGCTGAAAGTTCTTTTTAAAAATGTGTTTTTTTAAGCATACCAAGGATTGAACCCTTAATCAATTAATTGAGAAATTGTGCAATCCAACCATCAGTTAACTGTGGATAGAATTACAGCATAAATGTGGTCCCACCCTTTTGAGGGCGGGGGGGTTATCTATTGTATTTCCTTCCTGACCACTTGAAAATTCCAGAAATCTATATCTGAAAAGGCTGTCAGGGATGATTTGATAGCACATAACAACAAAAAGCTTTGAAAAATATGACTGCAGTCAGGAAATCTGGTGGAGATGTTCCATTTAATACAGCGTTTAGGCTGAAACATTTTCCCTCTTTCCTAGGAGTGAGATCCTCTGAACTTAGTAGAATTTGCTTTTGATTAGGCACATATTAGACTGCAGCTTGAGTCTTCTTACCTGAAACGGACTTATGTAAGAAGCGATATCTCACTACAGTGCGTGCCCGACCTTTAGGCAGAGAGAGGAGGTACTGGCTGGTCACCACCCCACCTGGCTGCCCCTCCTCAGCTTCCCGGAAATTCTCCACCCCCAGAACATGTGCCCAAACTGACACCCACTGAACAGCCTCCCTGCCTTCAGGTGTGGTGATGAAGGAAGCTATCCCATCACTGAACGAAGATGCCACTGGACGTGCAATGGAGGAAGGGACATCACTTCGGCCTCCTCTTGGGCCTGCTCTAGAGATACCCCTGCCCCGTGCAAGAGGCTGTGGGTTGTTTTCAACCACGGGACATCCTGCAATTATCAAGAACACAACTCTACGTCATCACCCCAGCCCGGCTCAGACCCTCAGCTGATCCGGTCCTCCCCGCCGGGTCCTACACTGTAGCCTGAGCCTTCGGACTCTCCTTCCTCCCTTCCCCACCGCTCCACAGCTGGATTTCCCCACCCAGACTTTTCTTCCAAAGTCCATCCCTGATTGCAACATACAAATCCCCCGCCAGAAGGAATGGTCCTTGTCTGATAATTTCCTGGAACTTTAGTAGTAGCTATCCTCTTGTCTCTTGGGATCTTTCATTTTCTGCCTAATGTTCAGACTTTTTTCCCCTTGACTGCATTCTCCTCGCAGTCCTACACACACTTACTTAGAAGTAAACTCACGGAATGTGGTGGGGCTTAGGCTGAATTGCCAAAACTACAGGAAAGTATTAGCTAAAAAAGAAAAGGCAGCATGATTTGCATATGCATGATCTGCCAATTGATAAATACCCATAATTGGAATAGAAATGCAGTGCATCTCATCATAGTGCGGACCAGGGCAGCTCACCTGTGTGCCTACCTGGCCAGTCTGCTATTCAGGTGCCAGCTTATACTGGACATGGGATTTCTTTTTTTTAAAGGACCTGTGGCCACTTTAGGCTTACTTCTGAGTAAGTACACATAAAACAGCCTGCAAACGTTTCCATGGGTGCGTCTATTCTGCGCATTTGCTCTCGTGCGGAGAAAACAAAACGGTAAGACCGTCCGGAGACCTCGGTAGCGGATGGTATATAAACATTTTAAAGAAAGAGAGAAAGAAAACGAGGTAGCCACGGGAAGGACAGGTAGCTCGGGGACTGGATTAAAAAGAAAGGCTGTGGAAACGAAGTCCTCCCCCGGAAGCTTCCCGCTGTAACCTGCGCGCTTCGCTCCTCTAATGGTTGGCTGAAACGCACTCTGCACCTTCTCAGACGCACCCTCGTCCAACATGGAAAGCCCGGCTCTTATTAAGCCCCAGGCGAAAGGACAGCGCGGACATTCTAACGGAAAGTGTGCAAGAGAAAGAGCTAAGGGCGTCTTTCCGGAAAGGTGGGGGGGGGGGAGAAATCAGCCTGTAGCCGGGGGTGGGGTGGGGTGGGTGCGGTTGTAATGAGGGCTGTGGGGTAACCTAAATGTTCTCCTCTCCCCGTTTTTTCTCTTTCTTTTTCTGGTTTCCAAACAGTGCTTAAAAGTTTGCAATGTTGTCTTTAAAGGGCCAGCGCACCGGATGGACGCCCCTCGACTTTTTGGCCCCCTCCCGATCTTCAGGCTGACCCCGAGCCTGGGTAGCCACCCCAGTCCCGAATCCGCATTGCCGGGCAGTGAGCGATCCCGATGAGGTCAGAGGGGGGCCCAGCCCAGCTTGACGCAAGGCGCAGACCGCCTCCCTCCTCCTCCTCTCGATTCAAAACGTCCCCCCGCCAGAGATCTGCGCGGTCAGATTTGCCTGCGGCTCGCTCGGATCCTGCTCGGGCCGCTTCAGGGCTGCAGGTGAGCGGAGACCCGGGGACGGGGAGGAACCGGGGGCGGGTGGCGGACGGGGAGCCAGACTCTCCCTTGCTTTGGGAGGGGAGTGTGGGCTAGTGGGCAGACTGCGCCTTCACGGGCGCCTCGCGTTCAGTGCGGGAGCTTAACTCGCATCATGGAAAGTCAGAAGAGGAGCGTGCCCCTGAGCACATGCAGAGTGCATTTACTTCTTCCTCCATGGCGTAGATATGAATAAGTCATTGTATATCGGGGATGGTCCATCCGCTTCATCTGCATTAGTACTGTTGCGTTACAAGTGATCTTTCCGGTAGCTCTCCTTTTTATTCTCTCAAAAGGTAAGGCACCAGAGAAGCAGGACATGAATGCAGTCCTGCCGCCACACCAAGAGGGAGAGGTGCGTATATGTGGGGACTCAAGAGGACTTAGTGGAAACCTTTTGCAGCTTTAAAAGTTCCCCTTCTGGTCGTGGCAGACAAGGTGGCGAACCATGGCTTCCAGCTCTCCCCTTCGTGTTCCTTTTAATGTACACACAAGTGTCAGTTCTGAATCCTAATCCAGATTAACAGTTGTGAGCTGGAATATTTAGACTGGATCTGTTGGGGTCAAAGAATGAGTGTCTGTACTAGCCTTCACCTATACATATCCGCCAGATGTTTTGGGCGACAACTCCAAGTATCTCTGGCTATTGGAGAAGCCTGTTGGGCCTGATGGGAGTTGAAGTCCAAAACATCTGGGCTGGTGTACACAGAGCTCATATAGGCAAAAACTGCATTTGTTTATTTTAGCAACAGAGGTGGTAAAACATGAGATATGAATGAAAAACAGTTGTGACTCTTGACTGTCACTGCCAGTGTGCAGAAGGGAGGAGCGTCTAGTGGTTAGTGCAATAGAGAGGATGGGAAATCCTAGAATAGCCTGTGTGTGTGTGTGTGTGTGTGTGTGTGTGTGTGAGAGAGAGAGAGAGAGAGAGAGAGAGAGAGAGAGAGAGAGAGGATAGCTCAGTGGTGGAGCACCTGCTTTGTATGCAGGCAGTCACAGGTTCAGTCCAGGTGGGGCTAGAAACCCACTGGAGAATCTGGAGCAGCGCTGCCAGATCAGAATGTCCCACTCCACAGAGGGCAGGATCCCGTGTTCCCCCCTGGCACCAACAGGCATGTTTTCAACCTGTGGCACATCACTGTGTCTGGCCTGCACCACTGCCAGGGTTGATTATAGCTAGTTGCCCAAAGCCCAGCCAACTGCACACCAGACTAACAACACTGACAGGGAAGCTGCCATGCCCAGCCCGGGGTCCCAGGTCATCCGGCAGGTTCACTGACTGCGGCAGCCACGGACAGTCTGGCTTGTCAGTGGAACGCTCTTCCCAAGGAGATTCGCCTGGCACCTTCTTAGGCTCTTTTCAATGCCAAGCAAAGACCTACCTTAGAAAAAGAATTTTAATAGTTGATGCCACTAAACCTCTGTTTTGTATTTTATCTGTATTTTATCTGCATCATATTTTTAATTGTTGTAATTGGTCTTACTATGGTGTTTGTCCTATGACTGTGAGCCTCCCAGAGGTGCCATGGCACAATAGGCGGCATACAAATGTT
The DNA here is from genome assembly GCF_004798865.1 of Varanus komodoensis. Classification (NCBI taxonomy): domain Eukaryota; kingdom Metazoa; phylum Chordata; class Lepidosauria; order Squamata; family Varanidae; genus Varanus; species Varanus komodoensis. The sequence continues at coordinate 1,163,284 of NW_025336635.1, forward strand.
TTAAATAAATAGATAGTCAGATAGATCAGTAATAGGGTGAAGTTGCAGCAATCCACCTGCCTGAGCTACGGTTCTTCCTATAGAACTGCCTCTCTAACTTCCAGGTGTGCATGCAGGTTGGGCAGGGTGGCTGCAGGGGAGGAAAGAGTCGTGCCTCCTAAATCCAGCCTTGGCATACTTTACAACAATACTGGAAGAGATAAGCTTGCGCTATGAACTGAGTGTTGCAGCGCAGAAGCTGAGGCTGAGCACACTTGCCCAAGGACACCTTCCGTGTTTGTAGTCGAGTCGCGATTGGACGGCAGCGCTCTTGCACAATATGGTGTATCATAAATAGTTACCATGGACTTCAGCCACAACACGGTGGCTTTACAAAAATCTGCTTCCACTTTGCTGATTCTTCAGACCCCAGACAAATGTGCTTGACACCCACACAATCAAGTGTACTTTCCATGTGCCTTGTTCAGCTTTTTGGCAGTGTTGCTTTGTGATGGTTAGCAACAGGAGGGGTAGGAGCAGTAGGGACAGTGGTTAGAGATGAAAGGGGAGCTAACCCATTCTCTTTTGACTGTTTGCTGGGGAAGATAGATGGCTGTCCTTCACTCAGTACCGCACCTGACTTCAGGGTGGCGCGTTGGGCCCGTGGGCTTAGCCGCCTTGCCTTGAGGTCCCGTGCCTGGCCCACTCTCTACGGTTGCAGCTTTGAAGTGGAAGCTGCCAGGTGGAAAGAGCTTTTGGTGCTCTGCAGCAGAACAGACGAGTGGAGGAAATAGGAGATTCTTGTTCCAGTCGTTGAGGGGTGTGTAGTAATAGCACATACCATGTCAAGCACTTTTGTCATTTATTTATTCAATGACCCATTCGTGCCAATTCCTATATTTTTTGAAAACGCCCCTCCTTTGGCCTTGGTAACAATTTTTATAGCTTTACTCTGAGCCCCTGCCAGACGGTTAGTTTGACATTCCTTCAAAGCAGAGAGATGTTGTGCAAAGTCTTGATTCTGGGAGCAGCAGTCACACTCCTCTGGAGCCATCAGCTCTGCTGCCCTTTTCCTGAGGACAGCCCTGAGAGATTGTTGCCTCTCAGCCGGTGTTACTGGGCTTTACTCTGAACCACAGCAGAGCCCTGGACCCATAGAGGTTCCTTTGCGGTAGGTGGCATGGCGGTTGGAGGGTTGACTGGGACTCTGAAGGTCCTAGTCCCACGGCCCACTGGGCTATGCAGTTCACTATATGTCTTTGGGTCAGTCGCTGACTCCCAGCCTAGCTACCTCACTGGGGTTTTGTAGGGGTCAAATGCAGAAGAAGATGGTGTAAGCTACCTTCAGCTCTCACTGTGCCTTACCTAGGCACTGCACTCAAATTCTGAGCCCTTCATCTGAGAACTGCAGCTGAGGGAAGCTCAGAAGTTGGCAACACAGAGGAGGGCCTTCCCAGTGGAAGCCCCTAAGCAGGGAAGGATCATCCCATTGAGGCCTGCATGGTGCCAATTCTGCTCTCCTTTTGGCACCAGATTAAGACTGCCCTTTGTGTTGAGGCATTTAATGGCTTTGAAGTGACATACGCTGGATCATGGAGAAAGCTAGAGAGTTCCAGAAAAACATCTCCTTCTGCTTCATTGACTATGCTAAAGCCTTTGATTGTGTGGATCACAGCAAATTGTAGCGAGTTCTTAAAGAAGGGGGAGTACCAGACCATCTTATTTGTCTCTTGAGAAACCTGTACGCGGGTCAAGAAGCAACAGTGAGAACTGGACATGGAACCACTGATTGGTTCAAAATTGAGAAAGGAGTTTGGCAAGGCTGTATACTGTCGCCCTGCCTATTTAACTTATATGCAGAGCACATCATGAGAAAGGCAGGGCTAGGTTAATCACAAATTGAAATTAAGATTGCCAGGAGAAATATCAACAGCCTCAGATATGCAGATGATACCACTCTAATGGTAGAAAGTGAAGAGGAACTAAAGAGCCTCTTGAGGCAGGTGAAAGAGGAGAGCACAAAAGTTGGCTTGAAACTCAACATTAAGAAAACTAAGATCATGGCATCTGATCCTATCACTTCCTGGCAAATAGGTGGGGACGAAATGGAGGTAGTGACAGATTTTATTTTCTTGGGCTCCAAGATCACCGCAGATGTGACTGCAGTCAAGAAATTAAAAGAGGCTTGCTCCTGGGGAGGAAAACTATGGCAAATCTATTTTATTTATTATTTTTTATTATTATTTATATCCTGCCTTTTTCCTACAAAGGGCTCAAGGCAGCTAGACAGCATACTAAAAAGCAGAGACATAACCCTGCCAACAAAAGTTCATATAGTCAAGGCTATGGTTTTCCCAGTTGGCTGTGAAAGCTGGACCATAAGGAAGGCTGAGTGCCAAAGAATTGAGGCCTTAGAATTGTGGTGCTGGAGGAGACTCCTGCCAGTCCCTTGGACTGCAAGGAGATCAAACCAGTCAGTCTTAGAGGAGATCAACCCTGACTGCTCTTTAGAAGGCCAGATGCTGAAGATGAAACTCAAACACTTTGGCCACCTAATGAGAACAAAGGACTCCCCGGACAAGAGCCTAATGCTGGGAACAATAGATGGCAAAAGAAGAAGGGGACAGCAGAGGATGAGGTGGCTGGATGGAGTCACTGAAGCAGTTGGTGTGAGCTTGAGTGGACTCCGCGGGATGGTGGAGGACAGGATGGCCTGGAGGGATGTTGTCCATGGGGTTGCGATGAGTTGGACACGACTTTGCGACTAAAAACAACAAGTGGCATATGGAGGACTTCTGTTTGCTATGTATTTTTCCCCTTTTCACAGGTCTAGTTGTACTAAATTGGCTTTAGTTGTTTGAGTTGTTTTAAATTTTGCGTTGCAATATAATGCTTTTATTGTCTTTGTTTGTGCATTGCATTTTATTGCACTGCACAGGGTTGGGGATGACCACCCAGAAAGCTTCAGCTATGAGGCAGTATAGAAATTGAATAAATAATAGTAATAAATAACATAAATGTAGACATTCACACATTAGAACTGTCTCTGGGCTTCCAAGGCAGTGCATCTTCCTCATTTGCAGATCCTACCCACAGACGCCAGAAGTCCAGTGTGAGTAAGATCAGAGAATCACAGAATAGTAGAGTTGGAAGGGGCCAGGAAGGCCCTCGAGTCCAACCGCTGCTGTTGCAGGACATCAGTGCCGGTGGACAGAAGAGAAGGCAACGTCTCCTGTGGGACTATGTCCAAGCGTAGGGCACGAGGGGACAAAATAGCCAATGCACTTGCGAGAAGTCTTTGAGTCTCTGCCCCAGCACGGGCACGTGAGCTCCTGAAGCCCTTTAGAGGAGTTGGCACACACCTCTTGAAATCCCCAAGCTGCCTCACCCAGTGCAGAAGGGACATTTCTTCCTCACAGGCCTTCCCGCCCTTGAAATGCACAGGTGGGGCCCTGTGCTCCGCTTCTCTGTGGGAACAGCAGGGAAAGTGACCGAGCCCAGTCAGGCGCCATGCATCGCGGCGCGGCCTGCAGGGAATGAAGCTGAATAGGTTCCTGAAGAAGAGCTGCACCCAGTGGATCTGGGCTTGCACCTAAGGTTGCTGAATGACTTGATCTCTGTGAAAGATGCGAATTGAGGGAAATGTCCCTAAACGTCCCTTTGAATCATTTATTCTACCTCTGCTCATGCCGTGCTTAGAGTGCTGGACTGAGATTCAGGAGGTCTGGGCTCCAGTCCTTAGCTGCCCATAAGCATGAGGACAACTTTGAGGTCGTAACTCTCAAAGCCTAACCTACCTCACAAAATTGTTGTGAAGAAACTGGAGAAGAGGAGAATTGGATACGCTGCCTTGGGTTTCCTGCGGGGAAGATGGCAGGATACAAATACCATGGGATAAAAATGGGGATAATGGTGATAAAGCCATGCAAAGCACCAAAAAGCAATGCAGGCATTCAGGCTCCTCGATCGTGGGCATTCTGTGTCAGCGATCGTGCTGGCTTCTGAGAGTTTACCGAGCATTGTTCATGCTGTTCTAGCTTATTCCTGTTCATCAGGACCAGGAACTTGGTTTGTTGTCTTATTAAGAAAATACTTTATTGCAGTACTGGGCACAATTTTTGCAATTCTCATCTACTCACTGGCCTGTTGAGAACTGCAGAATCAGTACCCTTGGAAGCGACCTTCCTTGCTCACTTTCCTGGCTCTTCTTTCCAGGGATGGATGCAGCTAAAGCCCCCAAGGTCTTGGTCTCCACTGGACGGCGCATACTTACCATCGGCTTTGCCTTGCTCATCCTGTCGGTGCTGGCATGGGCCTATATCACGGGTGTGCAGCTGGCTGCCGACAAGTACCACATCATGGCCTTCGGTCTCTACGGAGCCTTCCTCGCCTCGCATCTCGTCATCCAGAGCTTCTTCGCCTTCCTGGAGCACAAAAAGATGAGGAGGGACTCGCTCACTTGCAGCTACACCAAGACGGTGGCTCTCACCATCTCTGCCTATCAGGAGGACCCGGCCTACCTCCGTGAGTGCCTGCAGTCGGTCAAGGGGACCTTGTACCCCCCGGAAAAGCTGCGGGTGATCATGGTCATTGATGGCAACAGCCCAGAGGACAAATACATGATGGACATGTTCCAGGAGGTCTTTGCCGGAGAGGATGTGGGCACCTACATTTGGGAGAACAACTACCATCACCAGCCTCAGCTGGATGTGGATGAAGGTGACAGCGGCTACCAAGCCGGGGATGAGCCGTCTGACTACAGCGAGATAGATATGGAGGACCCTGGGCAGCTGGCTGTGGAGGAGCTGATCCGGACTAAGAGATGCGTCTGCATCATGCAGAAATGGGGTGGGAAGAGGGAAGTCATGTACACGGCTTTCAAGGCCCTGGGGAACTCTGTGGACTATGTCCAGGTAAGGGCCTGTGTCCTTGTGGTCTGGTCTGCCTGTGTTGTCTTAGCTACTTCTCTGTCACACGCAGCTTTTCCTCTGAGCAGTTCGAGGCGACATCCATGGTGCCGTTCCACACCACTTCAGTGCTCCTCTGCCTTTCTCCTAGCAGCACTTGCCTTTGTCCTTTTCGGCCTCTGTTTCCAGATTGGTTTCCAGTTTGCTAAGGCACTCTTTAAAAAGGAAGCAAGACAGTCAGAGCCTAAGAAAGTCTCGGCTGGGTTGCTGTGCTGTGAAAGTGAAGGCTACAGGACACTGCGGTCTTCTTGCGGGGATGGGGGGTTTGCAGCCTCCAAAAACAGCCTTCCCCAGCCTGATGTCCTCCAAATGTTGGGGATGCTGGAAGTTGTATTCCAGCACATGTGGTTGGGGAAGGCTACTGTAGATACTCTTGGGCTGGGAGTCCCATCATCCTTAATCGTTTGGCTGTGTTGACTGAGATTGGTGGGAGTTGGAATCCAAGACTATCCAGAGGGCCACATGTTCCCCAAAAGCATCTTGTTGGATGCAGAAATGGCTGCAGTTTTACTTCTCTGCATGCAGAATATTTACTTTGTGCACACACTAGCAAACCTTAGGAGATACAATCATGAATCATGATTACTGAGCTACCTATAAAAGTTTGCTTTCTCTAAGAATGCATCACCTGTCAGCCCGAGCTGTTATGGCCAATGCTCAGGAATGCTGGGAGTTGTAGCCCGAAACATCTGGAGTGCCCCCAGCGGTGGAAGGGCTGGCCTGCCAAGGCCATGGGCAAACTGAGTTCCGTATTCAGTCTCTCTATTCAACCTTCCATCACCATTGCACGAAAGTCACATTCCTCCTCACATGTTGCTCTTTGCACAGCTGGACATCGATCGTTCCATCTTATGCACAAAGCAAGCGAGTAGAGAAATTATGGTTTACTTCACGCCAGCTGATGAGTAGCACATGCTGAGGCAGCGCTTGAGCACGGTGGTCTGGTGCACACGCTTCCGGCTCTTCCTCTATTGAACCACACTTGCCAAAGATGGAAATGTGCTTTGTTTTAATAAGGGGTCCTTTAAATATTCCCTGGTTTTGCCACTGGTTCATTTGGCATGTACTTCTCACTGCGTTATAGTTTGTGACTAGTGGTCCCTATGTGAATAGAAACCCCTGGGGAGCATTGTGGTTTTGGCAGAGCTGTGAAAAGCCATAAAAAACTTCAAGTGCATTGCACGCTATACAAGTCATTGCTCGGTGTTGCATTTATCCAGCAATGACTGTGCAAGTGTGAACTAGCCCTCGGAAGCAAGAATTCAGTTGCTGATTCCCCCTTGCCCTGTAATCACGATTCCCTTCTGGGGAAGTTCTGGGGTAAAAGGCTGCTTCCTCATTCTAAATCTCTCGGCCTCTCCCAGGTTTGCGACTCAGACACCAAGCTGGAGCCCCAGGCCACTCTGGAACTGGTGAAGGTGCTGGAGTCGAACGAGCGCTACGGGGCCGTTGGGGGGGACGTGCGGATCCTCAACCTCTCCGATTCCTACATCAGCTTCATGAGCAGCCTGCGCTACTGGATGGCCTTCAACATTGAACGCGCCTGCCAGTCTTACTTCGATTGTGTCTCCTGCATCAGCGGGCCCCTGGGTAAGGCTCCCCGCAGCCCTACCTCCCTTCTCAGAAGAGGAAGCGCAGGCTTCTCAGTGAGGGCTGGCGGGTTCGGTCCGGTCGTTTCCCACCCATCTAACCGCATTCTTCCCCTTGCTGACTCCTGCAGGCCTGTATCGGAATGACCTCCTGCAGCAGTTCCTCGAGTCCTGGTACAACCAGAAGTTCCTGGGGACGCACTGTACCTTTGGGGATGACAGGCACCTCACCAACAGGATGCTAAGCATCGGCTATGCCACCAAGTAAGAACGCCTGGGTGCTGGAGCTCTGGGGGACGGAGGCGAGGAGGAGTGCGGCAGGCAGATTGACGGGCCAAGGTGCAGGGCCGTGGATGTGCGGAAGGTCGCTCTCCAGGTGCACTGACCGTCAGGCCCAGCAGCCCTAACCATTGGCCGTTGCTGCCGATGGCTTCTGGGGGCTGCAGCCCTCAAACCTGGATCTCGTGGAGGGGATTTCAAACTTGGGCTGGGAAGGCCTAGAGCTTTTCTACATGAGGAGGTTCATTGGCGCTCTCTACTCGCACTTTCAGTGCAGCATTAAGAACTGAGCATCCGCGAGAAAGATCCCTTTCTTGTTTTTGCACTACTTAAATTCTAGGAGGCACTGTGGTACAGTGGGAAAGCACAGCTAAAGAAAAGGAAATGGCATTTTCTTTCACTTTCTCAATTAAATATTCAAATTGAACTGCTCTAAGAAAAACGGAAAGGAAATGATGATTAGTACAGAAGCAAAACTAGCACAAGGTTATTTAAAGAACCCGTAAACAGCCTTCAGAAGGGGATGAGACGTGCATGATAAATGCCTCATGTAGAAAAGCCTGTAGGACCAAATCTCCATTCTTCTCTGGGCAAATGAGTGGCTGACTGGGGCATGCTGGGAGTTGTAGGCCTTTAAATATGCATAGGACTGAGCCCCACTGCTATATTTTCTCTCATTTTAAACCTCCCAATGCCGGCAGTTCCCTGAATGGAGCACTCTGCATTAAAAACAAAAAGGCATGAAAACAAAACTCCAGCCAAGAGTAAAAGAGAGAAAACTGGCAGCAAAGAATTAAAGCAGCCCAGCCCAGCCCATCTGCAGCCCTCATCTCCTTTCCTCACTGCCACGGCCGATACTGTGAAAAACCAGCGGTAACCCCATGAGGGTGAATATTGCCATTCTCTGAGGCTGGGGGACTCTGATCCCCCCCGCCCCGTGGCTGCAGTCTCCCTGCCAGGGCCCCCTTGTCAAAATACACCTCCCTCCCTCCCTCCCTCCCTCCCTCCCTCCCTCCAAGCTGGTACCCTCCATCCTTTTGGATTCCAACTCTAGTGAGCCACGACAGGGGACATGAGGCTGAAAGCAGGTGCACTTCAGGTCCTCCTAGAATTAACTTTTGCTCCTCCTCCTCCTCCCTTCCCCTCGGCCAGGTACACCGCCCGTTCCCGCTGCTACTCCGAGACCCCGGCCTTGTTTCTGCGGTGGCTGGCACAGCAGACCCGCTGGACCAAATCCTACTTCCGCGAGTGGCTCTACAACGCCCTCTGGTGGCACCGGCACCACCTGTGGATGACCTACGAGTCCGTGGTGTCCGGAATCTTCCCCTTCTTTGTCACCGCCACCGTCCTGCGGCTCTTTTACGGGGGGAACCTCTGGGACGTGCTGTGGGTGCTGCTGTGCGTGCAGCTCGTGGCCTGTGTGAAGGCTCTTTACGCCTGCTGGCTGCGCAGGAACCCCGTCATGATCTTCATGTCGCTCTACGCCGTGCTCTACATGGGTGGCCTGCTCCCAGCCAAGTACTTCGCCATCGCGACCATGAACAAGAGCAGCTGGGGCACTTCAGGCCGGAAGAAAATGGTGGGGAACTACATCCCGCTGCTGCCCCTTTCCATCTGGGGCTTGCTCCTCTTGGGTGGCCTGATCTACACCATCTGTCTGGAAGCCCTGGCCGACTGGACCACCGAGGCCAAGCAGACTGAAATCTGGTACCTGCTCATTGGCTCGGCCATTTATCTGGGCTACTGGACATTCATGATCATGCTTTACTGGGTGTGGGTACGGAGGTGCTGCCGGAAGCGAGCCAATTTCTACAGTATTCAGGTGTGAACCGGGCCAAGGGAAAGGACTATGCGTCCTGCAACCTATGAGGCAGAATGCCAGGCCACGAGGAGCTAGGAACTGGGACACTCTGGGTTGTTGTACAAGTCGTAGGAGCAAAGAACAGCCTAGCAGGAGTTTCTGCAGGACAAGAAGTGGGAGATCACGGCTCTGGGTGACGGCCCTGTGTCTTTCCTTCTTCTCTTCCTGTTTCTTTTTCTTTCTTCCCTCCACAAGGTGGCTCACCCATCAGGTAGAGACTCCCTGAAGTTCCCTTCTAGAACCCAGGGCATGGTGATGTTTCAAAAGCCCGAAGGTGCCTGTATCTCAGGGAGAGTATTTGTTTTATCCAACAAGATGTGAGAGGCTACAAGTTGCCCCTCTTCTCCTGCTTCAGCTGGTCTTTTTCCAGTTCTCAGAAATAATCCTGAGAACAGCTCAGTTCATTTGTTAGTGCTGAGTTTTTACCTTCAAGAGTACCTGTGCATCTGCCTTCTTCTCTTCAAAATGCAGCCACCTCTGGGCTGGGGCAGCTGGGTTCTGCTTTGACACAGGGATCTGCTTTGCACGGGAAACAGTCTCATTGCACTGAATCGCCACTGCAGCTCTGAGTCGAGATGCAGCAGCTGCTGAACAGGGACTCGGGACACGGTGGGTTTGGCCTGTTTGCTGCTGTTGAAGTTTGCTGGTCTGTTGCAGCAGGCAGCAGGCTGGAATTCACCAAGAAAAGAGGAAAGAAGCCCCCTCACCTTTGTGGAACTGGAGATCAGATGTCCACCTGTGAATTCTGCACAATTAAAGGATTTGGTTTTTTTCCCCTGGGGGGAAAGAGAGGGGAAACCCCCTTAACACTCTTCTTATCTTAAGGACACTTGATTACAAAAGCAAAAAAGGTTTACAGTTGTTCAACAGAAGCTGGAAATATCCACCTTGATGTTTACTCTTTTTCTCAACCCGGAAAGGAAATTGACACTGTTGTTCAGTGGAGGGTTCAATTCGCCCCCTCATCACCTCACAATTTTTTTGTCACAATATTGACTGTCTTGCAGTAAAGGACTTGATGTTATTTATTTGCCTTATTTTAATAACAGACCAAGGGCTATTTAATGACATTTTTATATAGAAGGAATCAAATGAGGATTTTAGAATAAATAAATAAATAAATGATATGAAATAAAACATTATTTATTTTGAAAACTTTTCCTTGGTGTGTTTTATTTTTATTTATTTCACTTTTTCAAACTGCAGCAGCACATGTTGCTATACAAGAGCAAAAGGGCTTAGCCTTTGTGTTCAAAGTACATCCTGCGTAAAGTAAGCAAGAATTCTGAGACAGGAGGGTGGGGCTGAAGCTTAAAACCCACTGGTGGGTTTATGGCCGAGATTGGATGGAAGCCAAGATGCCAGGGTTCATCGTTACCCACCCCCTCAGCCACTACCCTTTCCCAGCTCTTCTGCTTAAAAATGAAAATTGACAACAAATTCAAGTGGGGATGGGGAATCTCGCCGTGGGAAGCACACCTGATCTTTTAAGGCTCCTTAGGCAGTTGACCTCTTCTCCCGGGCCCACTCGTTTTCCCACCCATAATCACCTTGCGGCTTCCTGCTCCCCCCCTGCTCCCCCTCCCCCCTGCTAAAGGGTTGACATGCCTCTGGTAAAGCTTAGGACTTTTCTACACTTAATTGGCTATTATTATTATTATTATTATTATTATTATTATTATTATTATTAT
>NW_025336635.1:1173749-1198700 GCF_004798865.1 Varanus komodoensis
TTGTAAGCCGCCCCGAGGCTTACAACACAATAAAATACATTGAAATACAATAGAACATAATAAATTACCATTAAATACAAAAATACAAAAAATACACTGAGTTTCAAACATAATAATATAAAATTAAAATTAACAGTATAAAATAAGTAAATAAATAATATAGGAGGAGAAAAGAGAAGGAATTAATCCACACCAGATTAAGATTAGGGCAGAGATAAGGAAGGGCACCTTTCCTGCCTTTCAGGGGTGTGGAGCCAGGGCAGGAATCACCTGCCAAGGTGCCAAATTCCCCCTGGCCTCCCCTCTGAACAACCAGCTCACCAAGCAGCTGCAAGCAGCAATTTATTGCTCAGTCTGTGTTTCCTCCCAGTCACTCCGTTCTATTGGAAACATAAATGCGTTTCACGCGTGTTTAGTGGCGCAGCTGCTGGAGCTTGGTGGGAGCGAGCTGACTGAGCTAGAAGGAAGCCAGGCAACGGTTGTTCCCAGGCTTCTTCAGCCAGGGCTGCAGAGTTGTGATCGAGTCCAGCCATTCTGGACGGCTGCAACTGCCATGCCTGGGCACTGGATGGTGCCCTTGGAAATGAATGCAAATATGGTGTCAGCTCAGGTGTGGGGAATCCCTGGGTAAGATACCACATTGGTGTTTATTTTAAAAACATTTTAATTTATTTAAAACATTTTTGCCCCACAATGTGTCTCAAGATGGCTCACAAAACAGTAGCAGTGCCTTAAAACGGCATGTATAGGGGTAAAATGGCAATATAAGAAAACCCATCAACACTTAAAATACTGGGAAAAGAAAAAGGGGTTGGCCTGGTGCCCAAAAGCATCAAGCATCGGCAGCCAGGTGCACCTCTCAGAGGAGCAGATTCCAGAGCCGAGGCGCCACCACAGAAAAGACCCTTCTCCGGGCAGCCGCTCTTCCAGTCTCCTTCAAGGAGGGCTCCCAGAGATGGACCTCAGAACAAGGTCTTAAAGTCCAGGCAGGTGTACACAGAAAGAGACACTATTTTATTTTATTTATTAAAACATGTTTATGCCGCCCCATTCGCCGAAGCCTTGGGGCGGCTTACAACATAGGTGCTGCTGCCTTCTTTCCCGGGGTCCAGGCCCAGGGGAAGGACCAAAGCAAAGCATGCCATCCTCCTTGCCCAGGGTCAAGCTACATGTTGCGCTAAGTGTCGTGCACCAAGTTGAGGCTAAAGGGGGTCTTATGCTCCAGCAGGGGAGGCTGGGGACACCTGTGCCGAGGGCCCACTCCACCCCTTGCGCTTTCTAGGAGCTGCCCGTGGTCCTGAATGCCATCCCTGACATGGCTCGCCACCACGGATAGCGCCTTCCCAGCTCAGCATACAAGCGGCAGAAGGTGAAGAGTCCCCAGGCAGAAGACGCACCGGCCTGCCCTGCTCTCGAGCACGTGCCCACGCTCCTCATTCAGATCGGGACTGTTGCACACCGGGAGGGCAGCCCTGAGCCTTCCCTATCTGCCCTTTGCTTCCTGCCTGCATACATACTGGGGCACGCAAGGCAAGTCTCCATGGGCATCACTGGAAGCTTTAAAATAAGGAGACCGTGAGAAGGATGGCTCCTCTCCTTCTGGCCTGCAGTGGGCCCTGTCTGAATTGGAGTGTGTGTGCTTGCAGTAGAGGAAGCAGCAGCAACAACGGCTGGGCAGCCAGGGCATGGAGAAGCAGAGGAGCCAGTCAACCCCAGCTGGAGTGAGGGCTTCGGCTGATGCCAACCTGTGCCGGTCTCCAGTCCCAGCCGTTTGCAATCCTGTGCTTGGTGGGCAGCCCTCGGACTTTATTTTCCCTGACTCAGTTTCTCTGCATCACATGGAAATGATGACTAGTCAGAGATTTTGCTTTCTTTAGGAATGGCTTCTTTCTAAATCAAGGCAAGGAAACAGGGTCTGGTTCATTCATTTTGCAGGACTTTGAGGCATGTGCGGAATCAGACAGTTTTTGGTTTTTTTAAATAATCTAGAAATGAGTATGGCGTTCCTATGAACTGAAGTGAGATTAATGCATCTCCCTTATGCTCTTTCTTTTTCTGGAAAATAAAGTCTGGGTTCACAGAGTCCCTGGGAGATGAGTGTCCAAGTGTGTGTTGGTGCACATGTGCAAATATAGCTTCCTCTTCCTGTGCCAGTGTTCTATTTTTATTAGGATTTTATTGTACTATGCTTCCCCAAAAAAACCACAAACTTTTTTCATATAGGAGAGAAGAATTCTTTGTTAATGCTGGCTTTCTGTAAAACTACAAATCCCATGGTTCTCTGGGGAGAGAGAATAACACTTTAAGCAGTCTGGTGTTGCAGGACAGTCCAGAAGAGTTTTTCTTTGCCCCTCTTTTCTTACTGTGTAGCACAATTATATCTGTGATGCTCTCTAATACTGAACTCCGGCAGGAATCACAGAATGATGAAATCACAGAATAGTAGAGTTGGAAGGGGCCATGGAGGCCATCGAGTCCAACCTGCTGCTGCTGCAGGACACCAATTTACACCATCCCACTAAGATGGCTGTCCAGTTTCTCCTTGAATGTCTCCAGTGTGGGAGAGCCCCCCACCTCTCCAGGCAGCTGGTCCCACTGTCGTATTGCTCTGACAGTGAGGAAGCTTTTCCTGATGTCCAGCCTGAATCTGGCTTGTTGCAACTTGACTTGATTTGACAGCCAGACTGCAGCACAAAGAAGGGAGGACAGCAGACTCAGGGGAATGTCTTGCATTTCAGCAATATGCAGATGTTGGAGGGCTTGACCCTGAAGGTCAAGAAATATGCAGACCAAGAGTGAGTGGCCGCAGCAAGCCCAGGATACTGGAAAACAGAGCGGGGAGTGGGATCGCCTGCCGGAATTACTTAAAAGCATTGAAAAGGTCAGTGCATGTCAGTGCAAGCATGTGTGAAGTGATGAACATTGGGCCAAAACCCTCTAAGTTCAACTATTAGCTGGTGGGACCAGAGCTTGCCAGTTCCATGTTGCGCATAGTTAGGAAGTGAACTGGAAATAAAATGGCTAAGATCGTGTTGCCTTTGTCCAAATCTTCGGTGTGACCACACTTAGATTGGACGGTCTGCCTGAAGAGGTATTTTGTGGAAGGCTCTGCAGCAGAGTTTGTGTGGCTCCATGGCATAGCCCTGAGCTGAGAGCGATGCAATAACACAAGAGGCGGCTTAAACAGAAACGGAGGAAAACTGCAAGCGGACGCAGTCGACACTCGGCGTGCGCCGATGATCAGGCATACTCAGGAGAAGTGAAGGCAACCCAGAATCAACACCTCACTGATTCTGCCCAGTCCTCCGTTGGCCATCCAGCAGAGCTTCTTGTGGTCTTCCAGGCCCTATTATGTGCCAGCCTCAAGGACACCTCAGATCCAGCTGAGGCCTGCTAGGCACTTCTGGGACGATATTTCTTGCTTCCACCAGGGCTTAGACTTGCATGTTATGGCAGCTGAATGAGGTACGGTACCCAAAGCACAGCCTGGCCCAGTTGTTTTTGGATGTGCTTTTGTTGGTACAGCTTGAGGAGATGGACAAGATACTTGAACTTTCGTACTGGATCCTTGCCCCTCCTCGTTTATAAAAGCCAGAAGGCAAGAAACAACTGGCTGAGCCAAGCAGTTGAACACTTAGGAGTGGGAGTGGTCCCTTCTACCAAACCTGGAACTCTTTCTACTATTAGCTAGAGAAACAGGACTATGTGTAGATTTGAATATGGCTACTGACTGTTAAAATGAGGAAGATGTCAACCCAGTATATCCAAAGTCTTAAATAACCATTGTTTTTAAAGTTAGATTGTAGAGAAAACAATAAAAATTTATTTAAAAAAAAAGAGGAGTGGGAGTGGTCCCATGTCCACTGAGACCACTCCTAAATAAGCCCCCCTTGGACCCAGAAGACCTCAATAAATTTAGGATGGTGGTAAATGTTCCCTTCCTAGGCAAGTCCTTGAGCAGAGGGTGGCCAACCAGCTCCAGGCACTCTTGGACGAAAGCAGGACCTGGGGCTCAAGCAGGTTTTGGGCAGTTTTGGTTTTCCTGTATGAAAAGCTATGTTGGGAGGAAGACTGGGGAAGGCTGATCCTATTGAGCTTCCGGAACAGTTTTCAATAGAAAACTTGGAGCAGCTGCCTGAGCCAGAAATGGAGGCTACTTCATTGTACTGGTTCTCCTCCTCCTTGGATGGCCAGCTCTAAGAGGTGGTGCTTCAGGAATGCTGTTCAACGCTGTAGGCCCTTCAGTATGGGGTTCCTCAGAGGTCAGTTTTGTCCCACATGCTGTTCAAGAGCTACATGAAACCACTGGATGGAGTTATCCAAAGTTTGGAAGTGTGTTGCTATCAGTACGCTGATGATCTTCAGCTCTATTTTTCTTTCTCATCTCCAGGACGTGAGGTTGTAGATGTGCTAAACCAGTGCCTGGCCATGAAAATTAGCTGAATGAGGGCTAAGAAACTGATGCTCAGTCCAGTCAAGACTGACAAGCTTTTGGTAGAGGGTTCTTCCAATCAGATGGAGGGTGTTAGAAACAGAAACAGAGCAAGTCAGAAGGGGGCTCCCAGGCCGTCTAGTCCGACCTCCGGCACCAGCCGGCTCCGCTCACGACATGCCCACCTTGTGGACGTCCAGCCTATCCTTGAACACCCGCACTGATGGGGCCTCAACGACCTCTCATGGAAGCCCATTCCACACCCTTGGGGTCCTAACTGTCAGGAAGTGCTTCCTGGCATGTAAATGGAACCTTGGCTCCCTGAACTTTGCTCCGTTGGAGTGCATCCTGCCTTCCTCTGCAGGGGAGGTCTCTACCCACCTCCATGTGACACCCCCTCACATACCTGTATGTCACCAACAGATCCCCTCTGAGTCTCCTCTTCTCCAGGCTGAAGAGACCCAGTTCCCTCAGTCTCGCCTCATACGGCATCCCCTGCAAACCACCCACCAACCTTGTGGCCCTACGCTGCACTGACTCCAACCTGGCTATATCCTTTCTGTAATGAGGGGCCCAAAACTGAGCACAATACTCCAGTTGCGGGTGCACTAGAGTCATGTAGAGTGGTAGGAATACCTCTCTTCATCTAGAAGCCACACTTCTGGCTATGCAACCAAGGGTGGCGTTCGCCCTCTTGACCACCGCATCACACTGCTGACTCATGTTTAGCCTGCAGCCAATCAGCACCCCGAGGTCCCTTTCACAAGTGCTGCTCTCCAGCCACTTGTCCCCTAACCTGTACTTATGACACCTATTCCTATGCCCCAAGTGCAAGACCTTGCACTTATCCACATTTAACACCATCCTGTTGTCTCCTGCCCACTTCCATAGTCTGTCCAGACCCTTTTGGATCTGGAGTACCTGCTCCTCAGTTGTGGCCACTGCTCCAGTTTTAGTGTCGTCTGTGAATTTGATCAGCAGACTGGTCACCCCTTCTTCCATGTCGTTAATGAAAAGATTAAACAGGATCGGCCCCAGGACAGAGCCCTGGGGGACCCCACTTGTCACTGGCCGCCATCCCAATTATTCCCCGCTAATGGTTACCTTCTGCTTTCGGTCAGTCAACCATGCCCTAATCCACCGGAGAGTGCTTTGGTGTATCCCAAAACTCCTCAGTTTCTCCACCAGGATATCATGGGACACTTTGTCAAAGGCCTTGCTGAAATCCAGGTAAACCACATCCACTGCATCCCCTCCATCTAGCCATCTCGAAACCTTGTCATAGAATTCCACAAGGTTTGTCTGGCAGGACCTGTTGTTGCGGAAGCCGTGTTGTGTGGCTGTCAGCCTCCCTTCCCTATCTAGCATCACTAGATCTCTCCCTATAATGAGCCTTTCCATTGTTTTTCCTACAATGGACATAAGGCTAACCGGTCTATAATTCCCCATGTCCCTTCTACTACCCTTTTTGAAAATTGGGACCACTGATGCCACCCTCCAGTCCTCTGGAACTTCACCCATTCTCCACGAGGCCTCAAAAATGGAGGCCAGCGGGCGTGAGAGAACCCCTGCCAACTCTCTAAGTACTCTCGGGTGTAACCCATCAGGGCCTGGCGCCTTTGTAATGTCCAATGCCCCGAGGAGCCCCTCGACTTCAAGGGGGGTGACTCTAATCTGTGCCCCTAAGTCCCCAGCCTCATCTAATCTCCTATGCGGATCTCCCCCGTCCTGCTTTGGGGAGAACACCGAGGCAAAATAGTCATTTAGCGTCTGTGCCTGTTCCATCATATCAGTCACTGGATCTCCTTCCTCCTTATTTAGTGGTCCCACCATTTGCCTCCCCTTCCTCTTCCTATTTACATGCTGAAAGAAGCCCTTTTTGTTGCTCTTGATATTCTTGGCAAGTCTCAGCTTGTAATCAGCCTTAGCCTTGCGAAGAATCCTTCTGCAACGGGCCTCCTCCTCCCGGTATACCCTTTTGTCTATTTCCCCCAGTACCCATTTCCTATAGAGGTTCCTCTTTTGTCTAATCCCTCTAAGCACCTCCTTTTGCATCCATGGCGGCACTCTCCTCCGCCTCCCCACCTTACTGACTAGAGGTATCGTCAAGGCTTGCGCCTCCAAAACCTCCCTTTTGAGTGCTATTCACCCCTCCTCAACTCGCTTACCTTCCAGTAACCTATCCCAGGAGACTTTCCCCAGTCTGGCCTTCAGTTGGCCAAAGTTGGCCCTCTTGAAGTCCCAGCTTCTAGTGCTCGACCTGCTGCACGTCCCCAGTCCCCTGATCTCAAAGCAAAGGATGGAGTGATCACTCGCATCCAGAGCTCCCCTAATCTGTACTTCATCTATCAGATCCTCCCTGTTGGTCAAGACCAAGTCAAGGATGTTTCCCCCCCTCATTGCCTCTTGGACCCTCTGTGTGAAAAACCCTCCCTCTATAGCTTCTAGGAAGCAATGTGACCTGGCTGTCACTGCCGAGTGAGTCTCCCAAGTAATATCCGGGAGAATGAAATCTCCCATAATTACTGTGTCTCTCCCCCGAGATATCCTTAGAATCTGGCCTGTCAGGACATCATCCAGGGTCCCAAGTTGACCTGGAGGGCGATAACATACCCCCACTGTCAGGTCTCTTTCCCTGTCAAAACCCCTAAGTTTCACCCAGACTGCCTCTACCGATCCCCATCTGTGCTGCATTCTATCTCACTGCATCCTATCCCTTCCCTGACGTATAAAGCCACGCCCCCACCTCTCTTTCCCTTCCTGTCCCTTCTAAAAAGGTGATACCCTTCTATGTTCACATTCCAGTCTTGCCTTTCATCCCACCAAGTTTCTGTGATTCCCACCAGGTCATACCCTCCTATTCCCAGGAGAGCTTCAAGCTCTTCCTGCTTATTACCCATGCTCCTAGCATTGGTGTACATGCACCTCAACTCCTTCCCACCACTTCCCTTCCTTGGAGTTCCCAGCCTCCTCCTTCCTCCCATCCTCCCTGATACCTGGCCCCTCTCTGGAGGAGTCCTGTCAGTCCCTGCAGTATCTCTAAAACCCTGCTCCCAGAGCCCTGATCCTCCCCCCACACTTGTCCAGTGCAGACACGTTACTGGGGGGCCTGAACCCCCCCCCCCCGGCTCAGTGTAAAGTCTTCCGGACGAAGCTCGCTAGAGCATCTCCAAAGGACCTTTTCCCCATCCTCGTGAGGTGTAACCCGTCCCTTGCCAGAAGTCCATTGGCAAGAAACTGAGTGCCGTGGTCCAGGAACCTGAAGCGTTCCATTCTGGCGCCACACCCTAAGCCAGTCATTCACCTCGGAGGCCCTCCTGTCCCTTCCTGGCCCAAATCCCTGGACAGGTAAGATTGACGAGAAGGCCACTTGGGCCTTCAGCTCCCTGAGTTTCTTCCCCAAGGCGTCAAAGTCCCTGGTGGTCCCAACCACACCCTGCCTGGCCACATCGTTTGTGCCCACATGGATCACCAGGAGCGGCCGGTGACCCCCGGAGCGAACAAGACGCTCCACTCTGTCCTTCACATGCTGGATGCGTGCGCCCGGCAGGCAGCAAACCTCCCTTGTCTCTAGGTTGGGGCAGCACACCGCCGGCTCAGTGCCCCTCAGCAGGGAGTCCCCAACAACAATCACCCGCCGCCGTACCTTCCCGGTGCTGATGGGCGGCCATGCCCTGGCCCTCGCCTCTCCCGCAGCGGCCCTCCTGCTGCCTGACGTCCCAGGTTGGGGGTCCTGCTGGTCCCCCGAGGCCTCATCAGCCCCAGCCTCCCCAAGTGGAGAGAACCTGTTTCCCAGCTCCAGATTGGTGCCAGGAGGAGGAGGGGGCCGTGCTGGCCTCCCCCTCCTGTGGGTGACATGCCTCCATGTCTCCGCAGCTGCTCCTCCCGTGGTCTCTCCCTCAACCCTCTGTCCAGAGGGGGGCTGCTCCGGGGGGGGGGGGCTGGAGAGCTCCCTCGGCCCTCAGGCACCTCAACTCCTCCTCTAGCAGGGTCACCATCTTGCACCAAGGGCAAATGTATCCCTGCCTCTCCTGGGGGAGAAGGGCGAACATGTCGCAGCTCTCGCAGCGGACAGCAACACTCGTGGCTCCCACCAAGGCCATCTCCTTGCCTGCCATCGGGATCCCTTCCGAGACCCTACCTTGGTCCCCTGCCTTGTCTGTCCTGCAGTTCCTCTCACTCGCCCAGTTCTCCCAGACAAAAACCCACTCACACACACAAGGATAAAATAAACTTAAATTTATAAAATAAACTTAAATTTAAATTGGCGGGGGGGGAAAAGCACAGCACAGCACAGCACCAAACAAACAAACAAAGAAGGAAAGGAAAGGAAAGGAAAGGAAAGGAAAGGAAAGGAAAGGAAAACCAAACCCCTCTGCGTCCCAGGGAAGGGGGTCCCCGGACAGCCCAGGCTGCAGCCAAGGGATGCAGACAAGGGACAACGCCTTATCAGTCCCTCCGGCAGGTGGCCCCGCCCCTTGCTCCCTCCCGGCCCCTCAGGCCCCTCTGGCCCCGCCCCCTTCCTCTCCGCTGCTCCTGGCCCCCTGCCCCCCTGCCCAGCCCCTGCCTTGCCTTCGCCAGTCCCCTGGCCACTCAGCCTCTCTCCCAGCCTGTGCCTCTGCTGCTCTGCTGCTCTGCCAAGTGGCCAGAGCCAAAAACCTGTCCTGGGTGGGGATGAACTCTTGTAGAAGCAGGTCCCTAGCTTGGTGGCTCTGGTGGCTTCAGGGGCCAGAGAGCCTGCTACAAGCTTCAGCCTGTGGCCCTGCTAGACACCCTCTTTGGACAGGGACAGCCTGGCTTCAGGAATTACCCCAAAAACCAACAATAGGCTTACGAAGGTGTTGGGTATATGGCTCTACACAGGCGTCTACAGTTCTGGACTTTCTTTGGGAATGCAGCTGCAAGTGAACACCCTTCAAAATTAATCACAGTACCATTGCCAAAGCCTGTTACAAATCGGTCGTGAGATGACACATCTCACTCGCCACCCCAGCTGGTGAAGGGAGATTGTGGGGAAGCCCTCGGGCACTAAGAGGGCCGCACCAGAACCTGCTGAACGCACAACAGAGTCGGGGCAGTCGGCGATGATCAAAATTCCTGCTCCCGGGAGACCTCGTCTGCGGGCCTCTTGCCCCCCTCCCCTTCCTCCCTCCGGCAGAATCCCTTATGAGGTGGGGATTATTCACCCTCGGCTAGGGGATGAGGAAAGATTCTTTGCTGAGCTGGGTGGCTTACTCAGCCCCCTCTGCTTGCGAGATGCAGACAGGCAGGCCCTTGACGCTGCCGTCTCCCCTCGGTCCTCCCTGGTCTGGCGACGTTGCCTTGGGTTGCTATGAAACATCTGCTTTGAGGGATCTGGGCAGGGCTGAGTCAGGCCTTAGAAACAGGGAGGCTGCCAGGAACGGAAAATGATCCCGCACACTCGACGGATGAATCTGCAGGGAGGGAAAGTGGTTGACAGAAGAGGTCATCAGAGATCTTATCCCGACACAGTTGTTGTGGCTGTAACCTGGGGCCAAGACAAGGGGCTGAGTCATCCCTTGAAGGGACTGGTGCTCCGAAAGGGAAACACAGAACTTCTAATCATGCAGGGCAAGGGTGACAGCTCAGCTCAGCACAGAGCACGTGTTCTGAGGCCCTGGATAGCCCCTGCCAGTCAGCCGCGAGGGTGGGGTGGGGGGCTGGCAGGTACCGAGATAGCCTGTGACGAACCAAGGAGGTTCTCCGCATTTGGTCCCCCTCGCTCCTCCGGCAGATGGCTAGAAATGGACCCATCCGCCTGTCAGAGGAGCCCGTTGCTGCACGGGCTGCAACACAGCAATGGTCCATCCAGTCTGCACCCGTTGTCCCCAGGCAGCTGCGCACAGGAACCCACCTGCGGGGCAGGAATGCAACAGCGCCTCCCCACACCCATGTTCCCCTGCAGTCGGAGCACACAGGCAATAATGCCCCTGGCACTGAAGGCAACAGATGGCCACCAGAACGAGTAGCCATGGAGAACCTTCCCCGCCATGCGTTTGTCCTGCCCCCTTTGAAAGCCTTTCACAGTCGGGGGATGTGCTCTCCATCATTCGGAATTCACGAGGCACTGTGTGAAAAGCACTTCTTTGGTTGCCCTGAGTGTGTGTGTGCGCATGTGATTCCTGTGTTTTTCCTTACTGAATATAAAGTGTGGGCTTGAGTTATGCGCTCTGCACTGGAATCACCCCACTGCTCCCCAAAGGGCCCTGGCGGACAGATGCACGCTTCCCCAGTGGGACAGCGAGAGGCGCCCCCGAGGCGCACGCAGCACCTCCCTGGGCTGCAGGGTGTGGGTGCGCATTGTCCTGGGCTATTAATAGCTTCTGTCAGCCACGCTGCTTTGCGGTGGGTGAGGTCCAGCCCGGCCCAGCGAGCTGGGAGGGGTCACGCAGGCTGGGCGACTGTCCGGAGCTGAGGATCAGCAGCCCTGCTCGCAGCTGGCGCTGGCGTGGTGGGGGATACGCAGCTCTCGCCAAGGATGGGAAGGAACTGAGGGAATGGAAAAGCCTTGCACAGGAGGAACTCAACTGACACCCAAACGCAGACTGGCCCCACCCAGCTGAGCTCAGCACCACGGCTCAGCCGCACGGCAGCCAGCAGGAGCAGCATGAAGCGGGCAGCTGGGGCAGACCCACACGGGGTGCGGCGAGGGACTCTCGGCTGATGCTGCAGGCTCCTGGCGGAAGTCGTCTGGGGGTGCTCTCTGGAGCCAAGCAAAACAAGAGGCGCGCCCAGCGTGCGCTTCCAGTCAATGGGCTGGGGAGACGGGTGCACCTCCGCATGCGCATGTCTCTCCCGGTCGGTCGGTCGGTCAGAAGGGGATGCAGGCCTCCCCTTCACACACTCTCCAGAAACATGACAAGTGAGCGCATGAGTCATCCTCACACATCTGTGTGTGTGGCTGGGCGGGGGAGCCGGTGGGGCGGGAGGGCTGCCACTTCCCAGAATGTGTGAAGCAGCCCTCGGGTGGCTTGGGGCTGAGCTGGTAGAAGTGATGCAAATTCTTGGATCTGGCGGGTGGCAGAGCCCTTCCCGGACAGTGCCATTCCAAAATCATCGTGTGAGGGGCGGAATGCCTGGCGGGGGTTGGCATGCTGCGCCGTGAGTTCAGGGATGGCAAGGAGCCCTCCTGCGCGTGAAACGCAAGAGTGCCGGGGAGGGTTCTTCAGCTCAGAGGGGCCTTGGGCAAAATGGTCTCCTCCGTCAGCAGCCCTGGTGGGCTGGCCAGACCGCGGTAATCGCAGTGCCAGCCAGCTGGGATCGGTTGTCATTTCAAGGACCCGACAATGCCCTCAACACAGCATGGCTCTAGAAAGCCGTCCCCAACCTGCTGTGTCAAACAGCACCGACCAGCACCATAGCTGGGTGCTGGGCACTGTAGTCTGCTCTAGAGTAGGTGGGAAATTCAGAGGTGATTTGGCAGAGCTGCTCTTGGCTTCTCCAAGTGCCAAGCCGGACCTTTTTTCCTTGTTTTTTTGCTTTTTTTTAAGGGCAGAATCAGGAGCGGCAGTGTCGTTCAGCGAGGGCCCTGGCCACGGCCCATGCAAGCCTAGTGCCCTGTTTGCTCGCTTGCAAAAAGAGAAAAGAAAAGGAGTATATAGCATTTCCATAACATTTTAGAGAACTCAGAGAATTTTGTGTGTGCAGTCTTGGTAATCCTTCAAACCACTCCATAGTCAAGATCCAGATGAAGACGAGGCTGATGGGGCAGAGGAGGGCAGGGAGCTGAAGCTCCAAATTTGTGTCTCGGCTAGAAAGGTCCAGCAATTCACGGCAAGGGCATGACAAGCACCAGGACTGTCTTGGGCGAGAGGGCTCTCTCTCCAGGCCACTCTCTCCGTCTGCTGGCTCCCATGGGCTCTGCTCTCCCTGGCACCAACTTTCCGGACCAAGGGCTGCTTCTTCTACCCTTTCACTGGAGATGTGGGTGGCAACTCCGGCCAAAACGCCAGAGTACTTTTTGTTCCCTTCAGCTAGTGCAAGGGCAGCATGTGCATTTTATTTCTGATATAATTTTTGCAAATAAAAGAGGGACAGTTCCATGGAGCAATGGCCCCTTGTTAGGGAGTGCTCCTCAACCCCGAGCTGTCTTTGGAAGCTCAAGTGACTGCAGTGGTGAGGAGCGCTTTCCTCCAGCTTCGGCTGATCCATCAGCTGCGTCCCTACCTGGAAAACAATTGCCTGGCGACAGTGACACATGGGTTGGTGACTTCCCGACTTGACTTCTGTAACGCGCTCTATGTGGGGATGCCCTTGAAGACGGTCCGGATACTTCAGATGGCGCAAAATAGAGCTGCCAGGTTGCTGACGGGGACTGGGCATTGTTCTCATATAACCCCAGTCCTCTATCAGCTTCACTGGCTCCCCTTCGAAGTCCGGGCCCAATTCAAGGTGCTGGTTATCACCTACAAAGCCCTTAACGGCTTGGGACCTGGATATCTAAAGCAACGCCTGCGTCCATATTTGCCCTCCTGCCCCTTGAGATTGGCGGCAGAGGCCCTTCTCCGGGAACCCTCCATGAAGGATATTAGGAGGGTGAGTACCCGGAGGAGGGCCTTTTCTGCGGTGGCGCCCACCTATGGAATGCGCTCCCCAGAGAGGTCCGCCTGGCGTCATCGTTATTTGTTTTTCGGCGCCAGGCCAAGACCTTTTTATTTAAACAATACTTTAATACTTTGCTGATTTTATTTATTGGTTTTAAATTATTAAGCCAGGATGTGTCCAGATTTTATATGTATGTATTTGTATAGATATTTATTTATATGTTGGAAGCTGTCCCGAGGCTTATGCGAATGGGACGGCACACAAAAATTCCAAATAAATAAATAAATAAATGAGAACGAGCGGGTCACGCTTGTTTTATGCTCTGTTGAATCGCGGCCAGTATTTGCGTGTCGGTCTGACCGAGAAGAGGCTCCCGGCTCCCTCCAGTGGCGTTTGGCGCCATCTTCCGGACAAGGGTGGAAACATCCATCCCAGCGGAACGGATCCCGATTAGTCCCGGTGCCCCGCCCGCCGCGGGTCCTTTCCCCGCCTCCGCAAGCCGCGTCCTGCCTGCCGTGTGAGCTGCAGCTGATCTCCGGGCCCGGGTAAGCAGGAACCAGTTGCTCTTAACATGCAGAACCAGCTGATGGCGGGGGCAGAAGTCAGGCAGTCCCTGGTCCCTGAATTGCAATGAAGCCATCTGCAGCGACGTGTATATACTGGCCCGGAATTCCTGATTTCTGGTTGTGGCAAAAATGATCATGGGCCCCATGGCACCTGAAAGGCTCGCAACTGGATTGTGACACGTGCTTTGGTAGGCCGGAGCAGACAGCTCTTTGCATTGCATTTATGCCTTGCTATTTCTGATTCTCAGGGTCTCTCCTCTCTTCCTCTTCCTGCCCTTTTCCATCTGACATTTAGATTGGAGGCCCCTGTCTAGTGCATATTTATATTATTATTAATTTAGACTTCAACCAGTCAGACTTAATTATTTTGTCTTCCAAAGCAATTTACAAAGATTCATCAGTCCCTACTGCAGGCTTACAATCAAAGCACAACACAAAAGGAAAAGGGACGGGGAGGGAGGAGGGGAAAGGAAAGCTCAGGTGAACCGTTCGGACATTTAAGATGTGTCCTGGCGGAGAAAAACAACGCCAGCTTCTCCAGCTGCCCCTTCTCTGGCCGACGTGTGGGGCAGGTGGGCCTGCCCTTCACCATGATTTCCTTCTCTCTGGGAAGCGGCGGCTGTCCCCTCCCAGCAGCCTCACGTCATGTGCCATCATGAAGCATCAAAGTGAGCAATCGCCAAAGGTGGCGGGGGGGGGAGCTCTTGGTGCGGACGTGCAGCGCCAGTGGCCCTTGGCCCGCGGTTCCCATCCACCCCGGCCAGCACAGCCGAGGGTGCGGAATGGTGAGCACGGCAGGCCACATGTTGCCTTTCTTCAGGTGAGAGGGACACACCTGGGCAGGAAAGGGAGTTCGCGTGGAATTTGGAAGGAGCGGCTGTGAGGGATGGGACTGGGCTCGGCACAAACCAGGGAAACTGGAGACTTGTTCTATTCTTGCCCTGGCAGCTGTTCCAGCTCAAAGTGTCCCCCTCCCCTTCTCCCGCTTGTGCCACAAGGGTGGTTAAGCTGAGAGAGAGCATGTTGCCCAGGTTCACCCAGGAACTCGCTTTAAGAGCGAGCGTGGATTTTAATCCTCGGCCCATGCGGGCTCGGGGATCATCTTCTCCAGTCCGCTGCTCAGTGCAGGACCTGCAACTGAGGATGCGGCCTTTTGTCCCCTCCAGCGGAAGGCATTCTTTCTTAGAAGGACTGGCCGGAGCAGGTGGGGTTGAGAGATAACCCTAACCCCTGCACTGTTGCGGCTTGGACAGCAGAATGCACAGCTGCACCTGGCCCTGGTCACAGTCTTCGTCGCTTCAGCAAGATGCATCTGATTTTAAAACATTCATCCATTCATGTCTACATTTATACGCCATCCTTTTTCCCCTTGCAAGGAACACAAGGTGGCTTAGTTTCCTCTCCGCTTCATCCTCACAACAACCCTATGAGGGAGGTTAGGCTGAGAATATCGACTGGTCCAAGCTCACCCAATGAGCTTCCCGTACCAGTGCGGCGCAGTGGTTAAGAGCGCAGGACTGGGACTCGGGCGACCTGGGCTCTAGTCCCCGCTCAGACATGGGGCCCCCTGGGAGACTTTGGGCCGGTCACAGACTCTCGGCTCAACCTACCTCACAGGGTTGTTGTGAGGAAAAAACTGAGAGCAGGAGGAGGAGAATGGTGGAAGCCGCTTTGAGTTTGTAAGAGAAAAGCAGGATATAAATCTAATGCATGAATAAATAACTGTATGAATGGGGCTCAGTAAGTCTGACTGGCCCACAATGTGACCAACCATACAGCACCCCCAGAATCCCCTGCCAGAAGTGGGGCTGCCGCACGTGATCCAGCCAAACCAATGTGGAGAGGCTGGCCTGAAGACGGGGGGCTTGGCATGCACTGGTCTGGCTAAGCGGAGCGGGGACTGTCAGGGCAGCGTGAGCAAAGGCTCTGCCACGCTACAGTGCAGCTGCGAAAAGCCCGGCACGGGAAAAACCGCTTTCGACCTCAGGTGGGATCCCTGATCTAATCTGGAATCCATAGTACATGACTGCTCCCACATACACCTTAGGAACATTACTGGGTCTGTCCTCTGAGGAAACGCCGTAGTGTTTGCCTCCCCTGAAGGTTCTTTTTGTGTTGTCTCCGTCCCTTTTGTTTTATTCTTGCGTGCCTTTAGCAAACTGCCTGCATGATTCTCCCCGGATCCCCCACCCCTCCTCCAAGCTGCGATGCAACTGATCGCTTATGAAAGCATCTTGCACAGGCGCCATCTCTGCAGTCCCTACATGCCACATCGCTTTCCTGTCTGTCCGAACTAACTCCAAGTGTTCCTCTGCCGGAACTTCTCCAGCAGACTCTCAAAGGGTTCCCCCCACCCCCACTCTTGTTGGTATCAAGGGCAGGCAGGGGGGAGGGCCTGTCGAAAGCCTAGTCTATCAGGGGCCCACTGGCTGGGGTCCCCCAGGTTGCTCTTCACCATTGCATCCCACCAGCTCTTCTGCTCTGGTGCAGGCCATGGCATTAAGGAGAAGGAGAAGCGAGAGATGCCGCTGGCTCTCTGCAGGCAGGCAGGGGGGAGGAGGAGCGGCCAGCAGCAATGGCAGGGGGAGGCCCCCTGAGGGAGGCGCCGACTGGGGGCATCTCACCCAAGGGGACTTCCAAAGCCTGGAGCTAGCACTGTGGAACAACCTCGACCAGCCTCACATCCCAGGAACCCTAGGAATGTGTCGTTCTGCAAGGGGGCCTGGAACGTCCCTGCAGTGTCTTTTGCTTTCCAGGTTTCTGTGACTGGGAGCAGGGGTGGATTAAGCTAGCTTGTCTGGGAGACACATCCCGATTTATTCTGGCAAGCTTTCTCATCCTTCCAAGGTCCTGAATGGAAAGGAAGTGCGGCATGTGCAGCTGCATGCATTACCAAAGACGGACAGCAGAGGGCGGAAAAAGGTCTCGCGTGGAGAGGCTAAAGCAGCCCCTTAGAGTGCCCCCTTCTTAGCGCAGCTTGGCAGGCGACGCGCACACACAACCACTGCCTGTGTGCACCGTGCATGTACAAATAGCTCTGTTTGTTCACGTCCCCGGGCTCGTCCCGTGAACCCTTCCTACCCCAGCCTGGAACTCGCTCTCTTTTCTTGACTTCCCCATGTTACTGCCCTCGGCTCACTCTCTGTTGTCCCGGCGTGGGCCACAGCCCTTCAGCTTCCCCTCCCTGGCCAGCTCTGCTGCTGGCGCTGCACCATGGAAGGCAGCAAGGGGTTAACGCGTCCCAGACAGACCGTGGAGGTCGAGCCTCTTTGATCTGCAGTGACCTGTGACCTGTGACCTCTGCCTCCATGGCTGGGTGGTGGTGGAGAGCTAGGGAGCAGCTGGGGCATTCGATCCTGGACGGCTGGGCGCACCTCCCACTGTTTGCTCCTGCTCTGGGAGAGAAAGAGAAAAGCGCTCGCTTGCACACTGCTCCAAAGTGGGACAGAGAGCGCATGGCCTCGGAGTCATCCCTTACCATTGTATTCCACATAACCAATTTTGCACCGATTGACTTTTTGTGGTGAAGGGAACCCTGGAATCAGATGTGGGTGATCTGCAGGGAGTTGCCTGATACTCAAAGTCAGGATTAGCCCACCAGCCCACATGGGCCTACAGTTAGAACCCTGTGTGGACAGTGTCATTGCATAGCTTGGTCACTAGGTGGCACTAGGCTTAGCCCTATCTGAGCAGAGTCAGGTGTTTCTTGTCCGTGTTTTGTAATCCTTCATAACAGTCCAGAAAGTTGTCTCGCTTCCCTGTTGGTGTAACCTCTAAGCCAGGGTGGACATACTTTTCGCTCTCACTGACCACATTTGGCAATGGATGTGAAGCAGTATCCTGGGGACAGGATCCACTTTTGCTTCTTGGTTATCTAAATATGCAGAACCCAAGCCAGGATCCTCTCACACTTCAGTCAGCTCCTGCTGGAGGAAAATGATGTGTGGTTCCATGCTCTGTACTGCCCTCTGCTGGAGAAAGAAAGGCCTGCGCCGTGTGCATGCATGCATGCGTACATACATACGTGAGCTGGCGTTCCTGCCCTTGTGAACCTGTGGGCGTGTTCCTGCTAGAGAGAGCCTGACCTGCACTGGGAATGTGCCAGCATTCATTACTTAAACGCTCAGCATTCCCGTAGCTGCAGCTGATTTTAACCACTGCATTCCCAGTCCGCTGCTTTGTGCGGGAAGAGTGGCTGCACGAACAGCAACCATCTGGCTACTTCCCTGTTAGTGCCAACACAGAGAAGCAGGGAGCTTATGTTTCTAATAAGGCCTAACCTTCAAAAAGGGGAAGTTTCCATAAAGAATCTCTCCTAGCAGTGGGAACAAGGATGCCTACGTCACCAAGCCCTGCCCACATACTCGCTTTGCTAATTAATGGCATAAACAACCCTCAGCCCCATCCGAACGTAAGAGCTGGGCTGGGTGACATCGAGTGTCTGTCCAGGCCAGGGTCCTGCGGTCAGCCAAGTGCTTCAAGGAAAACAGCAAGGATTATGGCTTGCCCCCAGTGATTTGAATTCAGAATCCTAATTTTGCATCCAAATTAAGGAACGTGGACTAGAATTCCTTTTCCACACAGGTCTCGCACAAGCAGGGGAAGCCCTCCTTTTGACTAAGCCAGTAGCAAGGACTGTAGGGTTGCTGAAAAATGCCAGCCCGACCTCCCCGAACTTGCTGTGGTCCAGATGTTCTGTACTGTATCTCCCGCCAGAGCCAGCCAGCATGGACGCCATCCAGGGATGATGAGAGGCATGCCCGAAAACATCTGGAGGGCGCTTGGTAGGGCCAGCCTGGTAGAACTGGTTCTTGTTAGGCTGCCTCAAATAGTCACCCCTAGATCCTGTCTCTAGCAGCTAGGAGACTAAGGACAAGCACTCCAGGGCTCCACGCCAGTCCTCTTGGGCTTGATCCCATTTTCTTCACTCCAGGGAGTCCAGCGTCAGTTTTGTACAAGGGCGTCAACCACAGGCTATGGCATTAAATGTCCTTGGGTGACCTGCTGTGCTATTGCTAAGAGCAACCTCGACAACCTTCTCTGTCCTGGAGTGACAGTGGCGCAGGTTGTGGGCGGGAGGAGATTTCCCTCCCCACCTTGCCAAACCTTAGAGGAGCAAGTCCTGCAAACCAAGGGACACCACGGATCAGCTTTTGCCGTTTGTTGCCCAGGGGAAAGCATCAGTGTTAGGAAAAGAGGCTTATCAATAGTCTTTCTATTTCCTCCAGGACCAGAGGCAACGACCTGGTTTGTTCTGTCATGCAAACTCAGTGCAGCTCCGGCAGGGTTCCTTGTTTCCTATTAACAAGCCACCCTGAGAACCTACGGCTTGTTTCAGGTTTGCTAAAACCTGTGGTGGCTTGCTGTGTTGTCCAAACCTGGCAGGGCAATTTGTTCGTGGGTTGTTGGGAGTGGTGAGTGAGGCCCCAGCCGGAGCGGCAACCGTCCTGCATCTCCCTGTGATCGTGTTGGTGCCTGCTGCCCTCTTCTCAGCTGACAGCGGCCATCATTTTCCCATAGTCATCTTCGCATGGCGCTGCCCGTCTTGACATTTGTGTGTGCTCCCCAGTCCCACTCACGGCATGGTCAAGCATCAGGATGCTGCAGCTGGCTAGGGAAGGAAATGTCAAGTAGGAAGGGGCAGAAAGTAGCCAAGGCGGTCTGGCCAGTGGGCGATCTTCCATCAGAGTCACATAAAGCGAGCAATGCAAGCACTGAGGGGGAAGGGGGGAAGGCAGGGTTGCTTGGCTAAATATTGGGGAAAGGGGGGCACTTTCAGGGTGGGTGTGACATAAGCGTAACACACGCAGCAACTCAAAGCATGCCTGCTTTAAAAACTGGTTTGCTGGACACCAACGCGCGTATCAACGTGGAAGTGGGGATTATGGGGAAACTTGGCTAAACTCTAGAAATGCAGTCTTGGTGAGAGCCAAAATGATGAATACACAAAGAAGGCATGACATTTCTCCCACCTGGCCAGCTGATGTGGGTGGTGGGAGGGGCTCGCCGCTGCAGAAAGGTGCTGAGAAAGTGGCTGGAGCAACGGGCAGTTCTGGCACAGGCGGGAGGACTGTGCCGGGTCACGGGGAGCACGAGCCACGGCAGGCCCGATCCTCCGTCGGGTGCACCGTGGGTTGCCCAGTGAACAAGCAACCCGTGGTGACTTCTCCGTAGTTGGTTTAGCACAACATGCAGACCTGCCCAACATGTCTCCGAGTACCAGTTGCTGGAGAACTTGAGTGGGAGCACACTGTTTGTTTATTTATTCGATTTATAGATCACCCTTTTTGTTACAAAGACCTCGGAGTGGCTTACATCAACCTGCTTCTGCTCTCACTCTTATCCCCACAACAACCCTGTGAGGTAGGCTGGACTGAGAGTCTGTGACTGGCCCAGCTGACTTCATGGCTGAATGGGGACTGGAATCCAGATTCCGTGTTCTTAACCACTGCTGTTGCCACAGCAGCATCCCCGTGAGCGTCCCACAAGCAGCTGGCTGGCCACTGTGGAAAGAGAATGCTGGACTACACAGGCCTTTGGCTGATCCAGCAGGGCCCTTGCAGTGCTTTTCTGTTCTTAACAGAAGCAGCTCTGGAGGCACCATTAGGTCTGAAACATAAGCCCCAATTCCAGGGGATCAACACCCTTTCGCTATGCACTCCAACGACTGAGACACCAGCTAAAGCACAAAAAGCTCTCCAAAGAAACCCAGCAGTTTCCTTGAATGCAGGCTGAAAACCGCTGTGATTAACAAATAAATATGAGCTCTGCCCATGATGCTGAAGATCGCTGGTAACAAACAAAATTGAGGGATAGAAGAGTGGGAGATGATGGATGAAAACATAGGCAGAGAGAGATCAAATTCTTCATTGATGGATGGGTATTGACCACTGACAATCCCCAGAGATATATGTCTGGGGCAGGTGTTACCTTTCCAGCACAGGCCTAGCTAGAGTTGGATTCAAATTAGACCCCCTACAGGTTGGCAATGATGACTGGTAATGACAGGAATTGCAGTCCAACTACCTATTTTGGGAAGGTAGCACTAAACCCACTGGAAAGATAGTTCTCCCACGGAGCGGTTCTGGCCTGGTTTCTCTTTTTAGTCCTCACGGATGCAGAAGCAAGCTCTGGTGATTCTCTCTCTCTCTCTCCCTTTTTTTTTTAAATGATGCTTTATACGATTCCAGACAGTGAACATGTAATCTCCTAATCTCTCTGCCCAACCCCCCCCCCGCACAACTCCTAACACTTCTCTGTCCCTCGGGGAGATAACAGTATCTCCAGTGTCTTGGAGGCACAGAGCCTTGGAGCATCTTTAACACCAGCCGGTCACAGCTCCATCACAGGCAGAAATCAACAGCTTCACCCAGCATGGAGAAACTCAGCAGTACCTATTTATTTCTGACTGCTCTATCTCCATGCAAAACAAGTGGGAACTGGACTGTTCCATATTCAGCTGTGATGTGAACAATCAGCACCCACCCCTGGCAGGAATCCGCCTTGGAAAAAATCTCCCATCAGCAAAAATGGGAACTTAAAAAAAAAAGTCACTACCATATGGGGGTCCCAGCTGGAGGGGGGGGCTGAGGGAGACATGCCCATGTATGTCTTTTGATGCATTAGAAGTGTCCTTTGCCGCCCAGGTGTTTTGTACTGCAACTCCCAGAAGCCCCAGCTAGCATGGGCATGGTCAGCAATAATAGAAGATGTAGTCCAAAGAATCTGAAGAGCATCTTCTGCTGCCCTGAATTGTAGTATTCAACTCCTACTATCACCACCGTTCCCCCAAATACGTCTCGCTACAAGAGAGTATATTAGGGCGCAGCAGGAAACCGTGGAGCGGATTCACCAAAACGGAGAGAAGATCTCCGACCAACGATTGGCCACCTGGTCCGCTGGCCTTGTTGGGCAGCTGCACAGGGATCAACGAGCATTAGAATAATAGTCAGGGGTAACATTAAAGAAAGAACATCTGCACATGGATGAAAAAGCCACCCATATGTGGAAGCCAGTCTTAACTTTTAACCTCGAGATGAGTATCTTGGGGAAAATAGCCCTCCCTTCTGAATATGCCCCAGTCAGTGGGAACTGGTGTTCCAAAGGGGAGAATATCAAACCCCAGCAGCACTGCTGCTTCTGACTGGCGCTGGGAAAGGCTGCCCTGGATGCTTCGCCCTCTGCTTCCGGCACAGCAGCCCTCAGGTGCGCTAGCCCAAATGGGTGGTCCCCCAGATGTGGGGAACTGTGATTTCCATCATCCCCTGCCACCTATGCTGGATGGGCATGACAGGAGTTACAGGCCAACACCATCTGGAAGACACCAAGTTGGGAAAGGCTGGAGTAAAGGAAGATAGGTAATTATTTAATCACATGGGGTTAATTAATTGCATTTTTACACTGCCCAGTAGCCAAAGATCTCTGCACAATTGTAACAGTCACAATCATACAGTACAAAATATTTTAGAGAGCAATGCTGTGATCCTTGGAAGCCACTAGAGTTCCTGGGTTCCCCCTCTCGTGGCTGTAGCCAATGCTAGTTCCTCGGACACTTCATCCGGCTCCCTGTTGCACTGCAGCTGCTGCAGAACCTAAGCGGCTGCTTCCTGTGGTCATGAAAGCAGTTTCAGGGAGGTGGAAAGGGGGCATTCCAACAGTCAGAGGGAGGAAAGAGCCTCCGATCGGCCGGATCCCTTGGCCTTTCACCCCAGTCCCACCTGTGGCAGGGCGACCTCTGTCGATGCCCTTCTGGAGGAAATAAGAGCAGCAAAAAGGACGGAGTGTGCAGGTCCCTTTCAACACTCTTTTTAGTCTCTGGTCATCGGCCGGCATCACATTGGACTCCTGAAGGTCTGCGCTGTTCAAGTGCAACATAAAACCAAAGTGAAAACCAGCAGCAGCATAAAGATATAAAACTACAGATTTCTACCCTCCCCCTTGCTGAAAGAGTGGTGGAGGGGCCACAGAGCCACGTGGTCTAGCTCTGGCCCTGCCACACTAGCAGCCAAAGCACCCGCGCTCCGCACACGAGCCGGCCCTGGGCACCTGCCGATGTATCTGCACAGAGGTCCCACAGAGGTGGGTGGGTTGTGGTCGTCCCAGGGACCCCGTGAGGGAAAAAGCCCTACGTTTGTCTGTCCCTGCAGGACCCCTTGACATGGTGGCCAACGCAGAGCGCAACGGGGAAGACTGGCATGCCCACTGCTGCAGTGGCTGCGCCGTGTGGCCTGCGATCCAACCTTGCCACCAGCCTGCGATGATTTTCAGTAGGAAGTCAGAATGCAGCCTGTGCTAGGACACGTTGTAAGAAAGCAGGACTCCCTGAAGAAGACCATCATGCCAGGGAAGGTCGAAGGCAGGAGAAGAGAAGGAAGACCGAAGAAGAGATGGATTCTCTCCGTCAAGGACGCCACAGCCTTGAATTTAGAATGGCTAAGCAGCAACGTCTTGAAAAGAACATCGCTTTTCATGACATCACTGTCATGGGGGTCTTTCATTCATAGGGCTGCCATAAGTCAGAGAAGACTTGACGGCACATAACAAGCAGGCCCAGCATCATCCTGTTGCAACAGTGAAGTGGAAAATGCAGACACACATCATGACAGTTTCCTGCAAGGACAGGCCAAATCTGCAGGCATCAGGGTGTGTGTGTGTGTGCACGAGAGAGAGGGAGAGGGAGGGAGAGAGGGAGGGAGAGAGAGAGGGGGGGAGAGAGAGAGAGAGAGAGAGAGAGGTCTTTGGTAAAGTAATAAATCTTAGTTACCCTTCAAGACTGAGTCACCCTAGAGTACTTTGCATTGCAACAGAGATGGCTCACATATACTGCTGCTGGGAAAATCCATCCGATTCCTTCTCCCCACTCCACAGCTATTGTGAGGACTGTGCCTTAGTTCAGAGGGAATAGGGAAGCCTGAAGGGGGTGACAGATGATCTCATTATCCCTGCTAAGCAAAAGGACCCAGCTGTTCAGCCCAGTGAGCCCTGGCTTCACCACAACACCAGACCATTGTACGCAGTGCAGTCTATGGGGCGGAAGCTTCAGCCGGTCCAGAATCCTGTGGGCTGAGTGACAACCAGGCCAGTTACAGGGAGCACATGGTCTCCCATGTTGCATTTTAGTGGTGGCTGGTCTGTTCACAGCCAGAAATCGAAGTGTTGGTTATGACCTATGAAGCTTTGTATGGCTTGCATTAGGCTGCCTCAGTTTCTGCCATATGAGTCTGCCTGGGTCTTAAGACCTCCTGGAGAGGCCCTTCTTTCAAGACTGGCACCTTTAAAGCGATGCCTGGTGGCAATGCTCGGGGCCTTCGCAGCCGTCCCTCCCTGGCTGCAGAATTCCAGGCCAAGGAGGCTAGAAGGCCACCAAAGCAGGTCCTTGGGTGCTTGTACGTCTGTTGGGTTGTCAACTGCTTTTTACTCTGTTTCTGCTGCATTTTAATTGTGTGTAGTATATTTACTCGACGCTTGTTTTTATCGAGTTTTATTAGTGATTGTAAGTCACCTTGAGTTCCCTTTTTGGTAGAAAGGCAGGTTATGAGTAAAATACATTCTTCAATAACTGTTGCAAACTTTCCCAAGAGCTTTGACTATTGGGCACTATAGAAATTATCATCATCATCATCATATGAATATACGATGCATTATATTTTCACCCCACCTTTTTGCCTTTCAAAGAACTCAAGGCAGACTCCAGTGGCTCTCACGCCAACCCCTCATGATGATCAACACCTGTCAAACTCTCTTCTTCTACCTTACTGCAAAAAGTACCCGAGTCGTACCCTCTGTTGCATCTAGTCACCTCGGTGGTAAATTTCCAGAATCGGAAGGGTTAATTTCCTCAGGCCAAGTATCTGCTTTTCCCCAGCAATAGATGTGAAGTGGCCTTCCCCAACCTGGGACCCTCCCGATGTGTCGGGCTACACCTTCCATAAGGCCTCGGCCAGGACCTGGGGGCTCATGGGAGCAGTGGCGGGCGGCGGGTTGGGGAAGGCCGATGTGACGCGAGGCAAAGGCTTAGGAGCTGGACAGCTGCCTAATATGGTTCCTTCTTGGAAAGACGAGGAACCAAGCGAGAAGAGAGGAGAGGAGAGGAGAGGAGACGCGCCGGCCGAGGTCTTCCTCCCAGCCCAGGAAGAGCCGCGCATTCCAGGGCCGCGCTTTGAATGCCCGAAGGAGCCAATCGGCTCGAGGCTTCCCAAGTGGGCGGGGAAAGGGGCGGTCCGGCCGGGTGTCCTTGGCTCACCCCTCCCTTGAGCTGCGCAGCGGGAGGGGCTCGGCCGGGAGATTCCTAAGAAGCTTCCAGATGCAACTGAGCGGAGATGCGGGCGGGGGCGCGGGCGCGGGCGCGGGCGCGGGGCCGCGCTTGCGAGGCTCGCAGCGAGGCGGGGC
>NW_025336635.1:1198800-1267028 GCF_004798865.1 Varanus komodoensis
GGCGGGGCGGGGCGGGGCGGGGCGGGGGGCTCGGAGGCCGCCCCGCCGGCCGGGCTCCCCTCTGCGCCCTGCTCGGGGGCGGCCGCGGGATCCGGACCAGCAGCGGAGGACGCCCGTCCGCACGGGGCGCCTGCTCGGCCGGGGCTTCCTGCGCATCGAGCTGGACGGGCACCACGGTGCTTCCCTGGCGGAGCGAACGGACTCCGGCTGCGCCGGGGGCCCCTGGCCGCACGGCGATCGGGACCGGCCTCGCAGATAGGCGCCGGCCCTCTGCAGGGGCAGCCCGGGGGCTGGGAGCTGCTGAGAGGCATGTAGGAAAGCGGCAGGCTGGTTTTACGCCATGCTGGTGCCACAGGTGCAGCCGTAGTTGGGTACCTGCAGCCTTACCAGGGTCCCATCAGTCTGAGGTAAGGAGTGTGACTGCCACCCTTTTCTCCCTTGCGAAGCTTCTCTGGCCTGAACGAGGCCGTGCCAGGCGCAGAAGCAACAGGTGAAGCGCTGACCTTCCGCCTTCATGGGGGGGGGGGAGGCTTCACCTGTTGCATGGCTGCCTGCCGTGCAACTCGGTGCACAAAAGCCCAGCTCACCACACAAAGTGCCGTATCTGATGAAGCCACAGTAGCAAAGAGCCATTTAACGTGTCACTCAAGGCATGAAGTGACTAAGGGGTGTGTAACAGAATCTATAGAGCAACAGGTGACAGGTCACCAACTTAGAAACCCCCACCTGAATTAGGTAGGGGGTTTTAAATCTCATCTGGTTCAGGAAAAAGACAAGGGCTGGATCCTAAACTCAGCAAGGATAAATTATATAAAACTGGAGTGGAGCCCTGGTCTTCTGAGTTGCTGGCCACATTTTAAATGTGGATGGCCGTTGTGGGCATTTTACAAAATAGCTGCTGGGAGATTTTCCCATTCATAGGTGGCTGCCCTCATACATGTGGCACAAAGCATGATTTATACAGAAGAAAATGCAGTGAGGCTGAAAGTGCAGGACTTTCTTACACCCCAAAAACCCATTTCACAAAGGGTGGACCCATGAGACAGGCCAAGAAACTGAGCACCAGGCAGAAATTGGGGTCTGAGTCCCAAATACCAAAGCAACGATTTGTCCCCACAATTACAAACTATTTCACAGAAGGTGATGCTCAGAGAAAAGCGAACAGCCAAAACCACACATACTTCAAGGCTGGTTGGGCAGGCAAGCAACAGGAAGAAAGAGGCAAGAGCACAGCACAGGCCACAACAGACCCTTGCTGCCCACTAAGCCCTAACCCTACTGCACACCCAGGGTAGCTTTTGTTCTTTTCTGGGCAAGTGGGCATGCTTCAAGGCAAAGCATTGGAATGCATCCCCATTGTTTTTATTTTGTAGGAATGTCCCTGACAAAACATACTTGGAAATCAAGAAGGGGCTGGAGGTCAGCACTTTGGTTTGCAACATGATAGTCTCCCAGGGTGAGGCTTTTTTCCCCTTTTTTCAATGCTTAATTTTAAAACATCTCCAAGGGGCAGAAGGGGGTGCTAAGAGGAGGGTTGCCAAGAGGAATGACCATGGATATATTGGTGCCCATGAGCACCACACTGACAATTCCAAAACAAGGGTGTTGGCAGAAGCAGGTGGGGCCTTAACCTGTCCCACACCAGCTTTGGCCTGAAAGAGAGCCTTCCACCGGTGCTGTTTGCATTGGGAAGAAATGGCACATTGACTCCGCCAGAAGATTTCCTGCCCATGGAAGTTCCGCCTCAGTCAGGACTAAAACCTGTGGTTACTGTAATCCCAATAATTAGACAGGCACAGAGCCCTGCAACCAACAGATTAAATGCAAAAACCATTTGACTTCAAGTGTAGTTTGGCCCTCCATTGACTCCTTACTTTCAACCCTTTTTTTAGGAAATTTTTTTCTGGGCAGTATGCAAACACAGATGTGAATGGAACCCTCACACACATGCACACGTGTGCAGGTAGAGCTGCAGGTGGGGAGGTTGGAGCCAAAGGTGAGCAGGGCCCATTCTGCCCACACTGCCTTCACACCCTCCCCTGTTCAGTAACAACCACCTTATCCATCCATCTTACGCCTCTCCCACCCTTTTTTCCCTCTCTTCTCCCATTTTCCTCCCTCTTTTTCTCTCTCGGACTCCCTTCTACCCTTTTCTCCCCCACCCCATGCAACAATTAGATTTTGGAGCTGGGAGGTCCCATTCACACAAATGGGACTTCTTTCTGCTTCTGAGCTAATCCATAGCGTCATGTGGGAGGTGGAAGCCCCTAAGGGGAGAGGGGTATCCACAGGTGCTGCCAGGCTGATTGATCTTTGATCATTTGATCATTCTGTAAACAACTTTCATGATCGTACCAGTGACGATTCCCTGTTCGGAGGGGGTACCTCCCAAATCATGAAGCTACAGGACTGAGTTAGCACCCCTCAGCAATAGCAGATGACCCCTCAGAGCCAGTTCTCCTTCTGCATAATGCCAACAAAACACCGTTGTCTTTGGAGAGCTGTTATAAGCAATGTGTCAGGGGTGAAGTGTGGACCAAGTAAGCCCAGGTTCAGAACTCAGTGAGGCCTAGGCAAGGCCTTAACTTAATTCCTCATTTGCAATAGTGCTGTTATTACTATTGTACTAGTAATAATGTCAACTATTACTTATGGAGCACCTGAAAAGCTAGGCCCGGTACTGTAGTGAAATGTAAATCATACTAGTTCCGTCTTAAAGGGTTGTTGTAACGGTTCCCAAGATAAAGTATCTGGAACTCTTTTGTTGTACTGTGTATGATTTATGTGAGATACAATTATCTCAGCTCCGTTATCAAGAAAGAGTTTTAGCCACACAGCTGTGGGTTGAGGCTGATGTTCAAATGCACACTCACGGTGAGGTAACACCAGCAGAAACAGTATCACACTGTAGGCAAATTGTCACTGCAGAGCACTGAGGCCAAAACATCGTCGCAGCAACCCACACAGCCCAGACAAAAACATGCTTGCACCTGAGACAGAAAATCCAAAAGAATGTGCTCAATAATTACGTGGAGTTGTTGTTTTGTTTGTTTTGTAAAGACAATACTACCTTTTTGTAGCACCAAAATTTGTCACATTTTCCTGGCACTCCAAATTTGCTGCCCGAGGCAACCAG
Organism: Varanus komodoensis; assembly: GCF_004798865.1. Lineage (NCBI taxonomy): Eukaryota > Metazoa > Chordata > Lepidosauria > Squamata > Varanidae > Varanus > Varanus komodoensis. Next base: position 1,201,937 of record NW_025336635.1, read on the forward strand.
TGTGGGATGTGTCATGGTTAGGTGGCCACTCCATAACATTTCTGCAGCATCTCGGTCTCCCACTGCACAAGGCAGACAGGCAGAAGTCCAGTTTTTATTTCTTGATTTCCTCTATTTTTAGCCCATTTCTATCCCACCTCTCCAGCAAAAAAAAGCTTCAAGCACTAACATTAAATCATGCTGTCTATGATGGTCATAGTTATTCTCAGCTTTGGGGCAAGCAGAACAAAAATGGATGTGGAGCAGATAGGCAAGGTGGCTGGAAGAGACCAGGAAACTCTCTGGCCCCCTTGATCTCCAGACCAAGAACAATGCACGGGTTGCTAAAACTGGTTTCCGGTGCAATGGAGAGAGAGACCCATTCAAGGAAAGGCCCATGGATCTGGTTGGTCACCACTGGCAACTGCCAGGGCCTCCCAGCGGAAGCCTGTGCTGTGAGAACCACCCCTCTTTCCCCTCACAGGGGTCTGTTGCTGTGGTCTGAAGAAGGTGCAAAGTGACCAACCCGCCCAGACGGCAAAGCACACTGTTGCTTCTGAAGCTGCAGCAAAGGTTCGGACAGAAACATTTGCGAAGCTGCATCCCCGGCCAGCTAGAAAGCGCCTCTCTCCTGCATTTCTTCCCCTGGTGTCGTGCTGCGCGAGCCAGGAGGATGAGAACCAGGTCCAGGCCTTCCACATCTCTGACTCAGCCATCCAAGCTCCTCCCTGCCTTCCCTGTTGCTCCCAGCTGCAGCAGCCAAGCAAAGGCGGGTGCAGAGCAGGCAGCAGGAGAGGAGGGGAGATGGAATTTTTTCCCCTGGCTTCCAGCCAAAGGCTCAGTCTGACTGCCTGGCCAGAGCAGGCGGCTGGGGAAGGGAGAAAGAGAGGGAAGGATAGAGGCAAGGTGGCGGGGGAAGGAGACTCCTCTGTCCTTCTTTGTACCCAGCCATGCAAGGACACGGACAAGGAGACGCGGAGACTCGCGTGGGGCAGTATGTCCACAGGCACACACGATGCGGCTCCCGGAAGGAGAGGCGCTCGTCTGGCCCCGCCACGAGCATGCCCAAACCCTGCGGCCGGGAAGGGCGGTGTTGCTACTCACCACTGGCCACATACGTGCACCTTGAGAGGAGAAAAGCGGTGGAGCTGTAACCAGGCCCGGAGCACAGTAGGGCGATGGCGTCAAGGGGAAATGTGGAAGCTTGGTCAGGAAGCAAAAGCAAGCCCCTTCATGGTCTCCTCCTCCTCCTCCTCTGTGGCAGCTAGTAGAGATTCTTCCTGCTTCGAATCTGCTGGCCAGACCTGGCAAGCTGCGAGCTGCTTGAGCTCATTCTGCTTGTGACTTAGCCTTGCTCTTCCGACTTGAAACACACCGTTACTGCACTGTGCTATCTGCAACCCAGAGCTAATGTAGGGCCACCGTGTACCTTCCATCTCCATATTCATGTGCAACACTCTGCTTCCTTCCTCTCTCTCCTGCACCCACTTCCCCCCGTAAAGTTCTCCATGCTCCTCAGATTTTACCTGTTTCTCAAAACACATGCCAGAAGAAAGCAGTCGTGCCCCTGCTACAACCCATCTGTGGCCCAGTATTTGGTATCGACATGCCAGTTGAAAATACAAAACAATCTGCATGTTTTATACATGTCATGCACTGCAGAGAGGTGTTTTCAAAATCACAAACATTAACATTTCTGATTCTCTGCGGCTTCCGGTTTTATTAGGCACTAACAGAACACACAATTCAGCCGGTCATAAAGGCTATTGTGAGGCTTTTCCCCTGGGGACAGAAACAGCTTTCCAGTCTGGCACCAGGCAGATGGCCTCAGGCAGCCTTGCAGGTAGCAGTTCTTGAGACTTGAGCCAGATCCAGCTAAAGTCCAGGAAGCTGAGGGCTCACGTGCATGGCAGCTGCTCCGATTGTCTGTTGGACATCATGGCACAACTAGAAATGCAGAAAGTGTTCCTAGGAAAGGGAAATGGGTCCTCCATGCCATGAGATGCCACTGGCCAGACGGAAAGATGCCTGTCGCACACCGTGCTCCCTGCTTTGGCCCACTGGGGTGCAATCCTGTGCATGCGTAGACAGAAAAAGAAATCCTGTAACTCCGGCATGGCAGATGAGGATTTGCTCGGTTGAAGCATTACAGGATTGTGCCCTTGGTTACCTTTTTCTAACTTAAATGATGGATGCTGGCATTGTGGAGAGCAAGTGCTGGTGACCTCTGGACTTTTGTAAAGCCCTGTATGTTCTGAAGAATTCAACTTTGCTTAGATTGCAGCAGCTGCTCCCCAAACCGGTAATGGACGTTCCTCGTACAAATAGCTGATACATCTGCTGCGTCGACTGCCTTTTCCAGAATTTTTCCAAAATGCTACTTCTGAGCCTGAAAGCCCTTCACAACTTTAGAACCAAGGACCTTCAGTCTCCATCCTCATATGTCCCAGAGCAGGTCTGGGGCTTGTCTGAGCTTGGAGGAAAGACCCCCTGGGAACCACATGTAGCCACCTTGAGTTCCACAGTGGGAGAAAGGTGGGATATAAATAAAATAAATAAATATGTGCCTGCCTGTATGTTAAGCTCTTCTGCAGATGGCCTGATATCAGATGAAATGGATGGGCACCAGAGAAACCCACTTTACGATACATTCTCTCCAGAGAGGTTCTCTTGACATCTACCTTTTTTTTTTCAATGCCAGGTGACCTTTCCTCCCACCCCAAAGTTTTAAACATACATTTTTAATGTTGATCATTGTTCTTACATTGATTTTGAGATCATGGTGCCTTTTTATGCTGTTTGCACTTAGATTTTAATTGTTTTATTGTATTTTTTCACAAAGTAAACTACCCTGGGAGCATAATTGAAGTGCATTACCAAAACGTCTATAAAGACAAATAAAATAATAGCATTTATTCTAGCTTCTGCTCCCTACTCCTTGCACAGCTGGAACGAAAATTTTGCAGTCATCCTTCCCAATCCCTAAAATGAAGCATTATGTGTCATCTCATGTTAGGGGTTAGTCCTACTACAAGGCAGTTGCCTTTACTATACAAATGGGCTATTATTCATACCTAAAATGATCTGGATTACTTCACTTTGAACTTTTTTACCTGATGTCAACTTAAAACCAATACAGTTTAGTGGAGAGAATTCATGCATTCAGCTGAATCACTGTGTGATAAAAACTCAAATGCTGTACATAGATGTGTGAATAACCCCTTCACCAGAATTACTTCAATTTTCCCTTATTTGCCACGTTTTTGCTTGCTTGCTTGCTTGTTTGCAGACCCTGCTCTTTGTGACTTTAAATAACAACCCAATATACAGAAATTTAACAAGGAAAGGTTTGTGCTTTTGTGTCATGGGGTTAAACTGTAAATAAAAAAGCATCACCTAATATACGTATATTTCTGGGAGTTAGGTGGCTGGTAAAAAGTGCAGGAGTGAGGCTCGTAAAAAATGGCCCAATGGTCTGAAAGAAGTAGCTTAGCCTTTACAGGATGATATTTTTGTATACATTGATTTGTTTCCCTAATTTACTTTGCTTGCAGAATTTGAGTTTCCATCATGCAGAATAGGTCCCACTTCATCCACTTCTCACTACCAGGCTAGTCTTTCTCCCTCAGCATCAAAAACTTTAGCAGCAGCCATAAACCCTATTAAACCTTGCTGGGGAAGCCAATTACCACCTGTAAACACATTATACTAGATCAGTGAGGAACTAATCTGCCCAACAGCAAACTGGGGCTCAGACTGAGGATTGAAAGATGCCAGCAAAACTCAAACAGAGGGGAGGACAAGGAGAAGGGATCGCCGCCGCCACCAGCAGCACCGCTCTGAGTTGCAAAATTGAGAAAAGAGCTGAGAATATAGCGAAAGTGAGCACTACAGTTGATCATTTCTTTTTCTGCTATCTCCTGTTAATTATGCCTGCCCCAGTTCAAGCCAATGATAATCCCTTTTATTCTGCATTATTTTCCATTTGTCCTTCCAGTGGGATGGCTATAAATAAACCAGAGCAAACAACAGCAGCATGTTAGCTAGTAAGAATTCAACAAGACAGCAAAAAACAAAGAGAATCTGTAGGTAGAACTTGGACCTAGAACCTGAGAAATGGGAGAATCGGACAGGAGATCAATTGCAGAATTTGGTGAGGGTGTGTTAGGTCTTAGTGAGACTGGTCTAGCCTCAGTTTTCTCCTAAGCTATCTCATGAATCATGGGCCTGTCATGAGGATGACTGAGATAAGGGATTTCAGGTGTGCCCTGTATGATGATTTTGATTACATTTCTATACTGATGATAGGCAAAGCTCATTGGGCAGTTCACAACATTTAAGTCACCCATCCACATGTCACCCTGGCCAGACCCTGCTTAGCTTCCAAGATAAGGCGCTTCAGGCCTTATGGGAAGTGTATGGATTGTCACTTTCCATGTGCAAAATGACAGAGGGAGTGCCCCTTTCTTCACATGTTCGTGCAACATAGCGAATAGAACACCCGAAGAGGGCTGGTGTACAATTGTCAGCCAATGCCCTCATCAAGTGGTCTTTCTCTGCTCTTCCGTCTGTTTCTTGCTACCTTAAAGGTTGCCCAGTCTTTGAGAATAGATCCATCCCATATGCCCTGTGTCCAGAATTCTAAACATTGCTTTAGACTTGGAATATATTTTCTCTTCTAAGGCAGGAATTGCTCGTGGTATTTGTGTGTGTCATTCATGATGGTTGCTACCTCTTTGTTTTTCATGAGGATGCTTTGAGGAAAGAAGATCTGAGTACAAATTTTAAACATCCTTGAACCAGATTACCAGATCCAGGAATGGCTTGACAAGGGAGTAGATGGTTTGTGGGAGGAAAGCATAAGCTTTTTGATTTGTTGCATGTTTTTCCTCAACAAGTCACAAACAATAAATGGAACAAATAAACTATGTCAGAAAATCTATTATGGTATTTTGTTCAGGTAGAGAGTGGTACCTACCTCTAGAAGGCTTGATTTTTTTCCCTAGCATTTGGTGTTTGTGACTGTGCTGCCTCTGAACTTGGATGTTGCTTCTTTTAAACATAGGACTTTCTTTTATACTAGGCCAGACTATTGTTGCTCTGACTCACAGCCTCAGGCAAGAGGTCTTTCCCAGCAGAGATTAGCAAGTAATAATTTATATAATAGGGGAAATCCAAAATGTTTGTTTACAGAGCCCTTAAAGATACATTCATCATCCTAAACCTTTAAGTGATGGTGCCATTAACTATAGCTGGGAACTTACGCATGCAGAGTGTACATTCACTGTTGTAAAATGGTACCCACAGCAAGCATATTATGTATAAATGCATGTTAGAAAAACAGCAATGGATGTCTGCATAAGGAAAAGGCCATTTTAGGAAGAGGATGAAGAGGTGTTGCAAGGGAGAGGAACTTAAATTTTGTTCCACCCACTTTTCCAGTGCAACTCCTCACACCGAGTCCATCCATCCCAATACAGGAATTTTAAAAATAAGGCTGATGTGCAGGAGGAAAATTGAGATACGTTTTATATCCCTGGCATGAATAACCAAGGATGAAAAAGTGTGACCTGAGTCTGAATATACCCAGAGAGCACCATCTTCAGAACATGGGGCAGAAAAATACTTGGTGAAGATTTTCAGTGGTGCTTTCGTAGGCAGGCCAAAAGGCACTGTGCCATGTCAGCCCTTAATTTGGAAGATACACATGAAGTGAACATTGCACTAGTAATAGAAATAAATGGGGCTCTTTGGTAAGGTGGGAAATGCAAGGCAAAGGAACAAGCAAGGGGTTCCGGAAGCAGAATTTGGCAGATAGATTTGGCCCAAGAACAGCAACATCGAACTTACTTCCGTGTGTGTGTGGAGCGGGGAGGGGTCCCCCTGTTTCTCCCAGTCTAGGACTTCTTACAGCTCTCCCCCTTCTTGCACAAAAGTGACCAAAAGCATATTAAGATCGCCCTGTTCTGCTGCAGGACAAACTTGGCCATTTGCATGTTGACCCCAGCATGGCGAGGAGTTGGGCCTGCAGTTGCCTGACAACCATGAAGCGCTCCTCCAGCCTCCGTAGGCCAAGCAGCCAGGCGGGCCGCAAAGGTGATGGTGGATATGCAACCAGAGGAGTGAGGGTGAACATTAATGTGCAAACCCAGAGCTTTATACAGGAAATCAAGGATCTAGGGCATGCTGTGCCAATTTGGGCTAAAATATTTCCACACATGAGGTCTGCCTGAGGCTGCGAATTCTTCTGGCCTATTTTAAGCTTTAAAATACCCCACTATTGTAGCAGGCAGAACCAGGCCATAAGGTATTCCCTTTCCTATGTCAAAGGCAGGAGAATTCTCAGAAGTTTCAGTGGCTGAACTCCATTATTTGATCACTGAAGCCTCCGTGAGCCTATTTGCCTCCTTTTCTACAGGGGGCTGGTCTGGACTTAACATTGCTCAAAAAGCAGCACAGAAAAAAATGATGGAATTCCTGTCCAAATATTTTATTTCTATGATATGTGTCCCAGGCTTCAAATCCTGATCAAAACTTTTTCTGCAGTTACTTTCCAGCATGGGATGGTGGACTTGCATGGCTGGCTCCAGAAATGAAATTCATGCAGGATCCTTCAATTTCTTTTTTCTTTTCAGATGGTGACATCCCACCCAGTAATAATAAAGTGAAAAAGGTAAGCGGTCTGTGAGAGAAAGGGCATAACCTGCTGAAACAGCCCACGATCAATTAACACTTCTGAGTTCACACGTAACAATTCATGGTTTAAACAACCCAAAGTTTGCAGCCAAACCACAAATCACGAGACTTTTTTTTATAAGAGGGGTTGTCTGTGGTTAATTAATTATGGTTGGTCAGCAAGACTGTGTTCACACATCACGACAACCCAGAATTTGTCAACATGGTTAGTATTACTTATGCTAATATGCCTGTACAATATAATCCTCATCTGGAAGCAGCCATAGCATTGCAGAATGGAGTGTTCTTGTTTAGTGTAGCAGCCAGCCATGTCTTCATGCAGGGTACGCCATTCCATTCCCCCTTTTCCCACAGTTTTCCCTTCTCTCTGCCCTATCCAAAATGCTCAGCATTCTGTGGCCACTCATTATCCTCGGCCCTCATTGCTGTGGAGGTTTGCAGAGTGGGATTGTACTGAAAATTTCCCACTTAAATATTTGTATACATCTGCACACCTATTTTGTATTGTATATTGATGGCACCATCTTCTTTCTCAGTAGTCCCATTTTGTCTCCCTAATCCTCAGGCAAGCTCTACCCATTATAAATTTGATTTATTTTTAAGGGTCTTATGGAGAATGGATAAAGACCAAGAAATCAGAAAACACAAAAGGTTAGAATATTTTGGCCATATAATGAGAAATGACAAATTTGTATTGTGGCAACTGCATCAAGGCAGAAGATATGAGAAAAGAAGTGCAGGAAGGAGAACTTTTTAGCTCAAATACTTCAATAATTGATCAGAGGCAATATCACGTTTTAACACAACCACCTCTAAAAACAGTCTTGCCATATGATGTCCACCCTCTAGTAGGAGAGATACAAGTAGTAGTAGTGATGGATTAATCAGTTTGTATGCTGCCAGTCCTCCAAGGAAGTTAAAGTAGTGAACATGCTTTTCACCCCACTCTTTATTAAATTCACAGCATCTCTGTGGGGTAATTAAGGTTGAGAGAGTCAAAGCGACAGAGCCCTGTGTCACCCTGCGTATGTTAAGTGCGCCATCTTGAGTTTCATGGCAGAAAGGTAGGATCTGCATACGTAAGATTAGGGAGGTGCTGCTGGCTCCAACCTTCTCCCTGCAGGCCAAGTGGCCTTCATGGAGTGTAGCACCTTCCACCAGCTTGAACCAAACCGCCAGCAGCTGTGGCCCTCTCAGGAGAGAGACAGAATGGTCTCAGGTTTTCATGCCCATTTAACCGCTCGGTTGGGCCACTGCAATGTATTGTGCATTGGACTACCTTTGAAGACTGTTTGGAAACACCTAAAGAGCAAAATTCATCTGCTAAGTTTTAACTCTGATCAACTCTATGGATTGCTGGTCCGTGTTGGGGTACAAATCAAAATGCTCATGCCCACTCATAGATCCCCAGATCGCTTGGAATCTGAGGGACTGACTTCTGATAGCCAAACAAGACTGCCTAAACACTGTCTCCATCCTTCCAGGCCTTCCTTTGTGTTCTTTAACCATCGGGGGTGATTGGGAAGAAAGCCTTCTTGCTTGCTTGCTTTCTCCCTAGGGGTGGAACGCCCTCCCCAGTGTGGCAGGAGGACCTTCTTTGCCCAGCCATTCCAGTATTTTGTGCAGAGTGAAGCTGTTCTTAATTACGGTTTTATCACTTCCACCAAATGCTATGGTTTTGGTTTTATGCTGTTCTAGTGTTTGACTCTGTAGCGGCTTTTACATTGCTATTGTTTTTATTATTTTACTGTATACCACCCTGGGATGTGTGCGTGCGTGTGCGTGCACTGAAAAAGGCAGCATAGGCATTTTCTAAAGTCGATAACTATTTTAGACATGTGCATTAATTTACTGGGGAAAGTGAGAGTCAACTGGTATTGCATGTGTGTGCAGGTACAATAAGGCAACCCATCTGAATTATCTCTAAATTACACTGGAATACATGCTTCTTCTAATTGTTCTATCTCTTGTAGCTTTACCTTCTTACCTTTTGATTTCCTCCAGTGCTGATTGCAACCGGACACATGTCTCCCCCATACAGATGCCCCCGTTTTTACCTAATATGGACAGATCATATGGAATTGGTGGGTTCTTGTGAATCTCAAGGTTAAATACGCCACTTCCACATGCATTCAGCTGCATATTTTCCAGGATCATGATTGTTCCTAGGTAATCCCATATAAAGTACTTGGAATCTCCAGGTAGGGCAGCAGAAGCTCCTGTCTGAGCAGGGGAGCTGTTGTTAGTCAATGCTAGATGGACCAGTGGTCTCATCTTGTATGGGTCAGTTTCCCATGGTCCCTTCCCTCACAAATGCACTGTTTCTGGTCAGGAACATGGGGGTGGGGAGAGAACATGGTACCTCAGGGTGGTAAATAGGTTGTGCGCAGTGTGTCCTTTTGCCCCAGGAGCTTAAGACAGTATAAATGGTTCTCTTTTTCCCTACCATTTTAGTCAGATCACACAACAGCCCTGTGAGGTAGGCCAGATTGAATGGCTCAAGATAAGCTGGGAAGCTTCATGGCTGGATGGGGATTCCTTAGTCCTAGTCCAACACTTACTAGCGTATGACATGCACACACCAAAAGATAAGAGGTACTCTATAAATGAATCATGATGCGATATGACTAATACACAACTGCAGATATAAACAAACATGCACTATTTTATGCCAGATCTCTAAGTAATATTTATATATGAATAAGCTCACTGACTTTAGCAGTCAAAACACACAAATGTCCAACATATGTGAACTCCAGCAGAAACAATTGAATACTAATGATATGAAAAGGGGCTAAAATACACCCACATGGTATTCAATGGAGTGCTATGATAAATTATCTCTGTAGAGTGCTGTCAGTCATAGTCTATAAATCCACAGTTTTTAATGGAAACCATATGAAGCTATTTAAAAGATTGTGCTTGGCATATATCTGGCCTCTTGACTAGACATAGGGTTAAGGTTAGGGGTTAGGGTTAAGGTTAAGGGCCTTGTCTGGATATTACACCGAACTTCCCTACCTACCTCCTCCTTGGCTGCTGCCATGAGGCAGAGATTAGAAGTTTTAACTTCTGTTGAATTAACTGCAGTTTATCATTGTTCCCCAAACCAGACTGCGGTTAGCCTTAACAATGCTTTAGGGAAACAAGCCAACTTTAAACTATAGTTTTGGAAGTTGGCTTGTTCCCTTAAACCACAATTAGGATTAACTGCAGCTTTAGGTTCAAACATAATGATGAACAGTGGTCAGTTTGAAAACAGAGGTGCCAGAGAGGGAATGAGGAGCACAGGAGCTTAAGTTACAACAGCATCTACCGAACACCAGCCATCTCTGCCCTGCCCATCATGATGCTGGGCATTTTCTTGCTGTACAACCAATGGGCAAAGAAAGTAACCTACTGTACCATATTGTGCACAGTGCTAACTGTGATGAATGGCTGGAACTTACAGCTGTGTCAGAATATAGGTGCAACATTATGAACTTGGGCTGGCTGTTTTGAATGTTTTAACTCTGCTGTCAGCCACTTTCTTGTACCATCCACAATGCTGGGGTTTCCCTTTAGAACTCTGTAGTGCTTGGGACCTTAGGGAATTCTTGCTTACCAATTTGCTTATGTTCCACAGACATAGCTGGAAGCTACCTGAGGTAGGCCAAGTGGTGGTAATTGGAAAGAGGGGCTTCTGCATTGTGGCACTCTATTTATGCAATTCTCTCCCCAGAGGACTGCATCTGGCCCATAGCTGGCTATGGGCTCCCTCCTCGACCAGAGGTGGCCTGCCTGCACACACCAGTTGCTGAGGAGCTGGGCACCCATCCTGCTTGGGGGATTCTGTGGGCAATTGGTTTGTATGGAGTGCTGGACTAGATGGACCTTTGGTATGTGCCAGCATGGCTTTTCCTACATTCTTGCTACCATCACTGTGGTGATAATGAAGAAATTTTTAGCATTTCCCCAGGCCTTTTAATGTTGCTGTTGTTTGCATGAGTAATATTGTTGCTTTTTAGTTTGATTTTTAAAAAGCTTTTGTTTTTGTAAACCATCCTAGAAGCACTACGGATATGATTTTTAATAAACACACATGTACCTAATGTAATTTAGATCTGTCCTGATCACAGAGAAACCAGGTATGGGCTACCGTATCCTGCTGGCCCTGCTTTCATTCTTAGATTCCATAGCGCATGTTACCCAAACCTGCTGGCAGCTAGACCGTTTGTCTCCCACCAGACTTGCGTGCAGGATTGCACTGAGACAACCCACTTCGGTGTTCTGTACCTTAAGGCGCTACTATCCTTTTGCTTCTAAAGCTGCGCTCCAAATTCCTTTGTCATCTGGGGAAAGTTTTGCAGGACACAAGAGGGTTTGGGGCTGCGGTCCTTTCCAACCCTTTTTTAGGATCTTAAGGAACTAGGTTTTGGTGATTCTTCTTCTGGTAGCTTATGGACTGTCTGTCTTTTTGAGAGGACCTCTTTGCGTGCTCCTTGATTTGTCTTCTTTTTTACAGTTCTTCTGCGTTGTTGTATATTTTCCTGGCCATTACTTGTTTTATGTCTTTGAATGCGGTTTTGATGTATTCTTTGAATTTTAAATGATTTTGTAAATGTGTTGTGTCAAAAGATGGGGTAGATTTTTATTTATTTAAGACAGCTTCTTGAGATTTCTGCTAAAGAAGTTATCTGGCACTTACTGGCTAGATAAGGAATGGCTGGCTTGACGAAATACAGTGTGGAAGCTTTTTCCCTGATAGGAATGCCAGTTCTGCTTCAGCCCCACTTATGAAGGGATTGGCTAGTTTGAACTATGAGCAGTTATTCTGTTCTTTGTAGTATATGACACATCCGAGGCCCAGGTCAGATTACTTCAATCAGTGGTAGCAATGAAAGAAAAAAGGGATAAAGTGCTCACTCGTTAGAGAGATCTCAGTGCAACTATCAGCCCTAGGTGAGGAACGGGGCAAGCTGTTCAGCAAGTGGGCACAGGATATAGGCTTCTTCCAATTGGTTGCCCAAGAGGAAAGCGGAGAGTTAAAGAACGGAAGATGAGCCAAATTCTGCTTGGCCCCTGGTGCGTAATTTGCAATAGGGAGGAATGGTTTGGCTGGAGGAACTTTCCTGCCAAAAGACCGCTGGTCCCAGTCAATACTGAGTGGGGAGAGCGTGGCAGGTTCCTTTACTGGGTGCAGGGAGGAGTGGCAACTTGCCGCCCTCCAGATGTTGTGGGGCTGCAGCTGTGATCAGCCCTAGCCAGATAAACAGTGACACAGGATGTGGGAAGTGGCACTCAGCAACATCTGGGGGGCCACCAGTTGCCCACCCTGCATGGTACGGTCTCTTGCTTGTGTCACTTTCGCTGTTGCTTATGGGAAAGTAGGGACTGAGACACTGGACCTCAGAGCAGTCTCGCTGATCATGGCACGGGTCGAAGCCTTAGAAAAATGTTATTCTTGTCCTTCTGTTTGCATGGGACTTAAAAGTATGCGCCCACTGCAGCTTGTAATGGGGGAAATGCACTCCACACATGCTCAGGAGCACTACCCTTTCATCACGGTACGCAGCCCTTGCGGAACCCACGCTCAGATTAAGTCCCTCCCATGCTGGCCTCTTGGGTTTATCCCTGAGCAGGTCAGCCGCCTGTGGCCGGGGGAAAAGCGATCATGAAAGCGGGAGCCCGGCTTCCTCCTGCCCCGCACCCCCCACGCCAAATCCAGCCGCCCTCCTCCCGGCTGGCTGCAGAGGGCACCCACCCCAGCGCAGCCCCCGTGTGCTGCAGGCAGGGGAGGCTGCCTAGCGCAGTCCAGCAGCGGCTCGGGCTAAATCAGCAACTCCGGGGCGAGGGAGGGACTCGGCTGCGTCGCTTGCTTGCTTTCTTCCCCGCTCCCTCCCTCTCTATTCCACCCCCTTTCTTTTCCGGGAGGGGATCCAATAACCCGCCCCCCCTTCTCCAACCAATGACATCACCAGCACCCCCAAAGAGTTTCTCCCAGCATGCAGCGCTGGCGGGCCCCGGAGATTTCGTTGCCGGTGGAGACGCAGAGGAGGAGGCGGCGGCTGGTGGCGGCGGCAGCTCCGGGTCCTGGCAGGTGAGTGCACGGCGAGGCTCGCAACTAAAGATCGGTCTGTGGGGCGGGGGGAACCCCCTCCAGCCCCCGCCTTGCACGGAGCCGGGCGACATGCCCTTTCTGCACGCCTCCATCCCTCCCTCTCTTTCTCTTCCTCCGCAGCAGCCCTTGCCTTGCCCTCGCCTTTCCTCCAGCCTCTTTCTCCTGCCTCCCGGACTTTCCCCTTCTGCCTTTCTCCTGTCACCTTACCTACCTATATCCCTTCCTTTCTTTCCTCCCTCCCTTTCTTCCTTCGTCCCGCTGGAAGTTCACTGGCTTTACTCCCCGGTAAGTGACCTAAGGCAGCCTCTGCTCCACCTTTCTTTCCAGCCCCCTTTTCGTTCCACCCGTCTTCTGTCATTCTCCTCTCCAGCCCGCTTTCAAATCCCCTTTCCGCCCTCCGTTTGTAGATTCTCCCCCCCGCTCACTCTCACTCCCCCCTTAACCTTGCTTTCCCTGCCAATCCTATTTCTGCATGGGGGGCGGGGGCGGGAGGAAGAGGTCTGACTCTTTCTCTGCCTGTTTCAGCTCCAGCCCCCTCCGCCCGCTCTCCCCGCCAAGTTTTCTCCTGCCCTTCAGTTAATACATTGCTTCTTTCTCCTCGCCGCTCAGCAACCTGACATTTCCCTCAGCCTTAGCCCTCTGGAGGCGCCTGCTAGCCTCCAGCCCCTGGAAGGGAGCGGAAGAGCCTACTGCACCACGCTTCGCTATTTTGTGGGGTGAATAGATGCAGGGAGGGCCAACCTCCCTCCCCTGCAGGTGCAGCAACTCCTGGCTGGACAGCCCCCCCTTCCCTCCCCGTTTCCCCTGCGGGGGCCCCTTTCCACTCAGCCTCTTGCGCTGTGTATTTTCCTGTGCAGAAGCCTGGAAAGCGCAGGGGGGGGGGGGGGGGAGACACACACGAAAGAGAAGCAGATTGGAGGTCAAGTTCGAAGAGAGGGAACCAGGAGCCTGGGAGGAGGAGGAGGAGGAGAAAGAGGCGGAATATTTCCTACCCTCCCAAAATCAGAGAAGAGGGGTCAGCAACAGAGTGACAGAAAAAAGCCCATCCTCTCCTACATCTGATAGACACACGTTCTTTGTTCAGCTGGATCTCTCCCTCCCCCCGCCACACATTCTCACATGCATACTTTATGGGAGCTCTAAATGGGGGAAGACTGGATCATGGCAACCCCATTCCCAGTGGATCAGGTAGGTGGACAGGCTGCTGATGGGCTGGTGGGGGCGGGGGGATAATGGGAGGCTTTTCAAAGGAAGGAAGTTGAGGCCGTCTAAAGGATAGAGGGCACCTCGGTTCACTTTAAAAAGGAATGATTGGACTCCCTTTCTGGCCCCCTCGGCCAAGTGGGAAAGAGCTTCAAGGAGTGCAGTCCTGGGCATACTTACTCCGCGGTAAGCCTCACTGTGTTCCCTGGTGCTTACTCCACAGAAAGTGTGCACAGGATCGTGGCCAGTTCCTACCCTCCCTTCTCCTTTTCTGTTATCTTTCCTAAGGTGGGTGCTGATGTGCTGAGCATTAAAAAAAAAAGCGGGGGGAAATTCCGAACAGCTACTCCCCCCCCCCGTTCTCCACCCCATGCACCCATTTGGTGGAGCTTGTCTGCAAAGGCTTGAGAAAATGAAGTGCCTGAGCATCTCAGATGCTTCCCTGAGAGTAAGGAGCTCTTGTGGGCTGGAGTGAGCAAGGCTAAGATAAATACGTGCTCCCTTCGCTTCTGTGGGGAATGGAGGTGCTGGAGGGTTTAGGGGGATGGCATGGAAGACAGTCTTGGGAATGGGGCCTGTAGGATTTTTGTATGGTGGCTGTAGAGGAATCTGAAAGATGATGAATTTTTAACTGATTATGTATTGTGCATTCTTACTGAAGTTTAGGGATCCTAACATTAAAAGGTTAAAAAAAAAAAAAAGCCTCAGAGACAGCAGCCGTTCTCTTTTCCCACCCAGCCCTATTTTGCTTGTCTCCCTCTCCCTCTTTTCCTGAAATCTGCCATTCCTCTGCCATATAATTTATTCATCCCAAGATGCACCTCTCTGCAGTTGCAGGCAGGAATGGAGGGGGGGCAGAAGAGCTCCACTTTCTCCCCCCCACACACACACACATGACTGTACATTTTGCTGCTACCTAACCTGTCCTTAATATAATGGGGGAGAAGGGTGTTCTGGAAAGCTCGGGGCACCAGCAGAGCTGAGTGTGTGTGTGTGTGTGTGTGTGTGTGTGTTGGTGGGGCAAAGCCTGGGATTTAGGAGGAGCAAACCAGGGAGTGGAGCATGAGAGGAGGAGCCCAGGAAAAGCAGAAAAGAGAGCGAGGGTTCAGACAGGAGGAGCAAGATGGGGTTATTTTTTGGTGTTTGCACAGTGCCTACCTACTGTACTTCCAGTTTTGACTTAGAAAGTGTGGCTTGAATGGTGTTACTTTGAGAAGAGAAAGGAGTGGCGTTTGGTGTAGGGCAGCATGGAACTGATTAGGTGGGAAGCGGCTCAGATGTTCTGTTGAAATAGATTTACTTAGGATTTAGACGTATGTGTGTGTGAGGTGGGGTGGGCATCTTCAGATTCACGTCCGCCCTCTCCTGTTCCAAAATACACACCTCCTTTTGTCTTGGCCAGCTTGGGATCAGGGGCAGAATCCAGCATCCAGATTGTATCCCCCTTAAATCACACTGAATTGGCTGCTCTTTTTTGAGTGTTGCGGCACTCACGGGGTTAATGTCTGGCAGTCTCCTTGGTGGGGAAGAGCGGGTCTGGAATTAAAGGGTCAAGGGGGAGAGACCCAGCTGCAGCCTGTCTGTGAAGCCAGACAGGGTCAGAGGTCATGGGCGAGGTCAGGGGTCTCTCCCAGCTCAGCCTCCATTCATAGGCAGTGCTTTGCCTAAGCATAAATCAGTTTGCCTGGGAGGGGAGCGGGGTCTTGGGGCTACAGGCAGAGAGGGGAGCATGGCTTGGAGGCTGTTGGGAAAGCTGCTCTGAGCTGGAAACCCTTCACTCATGTTCCTTATATAACACAATCTGATGGGTTTTCCATGTGTCCGAACACCCCCTGTCCTCCTCTCTCCTTCTCCCTGTCCACAGGCACACATTCATATACCACTCATGTAACAGCCATGAACGCACATGCATGGGTATGCACTAGTGTGTGCATAGCTTCGCTAGTCACAAATGCCAGGAAAAGTTCGCACATGTGCACAACCACATCTGTAGTCCAAGAAAAGAGATGCATATGTTTCTCATCAAAAGTGCCCAAGTGTCTGCGCATGCATGAATGTGTACAAACAGACTCAGCCAAGATGTTCCAGGGTGGGGCACCATCTTGGGAGTGGGGGACATTGTCTTTTGCCCCCCCCCCCCGCTCTGACATATATTGCACAGTCATGGGAGCAGCTGAACTATATTCACCTACACCACAATAGTTGCACTGTCTATGTAGTGCTGCATATTTTCATATGCACCTTGCCCTCATATCTCCATGGGACATCATCGCACAAATTCTGACATAAACTCCAAGGCCCCTGTACTTCTGCTTCTCTGCCTTCACACACATACCCCCCCCCCATCTAGAAAGGATGTACCTTCTTACCTTTGAGATGACGGCTGTGCCACTTATGTAGCAGTAACGTACAATAACTTGCTGGACATTGAAAGTGAGATTCCCAGCATGATTTACCTATAATTTAAGCCATAACCCATACTTAGTCTGGATTAAATGCTACCCACCCCCACTCCAGTACTATGAATCAGCAGGTAAGTTTTACACAAGCATAACAACAATACATCTAAAGCCTTGTGCACACAACCTCCAAATGAATACCTATGTGTAGGTAATAGTGATCTCCCCCAGTAATGAAAAGGCAGGTGTCCCTACTGAGAACAAATGCAGAGATGCAGCTAACTGGGGTGTTGTACAGCAACAGATTTTATGATAATTATACCTGAAGGGGAAATAGTCACCATGCTTTATCGGGGGGGGGGATACATATTGAGGGGGTTCTTTTTGAAGTGTCCCCATTGTGTAGAAAACTCCTGCCTGTTAGTCTACCATTGCCACCAATCAGAACTACTTTTCTCAAACTGGAGCAAGGGTGTCTCAGAGGATATTAAGGAGGAGGCTAGCCTGTTCTCCACTAGCTGGCTTAGTTGAATTTGTACGTACATGTGCACATTTGATTTGCGCATGAGGGTCTATGCATTTCTGTCTGGAGATGTGGTTTGCTGCATTTTCATATTTTGGATTGTTGCTGATTGCCTTGATCCCCAATCTTGGGCCAGTGAAATTGTAATTGAGTTAAGAGAAAGTGAGAGAGGGGTGGGGAGAGCTATGTATTTGGTGTGCGCAGCACCACCGTGGCTGACTTTAAAGCTTTAGGAGGAGAGGTGCTTGTGGACATCCATGGCAAGATGTGCAAAGTGTTTCACGTTGAAGGGGATCCATGTTCACCTGTGAGGTGTCTATGCATGGTCAGTGTTTTCTGCACACAGGCCTGCAAACATGCGATCAGATGTAGTCCCTATCCCCTCCTCCTATGTACTTTTACTCCCTGTGTTAGAGCCAGAATCCTCTTAAGAACTTGACCTCCCAACCAGTTCTATGGGCGTGAGTGTGTGTGTGTGTGTGTGAGAGAGAGAGAGAGTGAGAGCAAGCGAGCGAGCGCAGGGAGGGAATTGCAGCAGAGCAGGGACAGATGGGGGAGGAGAGCTTATTGCAGTGGTCCCATCTCTACCTATCCTCCACTGTTCTTCCTTTTACCTTTCGCTTTCTTCTTCTTTCCTGGTTTGCCCATGGGTTTCCCCATCTTAATCTCTCCCCACACCTTCTGTGTGCACAGTTGAGGCTAGAAGCTTTCATTCTGAAGAAGATGAAAATGTTTCTCATTGCTATAGTTGCTGGAAACGTTGGAGGCTCCAGCTATCCCAGACTGTGGTTTGAGGGGAATGGAGGAGGGGGGTGAGGATGTCCTTCTTCTTCAGTATGAATGGGGTCCCGAAACGGACCTTGGAGAACAAGCTGCTGCAAGATAAACTGGCCATCTCATGTGTGCACACATGTTGAAACAAAATGCCTTGTTAGGGACACAGTGGCACACTGTCTCCCTTTCCCCGTATATCCAAATGTAAAGATATAGTATGTGGTCATCCTTTGCTCCAGTTTACTCAGCCAGCTCCTTATCTCCACCCTTTTTCCCAAATGCAGATACAGCTATTGCAATATGCAGCCTGCCCTTCAGGTCTTCCCATTCATCCGTCTCCCGGACCAGCTTCCCCTCCATTCATTACCCTTTATAGGCACTGCTCTATTTCTGTTTCTGATAGTCAACTTCCAGCCCAGCTCCGTATCCACCCACCCACCCACTTATCCATCATTCTTAAGCATCTCTTATCCAGTGATTCCGATGTAAGCTTCTGCTCCTTCTTACCCACACTCTAGCCTTCAAACCAGCATGCACATATTTACCTAATAATCTTCATGTGCCCACCCATTTCATCCCCATACACTCCATTCCTGCTGCTTCACATTCGCTCAGGTTTCTGCATACACTCAAGGGAGGTGGAAACCTCGGCGCAAGATCTCATGCTACTGTGAAGCGGTTGGTCTAATGTCCAGATGATGGCAGGCCTTTTAACTGCTTCTTGACAGGGCTGGAATAGCTAGAGCATCTCCGCTCCATTCTTCTCTGTCACCTCTTCTTTCGGTGCATCTCTGGCTCTCTTGGATGCACACCTGCCCAGCCTTTCAGAAAGCACCTCTCTGTCTCCACAGCTAATGCATTTTGTGGGGTGGATGTAGATCTAGGAGACTTCCTTCCACGCCTGTGTCCACCTTCTCATTAGGATGTGGAGAAGAAGAGAAAGTACATGCCTACAGAAAGTTTCCTGCTCCACTCCATTGCTGTGGCTGGGAATTTGAGGGGGCGGCAGCATGTAGGAGTGATGCATGTGGTCTGAACTTGAAGAAAGGGATGGACTGCACTTCCTTGTACCATCCATTTCATGTGAGTGTCAGGATGATGGTGGGAGGAGGTACTAAAACAGGAGGGAAAGGTTTCAAGCAGCATTCTTTCTAGGAGGACTTCTCTATGTGAAACCGGGTGCAACCAGGAGAGGCAGGCTCCCAAATTATTTTGCGGTTCTACCCCTACAGGTGTGGGAGCAAAGAAAATGTGAAAAGATTGTTGTCATTCCAGTTATTTGAAAGGCTAGGCCATTTTGAAGAAAGGGAAGTGTTTTTGTGACCGCCTCCTATTCCCCCCAGATCTTCCACAGCTTTGTCTACATGCTAGCCATTATGGGGATCATGGGAGCATGAATTTAGGAGTGACTGTCCCACACGAATTCAGGAGAGTTCATAGTGCTTGACTAGCAGGTGACATTTCGGGCTATAAGCATGTCTCTGTTGCAGATTTGGGTGCTTAGGTGGAATCTTACAAATGTCTTAAACTCCTTTAAAAATGAGATAATCAGTGAAAGGCATTTAGTCAGGATGCATCATCAGTGCATGTCTCAATATAGTTACTTCTAACACCTATTCCATCATTTTTCCCACCGTCTCTTGCATGTTGATTTAAAAAAAAAAAAATCTTTAGTCAAAAGACTGCCAGAGCAGCTTACAAAAAGAATCAGCAATTAAGACAGTCCCTATCTCCAGGCTCATAATCCAAAATTTGGGGGATAAAATCACGACCCATGTTTGAGGCTAAAGAAAGTATTCAAATCTTTGCTAATGATTGTAAGCTTGGAAGCAGGTGGCAGGTAATGATCTTGGATCAACACTGCATTGGCCACAAGGTTTTGCTCTTGTGCATATGGTACGTCTGTCTCTTCCCAGACGGGGAGTGGTGGTAGCAGAATGCAGAGCCTCCATCACTGTCTAAACATGCCGGCAAAGCAGCAACCTGTGCATCTAGAGCAGCCAAATTTGGTTTGTAGGGGTTTGGCTACTATCGGTGGAGAGGAGATTGCCTTTGAGAACAATATCCCCTTCAGAAACTCTCAGCTTGCCCATGGGGAGGGGCCTTTCACCTGCTCCTTAGTGTCACCCTTTGAGAAACCCAGGCAAAATAGCAGCCAACTCTTCTGGACAAAGCTCTATATCCCAACCAACAAATTATTTCCACTGATATCCAGACCTGAGGCAGAGTGCGATTTACCTTCCCCTTGTGAAAGAATAAGCTCAGATCTTTATTCCATGGCTAGGGAACAACCAGGAAGGAGGAGCTTGTGTTGATTTTTAATCAAGGTCAGTTGTGAGTTAGGGCACCTCAGAATTGGAGAGTGCTTTAAGAGCAAAAAATGCATCCAGAATATGGCACTCCTCTGCCCTAGCCTGATGGACTGTTGGGCTGAGGGAAGCGTGGCCAGTGTGTAGGTTTCCCGAAGTGGCTGCTCTGAGGTGGTGCCATGTTGCCTGGAAGGGTGGGAGACACATGGTTCAGCTGGAGGACACATGCTCTGGCCTGAGAAGGCCCCAAGTTCCGCCCCCAGCATCTCCAGTAGGGATGGGGAAGACCCCGCCTGAAGCCCGTGGAGAGCCACAGCCAGTCCACATGGATGATGCTGAGCAAGAGGCAATGACTGGACTGACTGGATGGGCTCCCCGTGTTCTCCTTCCCGTGACTGGCCAGGTGTCGGAAAGTGGGGCAGAAGGAAGCCAAGAGGCTAAGTTGGTTGTGATGGCGCTGGATGGCAGTGTTCCTCAGGTTGCAGCAAACCAGTCTCTGTGCCTCGGGTGACAAAAAAGCTGATACGAAGGGAAGCGAAGGTTTTTACGAGTGACAGTTGTGGAGAATTTAGTGTGGGGGTTGAGCGCACCCCCAAAATCAGGTGTGAGAGCATAAACCTATTAGAGTTGCAGTTCTAGGATTTCTGGGTGCCATGTCTTCCAAAGGGGCAAGTACTGCACGATCGGAACACCGAGGTGGCAGTGACATCCCGGGTGGTCAGTCCACATGGCGCCTTGTCTCGCTGCCTGGGCGTCAGCCATTTTTGCTTTTTGACGATGGCGTGCGGGCCCTGGGCGCTCGGACTAGCCCTGTTGCCTTTGTGTAGCAATGTGCTCAGTCTCCAAGAGTCCTGGCATTGTGTCACAGTCTCGTAGGTGTGCATGGGTATTTGCTGCGCACGCCTCTGTAAGGTGTGCGACACTGCAATATGGTGTACGCGTACGGGCTAGTGTGGTGCCCTTCGTGCTTTCTCTTTGTCATCTCGTCCCCGTCCTCTTCCTGCATTTTGCGCATGAATGGAGTTTTACCTGTGCGCGTCTGTGTGGCACTGTAATTTATCGGCCGCTCTGCATTACTCAGCGGCTGAGGTGTACGGCCGCACTGCTTTTTGTCTGCATCCATGCGTTGTGCACTTGCATCTCGCTGCAAATCACCGTGCGAGGCTTCGCGCTGGGTGTCTGCGTGCAGTGCTTTTGCCTGGTGATCCTCAGGCACATGTGTGTGTTTGTGAGTCTGCACTGTCGGCCATGTGTATCAGGTGCTAGACTGATTCTCCCGGGACTCTGCCCCAGCCCCGCCTGGTAGTGTCTGTGTCTCAGCCTCTTTCCCCCTCCCCAAGATCCCCCTTCAGGGGTCAGGGAGTGCCAGCGAGACAGTCTGCCGCCATGGCAACAAGGCCTAACACAGGCTTCAGCCTGACAGTTTTGCTCCCCCTTAACCCTTCCAGGCCCAGCCCTTGCAGCCCCCCCCCCCACCCACCCACCCACCATCCAGCCTAGCATTGAGTACTCTTGTCCAGCAACTTTGCTATAGCTCTTCCACCCCAGCCCTCTTTATATCCCCTGCAACACAGGGATCTCCTTCTCTATTAGTTCTGTCAAAATCCCTCATTGTAACATCAAAGCTGCATAGCTGTTCCAGCCCCAGACCACCATTGTATGGCTTTATAATGCTCCCATATCTTGAGCATCGGCACGCCAGCTGCTGTGATGCTAACGTTTCCCCTTCTCCGGAAGAGCTCGTTCTTTTGTGTCTTAAGTTAGGCCTAAAAGATTCCAGTTTCCCACCATGCTTTTCAGAGGATGTTGAAAAAGGGTTTAAAAAGCACTTTATTCTGGTAAGGAATATAATCTAAATTGTGAGGTATTCATGAGGACTAGAAACATATTTTTTGAACTGTACTTGTTTTCACTTATGCTACCTTTAAATGTGGATGGAGTTTGTACCTTTAACAGAATATATTTCACTGGATGCCAGAATACCAGATTATTAGTTTAACCACCACCACCACCACCACCACCACCACCCGTTTTTGGCTTCTAGATTTGCTATAACAACTTTTCTATTATATAATATTTTTGAAATTCTCCAAACCATTCTATTGGGAAATTTGATTTGTGTAATACAGTGACAAATGTAATGGATTTGTGGGAGTTAAATGTAAAAACATACATTTTTATGTGGGAGTTAAATGTAAAAACATACATTTTTTAAGTGAAGGGGGAAATGGATATTTTGAAATAATGATTTTCATTATTTTATGGTTGAGCCAGGTATCATACCTCATGGAAAGTTACTTCTTTCCCAGTATAAAGCAAGTGTGCTCTCACTCCACCCCCCTTTTAAAGTGTACCTATTTTTATGCTAACAAATGTTGGATGTCATGTAGAAGCCACGATTGACAATAAACAGCAGCTGCCATGATCTGAAAGGGTTGTCAGTAGACTCCAAGAGAGAAAAGGTGAGGAGGACAAGCTCCTTTAAGCAGGAGTATCTGAACTCAGGAATGGCCAGACTTCAGTGGGCTTCTTTATCTTTCCCCAGTTGGGTAGTGGGTGTGACTTTTCGTATTCTTTAGCATTCTTAAATGAGGAGCTGCATCTGCAAAATTATCTCTTGTCACAACTTCTAAAAGTACAGAAAGCCTAATGTTCAAAGGCTGGCCATCTCTCCCCTAACTGTTGCACCATAGTAAAAGAAAAGTGCACTTTCCCCCATTCCTTCCCAAGGTGCATCCTGACATATATATATGGCTGCCTACATTATAAGAAGCTGGTTTTGTATCAGCTTTGACGAATGCACCGGTTGTGACCATTTTTAGATTACTGCTTAGATTACTGCAGTGTGGGCCTGCTCTTGAAGTAGCTTCAGGAACCGGAGCTAGTGTAAGATGGCAGCAGCCAGATTGCTTTCTGACATGTGCTTCCTTGACCATATTAAACCAGTCATGCCTCAGATGCCCTGATTACCGGTTTGTTTCTAGGCATAATTTTGGGTCCTTAATTATAAAGCCCTAAGTGGTTTGGGGCCAAGACATGGGAAAGGCTGGTACCTGCCTGCTAAACTTGCCCAAACTTTAAGATCTGTCCCACAGACTTATGACCCATCACCTCAAGAGAAGCTAGGTCATGGTGACACTCGGATGACAGAAGTCTCCCCCTACTGACATTAGATTGACCCATTTTTCTATTTAATTTTGGGTATGTTGTTGAAATTTTCTTTTTGTGTGGCTTTTAAATGAGTTTTCTATTTATCATTTTGGACCTGCTTTTAAAAGATTGCTTTGCTGTATGTGGTATTTTATGTTTTTTTAATTATTTAAATTGTAAGTTACTTTTAGAGACCTTTTGGGGCCAAAATGCAACTCAGAAATAATTGTATAAATAAATAGAAGAGAAATCTGGGATATCAGTCACTTCACAAAGTGGAATTCTCCCAGTGGGGAAAAACTGTGTTGCATACTTCATTTCTAAAAGCTGAAAGGACATG
Source organism: Varanus komodoensis (assembly GCF_004798865.1). NCBI lineage: Eukaryota > Metazoa > Chordata > Lepidosauria > Squamata > Varanidae > Varanus > Varanus komodoensis. The sequence goes on from NW_025336635.1 coordinate 1,225,410, forward strand.
CTACAGAAAAAAAGCCACATTTTTCCTCCAAGAAGACTTAATGCTGTTCACTTAATGCAAACGCAGCCTGTTGTGAGGATGGGTTTCCGAGACTGTTCACTCATTACAAAGAAAGCAATGTTACTGTGCCTTTTATCACACACACATACAAAATTAAATCAGGAGCTTAGCAAGAGGAGGGTGCGTGCTTCCATGTTTATATGAGCATCTTTCAGCACTATTAGGCAGATGGGACTTTATAGCCAGGCAACAGCATGGTGTGTATATGAGCAAGCAGTTAAAAGGGACAATTAAACAGGAAATAAATGGTCACCCCCACCATTGCTGTCTGTGTGGAGCAGCAACATAACAACTCTGACCCAACAGAATAATTAGCCAAAGCCAGAGGCATGGCAAGAGGGTTTGCTGCCCAAAGGAATAACAAAAGTGCCACTTTTGCAGTAATAGGGTGGCCAGATGTAAAGGACAGTGGTTTGCATAGAATGTAATGTGCTAATGTGTGTATATACATGTGTGCATAAATGTGTGGATATAGAGAGATAGATCAGTAGATGCAAGTTTAGAAGAGATAGTTATAATTTAAGTAGCAGTACAGTATAGCTCACCATAGGATGGAAGACTGTAACCAGAAGACATGTGGGCCTTGCACCGTCTCCTGTCCAGGTGCTGTAGGTGGATGGACGACATCAAGGCCCAGCTCTTCCTTCTGGTAGTTCTTTATCTCGTGGTATCCATATACTGGACGTGGAATGGACAGTCCTTCAAATAGAAGACTGTCCTCTGTAAAAAGGTCACATGGCCACCCAATGACCTCTGTGGTGGCTGCATAAGTGTCATATTGATTTATTTAGCGTGGCTATTCTGCCTAGAGATGAGAAGGCCTGCAAGAAGAAACAGGAAAAGTCACTGGGAAAACAGAAAGACTAAAGGAGAGGGATGTTTTCATCCAAGATATTTTGAAAATTTTGGTGGGTTCCCAAATTTTCCCTTTTTTCCCCTGGTTCCTCCCCACAATCTTCACATCACTAGTTTTGCCACATGGCCTTAGAAGGTGCTCAGGGTGCCTCATGTTATTCTCTAAATATCAGTGTACACACACACACACACACTCACACCCCCTATTAAAAGCTACGAGGCAATAGAGCACCACAGAGCAGAAAAAATAATATTTAGCCAACCAAAAATAACAAGCTGCGTCACCCTCTAAATGCCTGCTGAAATAAAAATAAAAGTGGAACTGGTCCCTGGAAGGTGAGGATAAAGCTGGTCTGGTGGACTTCTGTGGGGGGGGGGGAGGTCCAAAGAGAGGGTGCTCCCGCTAGGAAGACCATCTTCCTCAACTGCACCAGCCAGACCTCGGGCAAGGGGCATGGCCTCCTCCGAGGATCTCGCATGCAAGGAGGCATGCAAGGGAGAAGATGTTCCGTTAAGCAGCCTGGGTCTAGGTCAGGGGTGGGAGCCATTTTTTCTACCAAAGGCCACATTCCTTCAGGGTTATCTGTTTTTTTTTTGGGGGGGGGCATACTGGCAACGGACAGGCTAAAGCCAGAAGTGGGTGGGGCTGTCCCATTTTCTCTTCCCCCCTTCTGTCACCCCCCTTTCTCCCACTGCCTTTCTTTCTAGCTGGCTGCCTGCAGAGGAAAAACTGCTTTTGCTAGCCGTCGGAACTGATCAGCAGCCTCTCCACACCCAGCATTGCTCCAGCTATTTCCCCTCCCCTTGTTCCCACCTTCCTCCCAGGTAGCTGAGCTGATCACTTGCAGGGGGCTTTTTCTCCCCCTACTCTGTCCACCCCTCTTTCCATTCTCTGTCCTTTCCCCGCTGTCTCTCCTCTCACCTCCTGGGCTCCTCCAGTGGAACAATTTAAGGCAAGGGCCGCATGAAACAAAGGGAAGAGCAACATACAGCCTTTGGGGAACAGGTTGCTCTCCTCATTCTGGGACTTCGCCTCCTCTGCCACCAAAATGTATCCAGCTTTCTAAAATCACAGCACTACTTTACTGTGCCTTATAACAAAGGATGCATCCATGCCCGGGCATTTTTCAGCTGTTGCCGCTTCCTAACCTGGTAGGACCTGCCCCCCCACCTGTAAGGATCCAAAAGGAAAAATTGGTGAACCTCCCAAAACCCTTGGCCCAGCAATGCACCTGATCCTTCAGGGAAATGGGACACAGGAAACCCATAACCATGCCAGAGTGATGGTTTATTCTTGATCATTGCTTTCTTCCCATAGCACAGAGGTAGAGAATGTGGCCTGCCAGCCTCTCCCCTCGCCCTCGCCCCCTCCCCCGCCATGTCCACTTTTTTCTGATCAGCTAAACAGTGCAGGGAGGAAAGAGTGGAGCGGGGAAGGAAGATATAAACCTTCCTGCCATATTGCTCAGCTCAGATTACAGCTCAGCAACAGTAAAGAGGAAGATCTCTGGGTTTCTTTGCTGCTGAGTGAGGAAGGGACCGAGGAGCACAGAAGCCAACCCTTTTCCCACTGCTCAGCCGCACAATGTAGTCAGGTGAAAGCCTGCAGGGAGGGGAGATTTAAATGGCACCTTCCCCACAACCTCCCTGCCCATCCTCAATGGCTTCCTGTGCTACTCAACTGGAGAAGTGTGTGGAGGGAGGGGCAGGGAAGGAAGAGAGAGAGCAAGGAGAGAGGAGCACAAGGGATGCCTGCTCGCCGCTCATTCTGATCACCCGCATGTTGGTTACCATCCCACCTGCTTTGGCCTGACCCTTCCTCTTGCTGCCATGCAGACTTCCAACATGTTCCCACATAGGCAATGGGCTGAAAAGGGCTCCACGCCCTGCCCCAGCATCTCTGATGCTGTTGTGAGCCCATCATAGAGGTGCTGCGAAATTTAGAAGAACCAGGAGTCCAGATGGGTTTGTCCACATGAAACTGGGGCGACCCAACAACCAGGGCTCACCCTTCACCCATGAGTGCGAATGAAGGCGAGCATGTGCGGTAAGGTTAGAGTGTTACAGCACTCCAGAAATGGGGCCAGTTTTTAAAGATAAATAAATAGAGGTTTATGGAATACAGGTTCCAGTGTGAAAGCTGCTCATACCGAGGAAGGTGCCTGGGAAGGGTGCAAGCAGAGGGAGAAATAAAGGGTGCATAACGTGTGGATCACTGATCAATGAGACCATTTGGAGAAGATGCGTGCTGCTTGCTCCTGTATAATTTGGGTCCCATACTGTCTCTTTATCACTATATAGGGACTCAAGGCTTTGGTGCTCACATACAGTATTGAACTGAATTCAAACATTCCCAACAGAAGCACTTCGACAACATGTACCAACTCAGTACCATTTGTCTTTGTTTTGGTTCTTTAGTTTTCCAGCAGTCTTTGACCTTTTATTAGACTAGGGCCCATATTTAATCCCAACCTTCTCCATCACATTCACATTTTATTTTGTGTATGGCTGACACACTCTTTTAAAATTGCTTCTCTCCATGTTCTCCTTATATATTCTCGTGTCCTCCATTTTTATATTTGATCCTCTCTTTCTTCCACCTTCTCTTAAAAAACAGCAAATGTGTCACACCAAAGAAAATATTGATTGTGCCTCTGCTGTGTCCCACCTTAGGGAAGCCACTTAAACTTTGTCGGAAAAAAAGAGGAAATGCATCCCCAAAAAAGGATTGGCAATTTACTGACTATAAGGCCTATTGAATGTTATTCCCCCAGTAGGTGCATTTCCAAACACATTTTTTGATTGGAGAACGTGTTACAAAAATGTGGAAGTATGAATTTGATTGAATTACTGAGTTTTAGTCAGCACAGTTGTTCAAAAGTGCAAAATTAGATACATTTGCATAAAATATAAACTAAAAGAATTTCTTTTTCCAGTTCTAAAATTGGTTAAGTAAGGTCAAGGTCCCTTTTTCTCATTCTTTCTCTTGGAACTGGCAGAATTCAAATAAAGGACTGTCTTCTGTAAGGTAGGACACACAAGCCACCCTCCCCTGTAGCCACTCTGCAGTTGACAACCAATGTGCTATATCAGACAAAACTGATCAAGAAGGGGTACAGGTTTGATTTTTCTTAGGTTTCCATATGAAGTCTACAATCCAAAACACATTTACTAGAGAGGAAGCTGGACTGAATTGACATATGCCTGAGTATACATGATCAGGATTGTTCTCTAAAGCCAAGAATATGGCTGCTCCCGGTGACTGACTTGCTCTTATTTCTTTCCTCCTTCCAAAAATAAACCCAACTGGCAGAAAAGAAGAGAGTTTGAACTAGAAGTCTGTAACTACAATATAGTGGTGTGGTAATAACTACAAAGCCATCCAAGGGTGTTGGTGTGTGTGAGATACTTATCCTAGTGTTAACAGAGTTTAGTATAACAAGATGTAGTGAGGCCTTATATAAGCCATTCTGGAAGGAATTAGATGAATTTCTGAAACATGTGCCTCTTCGTGTCTATCAGTGATTACAACTGTGTAGAACTCATCCACTGTGCATGCAAAAGCCACGCCTTCTCCGGCTATAGGTGTTGTATAGTAGGTAGCAGGAATGAGGTATAATTGAGGCACAAGAAAAGTGTAGTCAATCCACGTCAGCAATATTGGGCTAATGGACAAACAGCCTAACCTGCTCTAAGGCAGTTTTGTTCCTGGGGAAGTCTTGCATCTCTGAAATACAGGTATACCCCATCCTCAAGCCACAGCGCAAGCCAAGTGCAGCTTGTTCCCCTACTGCTATAATCAGTTGTGCTGTTTCACTGGGGGATTAGATGCATTCATACAAATTGTGTAATTACCGATGGTCATAAAGGCCATGGTCTCCAGCCCTTGCTGGCCTTCACTTTGGTTGAAAAGAATAACAGTGGAACTGTGCCAGTTTCCCCTTGTTAGCACAGGGATGCTCCAAGAGAAATCATCTACCTTTCCAAACATAGTTTGAGCACTTCAGAATCAAGTTAACTTACGGGCAGTTGTATTGCAGAGTATTTTTGTTTATTCAAAATCTATATGTACCACTGTATGACCTGAAACATTGTACCTCAATGCCAGGACCTAAGCAATGACCATATTTGGGGTTGGGAAGTGATTTTACAACAGGTAAGAGTAGTTTGGCCATTTTTATTTTATTTTGCTTTCCCGTTGATGTCTAGCTTGATCTGCTTGCTTAAGTCAGCTGGGTTTATTAAAAGTTATCCCTTGCCTGTGGACATCCTGATTTCCATTTCCTGAACACTACATTATCTGGATGAGATTAGTAATTGTGTATGTTTCTGTGATGATGCCATGTGCAGAAATTAGTACAAGGGGCATAAAACTCAGCATAATGAGAACCTCAGCTTTCCTAGCTACTAGTCCTTAGGGTTGTGAAGACACACTGCAAAGTTTGTGGGTGATGCCAGGTGAAATGTATATCCTAAGTGCTGCACAGATGAAAATATACTTGAGACATTCCTATTCCTGTACTGAAGCTTGCGTATCATCCCATTACTCATTGATGCATGTCAGCCTTTCCCAATCTGATGTCCTGCAGATGAACTGCAACTATTATGTTGACTGGATATGATGGGAGTTGTAGTCTATCACATCTGAAAAGCAGCAGGTCGAGGAAGGCTAATAGAATTTCTGGATGTTGTGTGTTCTATCCATTTGTGAGAGCCCATCTTCCACTGACTTAGAAACCAAAATAGTATTTGTTACTTTGGTTAAAAATGTATTAGGAAAAATGATTATCTGATAAGATACTATCAGAGTTTCAAAAATAAGATGAGATGAAATAAGGGTCCAAAAAGGTTTTTCATAGCATGGCAACTTCATTGCTTTTTGCACATGCTTTAGAGACAGGTGTATCCACCATCTCTCTGACACACCTGGTAAGTAACTTGAACCCTGAGGAATGATCACCCTAGCATTTTAAAAAGGCATCTCTCAAAGGACAAATTGGGACAGATATTTACCATGGTGGATAGCAATAAGATGACCACCAGCTCAGGGCAGCTGGTGTGTATAGAGATTTCAGGAGCTAAAGGTACCTCTGGGCAGGAATTCCAGGTGTCAGGAGCTGGGTCTTTGTGCCTTCTATAGCTCCTTGCCACACTGTGTGATTATGAGAAGCCAAACACATGAAGTGCCTTTCCTCCCATAGATTTATATGGAGTGGGTAATCTTTTGGGGCCATGGCACATTTGGCAGTTAGATTAACTGTACTGTGGACCCCCACAAATGGCTACCATGGGAGGCATGGCAAAAAAACAACCTGCCGAAAAATAGAGTACAAGGTAGAGGTGGGGTCTGAGCCTCAAGGCACGTTGAAACACAGTTTTCAACACCAAAAGAAATCTTTTTCACAGTGTTGTAGGTGCTGGTAAGAAGATGCGTTGATTTCTTTCTATGTGACAGCACCTGCAGGGGGAGCACTCGGGCACCCCTGGGCACCATGTTACCTTCTCCTGATGTATACAGAGCAGCTTATGCCACAAAATATGAAGTGCCTTGGCATAAATATGGTAGATTCTTCCATGCTAACCTTTTTGTATGAAATTGACATAGTTCACTCAGTTACTCTGAATGAAGCCAGTTCATGGTGCTCCCCAAACGTTTTACAGTTCTGTGCTTTCTTCATGATCGTTTCTAGTTTCAAATAAATGTAATGCAATCCTTCAACATGCAGATTAGTATTGCTGTATTATCTAGCTGGTTGTGTAGGGCTGTTCTGTGACCTGCAATTATTCATAAACAATAAACTTAGGTAGTGTTTCCATTCTTGGAAAGGAAAAAAAGCACAGAATGCATTGGACTTATTGTGCAGGGATTGGCAACTAAGAAAAAAAGAGGGGTGGAGGTATATACCCACAAATACTTTGACAATGGCTTATGTATGTATCATGTGAACAGATGCTGCAGGATGTTAGCAAAGAAAGTAGCTTGTATGCAGAACCAAAATTACAATTCTGCACCCATGGTGTTATGCATAGCGGTAAAGACTCCAATGTGGAAGCACCCTTACAATGGTGCAGGTGTTTGTGAATGAGAGCTTGTACAAGGCTGTCCATCTTCTGCCTCTGAATTACATCATTGTCTTAGGTAGGAGGGATATTACCAGAAAACTTAAGGAAGTGTCCAGACAAGGATTTTCTTGTGCAATTGCACAGCCTCATTTTACAGGAGGTCTTGAAGATGTCATCTTTAATTTGTATCCCTTTAATGTTTTCCCACCACTTCTTTCATCTTTTTTCTTACCAGAAAAAAATCTGATGAGAAAGAAACAATGGAATAGCTATATGATGCCTTTTGATTTTTAGCTCTAGGAAGCCTCTGTATAGGAACACCCTAAGAAAAAGGAAAGGGTAATGGGCTCTGTTTGGGGAACCTGTGAACTCTCACCTTGGTGCGAGTCACACCCCTCTGAGCCCATTAGCTTAGGAAAATCAGTTTTTATTGCATCATTGTCCTGCCACATTCATAGACGTGCAAGGGGGTCCAGATGACATTTTCCACTCATAACTTTCCCATGTTTTCCCACCACTTCCTCCATCTTTTTTTCCTCACCACAGAAAGCCATGGAGAAAAATAAGATGGTACAGCTGCACAATGCCTTCCAATTGTTACTGCCGGGAACCCCTGTCTGGAAGCACCCTAAGATACAGGATTTCAGGGCAAAGTTAAGGGCCATTGTTTTCCTCAGAAATGATTACACCAATTACTGTTTTGCCCTCCCTTGTTATTTGCATGCTTGAAAATTTTGAGCTCATAAGGGCAAGTCAAGCCATGCTGTAGATCACAGCGAGCATTCACCTGTGAATATTTAAAATATTTAAATAGCATAGCTTGGTGTGGATGTGACTTGCTGAAAGTTTTGTCCTTGGCTGATGTTCTGAATAAGATGACCTTTCAGCCCTTTTAGGGTTTTGGCTCAAATATGAGGGAAACTGGTGAATGGACAGGTATGCGTAACCTGCAAGAGGAATGTAAACTTGAGAAGGTGGACAGTGGTTCAGAAAAAAGATGCTGTGAACTATTTCTCCACTTTTAAGGTACATGCAATCAAGTTTGCACCTTTTTAATAAAGTGCTTGCCTTCATACTAAGAAACAAAACAAATAAACAAAACCAGAAGTAAAGCACTGAGATGGACAGGAGCTGAAGTTAGGAGGAGTTGGCACAACTTACTCCTACTAAAACTCCCAGTAATTTTCCAGAATTACCAGCATCTGATTAATGGTAGAAAGTTGGACATAAGGATAACGATGGCAAACCCTTTTTCAGCCGGAGGGCTGAAATTATTTCAGAGGAACTCTTGGTGTCCACATTCCTGTGATGGGCAGGGCTGAAGGCAAAACGAATGCAAGAAATGTGGAGGGGAGGCGTGTCTGGCAAAGTTCTCATTGCCAGACAGAGAGACCAGGAGAAGGGGCATCGCCAGGAGAAGGGGTGGGACTACCTGAGAAACCTTCGAAGGCACGATTCGGTCCCCAGTCCTGGGGTTTCCCATCCCTGCTGTAAAGCAGTTGAGGTGTTTGATCGTACATGCTTGCCAAGAGCCACATTGATCTCAAAAGAGATCAGCCATCTGGTAGGGTTAAGCAGGACCGTGATGCAGCGCTCTGAAAAGTCAGGCCAGAACGAGGAATTCACTTGGCCTACACAGCAGTTGGTGCCTTTCTTGGAACAATTCTTGGTCCAGTACCAGTGCTGCACAAGAGCTTGCTTTGTTTTCCAAGAACCCTGGGCTTCGAATGGGATGGAGGGCTCCTGGCACCACTAAACCGACGGCCCCGTGCAGCACACCTACCTGTTCTCTGCAGTAAGAAAAAAGATGGAAGAAGTGATGGAAAAACACAGGAGGGTCGTGAGAGGAAGGTGGCGACATTCTCAAATATAAAATTCTGAAAATGAGGCAGGGCAATGGCCTAATGCAAGCCTTGTCCAGGAGCATCGTGGCCCAGCAAAGGGGCCATGAGACGGATGCCTCTGGGTATGCCAGTCCCAGGCCAGGCACCTTTTCTGGCATGGACCTGAACCGGTGGGATGTGCCAGATTCTTTTCCAGGGACTGAATTGAACCCCAGTCCCAAAAGCAGTCTGAAACGGCGATTGTTGCGAGGGCTGACAATACTTACAACCCACCTTGCTGAAGGGCCTTAACTCAGTCCTCCAAAGCAGAAGCATTGACATTACAAGGCATTGCGCACCGTTGAAGCAAGCTCAACACAGCACAAAAAGTGCTGCATCTGCTGTTTGTAGACACAGGGAACATAAATTATGATAGGTTATTCGTACCAGTGGAGAGAGGTCTGAGTTTGGATACGTGAATCCTCAAAATTCATCATAGTCTTCCTTACTTCATAGCTTAGAGGATGGTTTAAAGAATGTAAATCTGACATTCCCAAGCTTTCGTGAGCTTCAGCTTGAAGTAAATAGCTGTAATAAGGGCTTCTGTGTGCTCTGTGCCAAAACAAATCATTGTAATTTTCAGTTCAGAATAAATTTAAATGATTATAGATTAATCTACAGTGTAAGCAGCCTAATTCCCACCTGCTTGTGTCCTTATTTTCTATTTGCATGCATTTCCAATAGATCAGTACACAGCCTTAACTTAGTTACTTTGTCATGAGCTGTTCTGACAATGTGTTACTTTTTAAGAAGTAATGTCGTAAAATAGTGAGCAAACTTACAGGTTCTTCAAAACTCTTTGTTAGCCTATAACTCGACAGACTTCCATAACCAGACCATGGCTTCAACATCAGCTACCTTTATCCCTCCTTCCCTTCTCTCTCTCTCTCCCTTTCTGTTTTTTCTTTTGACTTCATGAAAAGTTCTGCTGTGGATTTTGGAGTTTTCTTATGGCCATTGACAACTACCAATGCTTTTTGAATTACATTACTTGAAATAGATCTGTTTGTGCTGCCATTCAGTTCAATAGGACAAGCGCAGGCAATGTTGTTGGTGGATTGTTGGCATCTGAGACATGATGCTAGAAAAATACTTCAAATGCCAGCATCAAATATTTAAACACCTTGAAAAACAAGCACCTGGATTTTTTCTTAGTCAAACTTTAATCAATATTTTCTCCTGTTTTGGGAAACCATCCTCTTTCATCTGCTTGAAACAGAGAAACAGTTGGAGCAGGGAGAAGATTTTTGGCAAAATATAGCCTAGTTCAGATGCTTACCTGGACCAAAAATTCGCACTCCTAATACAACATGTAATGTAGCTGCCCCATTCAGAGAGTTTTATTTGCAGTTTCTCCCTGCTTTTTCTGAAAAGGAAGAGCTGTACAGTTTGGGCTATTTTACAGTCAGACATGTCTGAACTATGCTATTCAGATCTTTTAACCATACATTTCATTTTAAGTGTTTTTTTTCTCCTGAAAACCTGGAAATTATCATTACTTTCTTGCTAATAGCATAGGGTTAATTTACTGGCTGTACAAAATTGAATAAACCATTTTAGATGAAATGTGTCCCCTCTCTGAAGCAATTGTTTGCAACATCATACTCAGACATTACAATAAAAGCCAACTGTACTGTATCTTCATCCTATTTTTAAAACTAACTTAGAGAAACTATTAGGTAGAGGCCTATGAGCAAAATTACTACTGCTATTATGACTCATACTAGACATAACGCAACCACACATTTTGTGCATTATGAAGAATTTCCCCAGCCTACGTAAATGTAGATATCACATTCCCAAATGAGATTGCAAAATATTACTGTCCCAACATCACATTCCTTCAACATTTTGCTTCCTTCCTGGCATGGAGTTCCCCTTTTATCACATCCTTACTTTAGAAGAGTGACTGGTGCTCTGGAATTCCTGTTCCTTTCAGACAGTGCATCCCATCCTTGGTCAAGGCCAGGAGTCCAGTGCACAGAGATGCAAAATGTCCTTTACATCTCCTTTCTGATGGGGCTTTTACTCCCTTCTCTTCATATCTTTCTATGGACAAAATGAGGAGAACCTTCCCCTCCGGTAATGTTATTCATAGGTTCAAAATATTCTTGCTAATGCCTTCTTGCTGATGCATTGTGCCCTTTGTATTAATGATGGTGGAGTCAGTCATTCAGGAGTGTGTTGGTTTTACGCTAGTTATGGTTTCCATATCAAGGATTCTGAGAAGTATACTTTAGTCAGGCTGCTGACAATCCCTACCTACCCCCTACATTACTACAGTTCCCAGCATTCCCCACTGAAAAACATTGGCTATTAAACCAGCTTAAGTCCATCATATAGATGCGACCTTTTGTGTGACATCTGCTTCTCTGTGTTGGTACTGGCCTTTGGGCAAGCCAAGAAGGCAGTGTACATCCCAACTTCATGTCTACCTGAAGTGGTCATTACAGGTAATTCTGCCCCAGATATATTTCTACAAGGCACACTCGGTCACTTCATTTCTGCTTCTTGCTTTTTACCTTTGTGGGTGCTTCCAGACAAACCTTTTAATGGGCAATTTTCCTGCTTCATACATAGAATTGTTGTGGGGGGGGGGGTGTTCCAGATGCCATCATCAACTCCTTGTCATCCTCTTGTATTTTCCCACTGTTTCCCTCATATCCTTTATTACTACAGAAGTACCTGTTAATGAAGAAACAGGTATAAGCCCACAATGTATTTTATTTGTTAATGCTAGGACCCATCCATTGGGAAGTAGCTTGTGTATGTGTGTGCATCACACTCAGCACTCCCATCAGTGTGGACACCCACAGTTCTACTGCCCAAGCATTCACCTGGCACCACCAGAAGAGTTTAGATTTGACTGATACCTGAATGAGCTGCAGGCTCAACTGCCCACGTGCCATGAAGCACACAAACAGACGATGAACACATGAAGCTGTCCAGAGCACTGAATCAAACAATTTGCCCACCTTAAGCCAGTATTGCCTATTCTGACAGGCCCCAGTTCTGGTTCCAAGGTACAGAGGCCAATGTTAACTGTATGCCCTACAACCCTTTATCACTAGAGATACCAGAGACTAAAACGGGGACGTAATGTGTGTATATAAAATGGGATCCACTAGTAAGTGATTGGCCCTTCCTAGTTCTGAAGTCTCGATGAAACGTGCATGTTCAGATCGCAAAAGAATACTGATCAAATGAAAACTAGCAAGTGCATAAAGTAACAACTCCTTGAGATATAGCGAATGACCCCCCACACACTCTTTGAGCAGTTCAATTGTGTTTTCATTGACAATGAAAACACAATTGTTTTCATTGTCAATGAAAACAATGAAACAGCATACACTACCCTAGTCTTACATATGGAAGAAGAATTCACGGTTTAAAAAACACCAGTTCCCCCCATTGCGAGCAGGAAGAAGTTAAAAGATTGCATGGCATCTGTCTGTATATATTCATTCTCCTTGTGTAATTCTGTCACCTCAGGTTCACTAGACTCTTGCCACATTTTTGAGCTTCTCTATGAAAATATGGGAGCGCAAACTTGCCTTTCAAATACAAAACAGGAATACAAAGGATGTTAAGTGGAACATGCTGGTACACTCTTTCTACAGTAGGGAAACTAAGGAATTGTGTGTGTGTTTGGCTGGTGCTGTAGTCCCACTAAGGGACAAACTGAAAGGAAGAGTCATGAGATGTTACACTTCACAAAACCAGGAACACTGTGGTATGGGATGACTTGCTACCGGCCCTGATCCTAATCCCATGCAGGGTCTAGTACTGCACTGGTACCATGGTGTAGTGAAAATCCCACAGCTTGTTTGTGTGTTGAAACTCAGCTACAATGCAAATAATCTATGCTGTGGTACAAGTTGTATGGAACACGGGTGTACAACTTATGTTCAATGCACCTGCAAGATATATACTGAATAAATCCCAAAAGTTGCTTTCATCCAAGGATGTTTAGTGAGTGCACAGCTAAACTAGGATTTGAACCCAGATCCAGACCCAACTTGGTGTCTCCACACTAGCCCTCAAGAACCCTATTTGCATTCCTTTCTGTTAACATGGAGCCCAAACCCTCCCATTTGAGAAAGAAGAAAAGTCTTTAAAGGTAGTCTCAAGCACAAAAAGGCAAAAAGGATTGAATTAACCAGGAAATATTTCCTTTAAAAATAGTTGGAGTGTGTGTGTGGGGGGGGGGGGAGCGTAGGATGCATCTCTGTGCATTGAAGCAGCCTGCTGAGTTCCCCACATAGGAGCCCCTTCTGACTGCAAAATCAGGCATGTAGGAAGTAGCAAGTAGGAGCTTGGTGGGCCCTTCATGCCACAGTAGGTCTTATAGTCTCTGCCACTCCAGTTTCCTACAACTGCCATGTAGAAAGATGAGGGATTGGTTTGGAGAAGTGCATGGCTTGCCATGAAGTTAAAGTACTCTTCAGTAAGCACATTTGAGACCACTGTTTTATTTTAATCACTTATACTCCATTTAAGATACACATCCTTCCAAGAGGGTTTATAAGTAACAGCAACATGTATTGGTTAAATCTCAATAAGTGTTACCGGTAGATAAAGTAATTAGGAATCTTAGCAAAGGGTCTTTTCCACCTGTCACCCTCTGCTGGAATCCTCCCTCTACCCATGTATGTGCCCCAGTAAAACACAGGTAACACCCAGCAGTGTTGTGACTCACAACTGCACTGTGACCTGACCTCATCCCAGTGGTGCTCAGGACTGGCTCCAGAGCAAGGTATGCTTGGGCAAAGTGAGAGCTCCATCCCAGCAGGGACCACAGTCCAACAATTCTGTGGAGCATCCAGAAAGATGAGGCAGCGTAAACGCCATAATGTGTCATGTGAGAAAGAAACACTTCATCCTCTCGCATAACATTCCAATTCAGGGTCAGCCATTGACACTGATTGGTAGAAGATTCAGGATAGTTATTTTTTAAAGCATTTTTTAAAATTTAGCACAGAACATTGAATTGATTATGGGAGTTGTTGCCAGCAGATGTGATGATGGCCACAGGCATAGGTAGCCTTTGGAGGGGATTAGACATATCTGTGGAGGAAGGCAGATCTATTCACAACTTTTAGTCTCCATGTTCTGAGACAATGTGACTTTGAATCACAGTTGCTCAGAAGTAGGCAGCACAGCAGGATCACTCGCTTCATGCCCTACTTGTGGCCTTCCCTGAGGCTTCCAGTTAGCCACTGTCAGAAACAGGGTACCGGACGTGATAGTCTCTTGGCTTGATTCTGCAGAGGTCTTTGTGAAATAATTTTTGGCATGCACATCTTTCATCTTCTGGGCTAAGGAGGCTCAGATAGTGTGCCCTTTTTGAGTTCCCTTAAACTCCTAGAGCTGGCAGTGGTGACATTATTACCGTGCTTTAAGCTTTTTTCTTTTCTTTTCCACAGTTGTCAGTAAAAGCAGCAGGAGTGTAAAGGGGGAGAACAGTGCAGCACGGAGGAGCTGGGCAAGGGGCAGAGAAATATAAAATGGCTGCCACCGGGCACTTACGCATCAGCTGGTGCGAAAATTCTGGCTGGGCTTCATGGGAAGGAAAGCAGGAGAAAGTCAGAGAGAGAATAAAGGAGAACTGTAACAAAGAGGGAGAAGGTTAAAGTGGGATCCTTCTCAGTGCCTGGGGTTAAAAATGCCACTCGGGTTTTGAAGGCTGCAGACCATGGCTGTCCGCACCCCCTGGCAGAACAGAGAAAACGGACCCGGAAATTCTGTTGCACACCGGTCGTAGGGACAAAGCAAATAAGCTGGAAAGATTGGCGCTGCTTGGCTGAGGCTGTGTTCAAAGATAATAGGCAATAGGCGATCGCTCTGACTCGATGTGGGGTTAGTTACTCCAGGTTAGCCTGGGGTATCTCTACTCAGAGGCAAGAAGGCTCCCGTGAATCTGAGCAGAGTCGGGTGGGGTGGGAGGAGAGAGTTAACCACTGCTGTTGGATCATGGCCCAGAGCTCCGTGTTTTTTTTCTTTTTTTCCCATCGTCCCTCTCTGCTGTCTCCCGCCCTCCCTCCTCTCTCTCTCTCTCTTTCTCTCTCTCTCTCTCTCTCTATCTTCCCCCCTTCGCTGGCACTGAGCATTCACTCACTCTTTCAGCAAAGCACCCCACCTCCCTCCTAGCTACCCTCTGCCATTATGCCCCACTCCCTCTGTTGTCTCTTTCCCCACCATGCAGCAAGCCTCGGGCAGGAGCTGCCCCTGCTTGGCACAGCCTGGCAGCGCTCCCGGCCTGTCGGCCCTCTCGCCCTCTGTGCCAACCAACCCCCTCCATTTTCTTTCTCCCTCGCTTCCTAACCTGCACTCTCTCGCTTTTGTGCCCCCGACCCAGGGCATCTTCCCGCTTGAACCCTGAAGATCGCGCGTCCCTGAAGATGAACCTGTCCCGAGCAGGGTGAGGCGTCATGCTAAAGGCTTTTCTTTCTGTTTTTCCTGCCAGTTTTGCAAAAGTTTTGTTTCAGGCTAGCAGCAGTGCTGTGGGCTGAGATCTAAGGGCATCCCTGGAGCTGGATAATGGAGCTGAGATAAAGAAGGGCTTTCATTTGGGACTGAGAGGAGACCAGGATGGGATAATGGCAGAGTTCCATCTGGGGAAGGGGGGTGTTCCCAAGACAAGAAGGCGAAAGAGCCGGAGCTGGAGTTCCATTGGTTATCTACGCTGTGGTGGAGCCCAGGTAGAAGTAGGTGGCAGGTGGGCAGAGTTGCTCTGCCTTCTCTCTCATTAGCCCAAGTGGAAAAGAGAGAGACAATAGATGAGCCCAAATCAGTAGACCATGTTATGCAGACACCGTGTACGTAATGGCGGATGAGCAGTCAGAGTGGATCCTGTCTCCTGCCTCTTCCCTTAATCCAGGCGTGTCAAGGCGTCTTTTGCCTTAGCCTTGCTGGTGCCTAGAGACCCCCAGAGCTGTGGCCTGCTTCTCTGTTGCCCCCCTAGTGTGCCCCCTGGCATGTGGCTTCTGGTCCCACACCCTTTGGGGATCTCTCAGCCCTCCTGGATTCATATCAGCAGATACAAGGATGCAGAACTGAAGCCTCCTTTCACTATGCCTAAAATTCTGGGGCTGCTGCCCCTCCACCCCAAAGGTTAGGCTAGGCTCCCCCCAGGCTCATTGTAAGATTCTTTGGCCGCAGCGCAGTTGTGTAACAGGACTGAAGGCCTTTCAGGAATTCCCCCATCAGCCTCTGGGTGGAAGATCGCCGCAGAATGAGGGAAGGAGCGGGGGCGCCTGTAGCCCGGTGTTCCCAGGGAATCTGATCTAGCTTGGCTGTCGGGCTCCGGAGCAAAACGCGACAGTGGCGTGTAGGGAGGACACAGACCTTCAGCGCTTATCCAGACCCTTCCATCCATGTTCCTGTACTTCGTTCTCTGCTTCTTGGTGTGTCTGCATCTTAGTCTCAGTCTCTCTCTCTTTCATTCTCTCTCTCTCTCTCTCTCTCTCTCTCTGTGTGCATGCATTTTTTGTTTTTTGTTTGTTTTAAACCAGCATGGGGGCAAAAGAACAAGGGTTATTTGAAGGGGAAAAGTAGGGTTGGAACAATGTGTGTGAGAGGAGAACAGAAAGAATTACACTTGAGGCACACTGCTTAAGTTAAGTGGGGAAGACTAAAAGAGGGCTGTGGGGGAAACTGCAGTGGGTCAGCGCTTGGGAAGGGAAGGGAAGGGAAGGGAAGGAGGGAGACTTGCAGCATTGATGAAAGCTGTATGCGCAGCACTAAGAAGGGGGCTGGCGGGTGCCATGGGCGATGGATCGGCACAGGGAGGGTGGATTGGCACAATGCCAAGGCCTAGGCGGCCGTTGCTAGGAAACCCAGGTTCCCTTGGCAGCCAGACCGCCGTTTCACTTTCATTAAAGGGTGAGGAAGACGGAGACGGAGAAAAAATGGGGAGGGGGACCAGGTCAGGAGGAGCTATGAGAAGGGGTGGTGGCAGAGCTGGGTCAAACAGGACAGGTGTGAAGCACCAGAGCTGGGCTGGGAGGTCCACTGGAGGGCGTGGAGTGATTCCCGCCCCCCACTCGCCACAAATGGCATGGGAGCAAAATCCCCCCCCCCCCCAGCATCAGTTTTCATGAGGAGGGGAATGCCATGTTTCACGTCTTCAATTCACAGAAAGGTGGAACTGCAAGAAGAAGCTGGAAAGAGCTGTCTGTGTGGTATTGGAGGGCGGGGGTCGTCTGTGAAAGGGGGAAAGCACTCGCAGGACCTTCATTTTCAGGATGCACTTTCAGGGGAAGCACGCAAGGGCCCATGTCCATCCCTAAGTGTTTTATAAGGGCCTCCATAAGAAAGCTGCGGCACTTGGCTCCCCCGTGGCCTCCCAGTTTGCTTAACATCGCCCCTGCTGGGGCTGTAAGGTGTGGGGCCCAAAGCCTGGGCTCCTTTTCTTGCCCACATCCAAACAGGGCACTCTTGGAAGCCTTTGCCTCAGTCGGCACCCCTCTGATGTAGTTAGCAAGCATAGTTTTACTTGGATTGAGCTGTTGTGGGAGACGGGCAGTTTTCGGGTTGGGGGACGCCCCTGCGCATCTCATTTGGTATGGGGACAGGCATGGAGTGGTCTGGACTCCAATCAGAAATAGCTCTGTTTGAGAAGTGGTGGGTTGTGTGTGGGGGGAGCCATGCCGGGGTCTGGCACTGAGGAATAGGTCTGGGGGCGCTCTGGTCAGCAGGCGGGCACTCCAGCAGTGGCCGGCAGTTGTGGGACTGGAGGAGATTTGCTGGAATAAATGTTGGCGCTTTAGGCACTGGAAGAAAGGAAAGGAAGACAGCGAGGAGGGTGGGGAGGAGGGCTTCTTGGGGCTGGCACGTAAAGGGCTGGCACCGAAAGTGGCAGGTAATGCAGCAGGGCGAGTCGTCATTGCCCCCGCCCCTGGCATTCTGAGGCCAGGTTGGCCAACAGAGAAGCACTTGCAGGCAGGTGGGGGGGCGGAAAGCTGGCTGCCTGGCACTCAGGGGGCCAGCCTGCTGGCAGGCAAGTTGGCATAGCGTACCGCAATACAGCGTGATGTGAATTCATTAGAGGCCAGAGTGAGAAAGCGAGACGGGGAAGGAAGGGAAGTGGCGCGGGGGGGAAGGGAGACGGGCACTGACCCAAAGGCCAGACAATGGCAGCAGGTAACCATGGTGATGCGCCCGGCTGTGCCAGCCTATAGCGGCTGGAGTGGGGAGAGAGTTATCCAGACAACCCCTGGGGAATCGCCTGCCCACAGCGGTGTGGGGTGCGGGGGGCGGGGGTCACTCTTCTTCATTCTTTCCTCCCGCCTGTTATTCATCAACGCGAAGCCGATGCCAACACGCCTCCCTCCTTGTCTGCCCCCTTCACTCCCATGGTCCATTCCTGCCTCCTTGGCGAACGCTCCATCCTTGTCACACCGCTGGCGAACCGTTCCCTTCCTGGCTGGGTGGCTGCCTGGCTCATCCATATTCTTACTGCCCACTCTCTTCATGGCGCCCCTTTTCTTTCCAGCCAGCCTCAGCCCGGCAACCATCTCCTCTGCAGCCCCAGACCCTCCTGTGTCGGTGGTGGCGCCCGAGGGGGGGCAGGGAGGTGGCACTGTGCCCAGATCGCAGTATTCCTTTCCGCCTGCACGTCCCTATCTTTCTTCCCCATTGTCTGTCCCCGTCTTTTGCTTCTCTCCTCTCTCATTCTCCCTCCACACTCCCCCTGCCTTGTCCGCCACACCGGCTGCCTGCTTCTCCCACCTCACCGCGTTTGACCCGCTCCGTCATTTTCCTCTCCCTTCTCGCACAGAGTGTCTTGGCACAAGATGCCCAACTATGAGACGTTCTGTAGCTCATTCTTCTCTGCCCCCCCATTCCAGCACAGTGACTCAGGGCTTGAAGCCCTGCTGCCTTTTCTGTAGGTTCACCATCCTAACGTGGTTCTCCATTAAGCATCCCCCTGATTAAAAGTGTAAGTTGTGAGAAAGGAAACAAAAGATACGCCTGGGATCTGTTTTCTTCCCTTCCTGTCTCTTGCTTTTGTGGACCCACCTCCTCCTCAGGTTCTCTTCATCCCTTTCTGTATTTCTGTGACTGGCTTTTCATCCCCTTTCCTCCTGCAGCAACAGTGGCTTGTGGCAGAAGGAAAGGACTTCTGCTATTAGGTTCTGGGGCTGCCCTTGGTGGAAGTAGTTTTCACTGCACTGGGGAAGCAAGGGCAGTGCCGAAAGTAGGGGATGCAGGTTTCACTGCAAGAGGCGAAGTTGGCTGTGCATGCAGACGTCATGAAAGCAACTTAAATCCTGTAACACCCATGTGGCACTTCAGTGCTGATATAGCCTCTTCCACATGTCTTCCTCTGCAGGAGTTGTTCCAAAAGCAGCCCCAAGGAAGAAATCCTTACCTTAGAATGCAACCCAGATCATAGCATACAAAAGCTTCCCCCCCCCAGCCAAAATTACTTGAAATTTGTTGGGTTTGTTTGGGGAAGACAGCTACATAAGTGTTCATGTAGGGAGCAGCTGGTGGCAACCTAATGATCTCTGGAACTACCCTGAGAATTCTTCTCCAAAATCTGTAAAATTTGTTCAGATTTCCTTAAACAACATCAGGAGTAGCTCCTGGAGAAGAACTTATTTTACACTTCAGGCTGAAATTCCTGTGCAATTCAGAAGGGGCATCCATACTTCAGGGCATATATCCTGTAATACTCTTGAGGTATAAGCTGTCCTCAGACTGTGGCATTCTCATAGGAAAAATGCCCAGTTTGCATCAAAAAAATTTCCAAAGCTGTATACTCTTGTGCAGGAGACCTGCTTTCTCTCAGAGTTTGCCAAATGGAGCCTACTTAAGCCACAGGAGACAGATGTACACATCTCTTGGACGTGTCCCATCCTCTTCAGAGAGGCTGGTTGGATCCAGGACCAGTTCATGAGCAACTCATGTTTGGGTATGTCTCAGGACAGAGACATACCCAAACAAAACCTCTCCAGTATCAGTTTGTAGATGGACCTGCAGAACTCTTGATGCTAAAAAGCTTATAATGAGCACTCATAGTCCCTATAGAATTGCATGGCTCCTCTCCCTTTTCTCCTCCAAGCTAGTTGGAGGATAATACTTCTGATCTCATGCAATAGTGCCTCTCTCTCTCTCTCTCTCACACACACACACACACATACACACACCCATGTGCACATGTCCATACACAGGGAAAAGAGTCACAAGCGCCTAGTGAATGTCTGAAATGCAAGTTCAGATTATGCTACCGAGCTCTTCATGTGTCCTTAGGCCAGTCCCTTGCCAAACCTAACCTATCCCACAATGTTGTCCTGAAGATAAGATAGGATGACCCCAGATAAGGAAAGAGTGTGGAATGCAAAAGAACTAAATACATAGAAAGAATCAAGGGATCAGGAGGTGCTAGTTTCCAGACGGTATTCCTTTGCTTCTTATTTTGTACAGAATTAAGCCCTATAAAAGGGCATATCGATTTACCTCTCCCAGGTACTTAGCCTTATGCCCACCCTCTCTGTGGATTCAAAGCAGCTCTACAAATACACAATCCCAAAGTCTCCAAATCCTCTAAATTCGGTTTTGTTTTATTTAGTTTCTACTGTCTCTTTTTTGTTGGTAGGCTGAAAACCAGAACACCCATTACTAAACCCTATGAAAGAGAAATGGGAGAAGACACCCTCTAGAGGTAAGATTGTTCAATGACTAGTCTTTTCCCACAGCTTGAATATTCATTTCCAAAATACTTTGCACATTTAAAAAGAGAAGGAGCTCAGTGGTTCTGATTTTGTTAGTCTTCACACTAATTTTCTTGCTAAATTGTTCATTTTACAGATGAGGAACTGCTGGGAGAGTATTACTCCCCTCCCACTGCCATTAGTTGTCTGGATTCGGAACTGTTTGAATTTATTTGCCCAGCTGGTCCATTTTGCCAGAAGGAAGTTTCCCCCCTCCTTCACTTAATCCTGACCCTGTTTGCAGTTCTCTCCCTTTAATTCCTCTAACAGAACTGCCTCAGATATTGCAAACCATGTCCTGTAAAGAAATACGTGTGCATTATGCTTCCGCTCCTCATGCCCTCAAGTTGGGTCCACACTGGGATAACAGACATGCTCCCAAGGGAAGCTACGTGCTCTTTCTCTCATTGGAATAATGTTGCTTCTTTCTGCTTGAGAAAAAATAAACATCAGAACTTTTCTTGTCTGATGGTGGGGAGCTTCCATCACTGAGACCTCCTTGCTTGATAATCCATTTACAAAATCCAAAACAGGTGACGTAGTTGTCGAGGCCTTACATTTCCACTGAAGAGCTCCAAGGCTGCCTGGAAGTTCTTAAGAGCCTCCTCTAAGAAGCCATCAGCATATACAGTTTCCTTCTAGTCTCCCATTCCTTCGAGATGCTTAGTGGGGAGGTGCAGCAGCTGAACGGTGCGTGCTGCTGAGGTTCATGAAAGCTTATGTAAGAAGTGCGTTCGTCTCTAAGATGGCTCGAGACCCTTTGTGGCTTGTGCTGTGACAGAAGAGCATGGCTGCCGTCTGGAATTAACGCCAACAGGATCTCTAGGTTCAACACTTTTCTTGCTCGTCACTTGGAGCGAGAGAAGCTTCGATTTATTTCATGGGGCTTGCACAAGCGACCATCTTCACAGATCGAGCCCCATTTTAATTCAGAGTTGGTACCCATATTTTGAGCCCCAGTATCCAAATGCCTCCTTTTGTTATAGGCCTGCCTCTTCCGCGGCATCACAGGCATTGTCGGTGCTAACATGAACGCACCACAGGGCTTGGTTAGGAGGATGGTTCTTCGTTTCTGCAAATCTGGGTTGAGTTACTTTCGTATTTGAGTTGATTCATGGTTTCCTTTTACACCCTGCAGTGAGTCAAAACTTCTTTTTTAATGTTAATTTGTTCTGGAGAAGGGGGAAAAAAAAAACCAGGGTGAGGCTTCTGCTTGCAATTCCCTGACAGAAAAATTGTGCTTGAGGCAAGCTGGGGTAAACAGCAGTATTCCTGAGATCTATAAAGTGGCAGGGGGCTTCTGGGGACCCACCTCATGCGAAGCACATTTCTGTGCAGCGTTTGTTTCTCTGTTTCACTGTGTTTGGTGCCTTTCAAAAAGCCCACCAGCCGGACATGGTGGCCAAAACCACCTGACACTGTTGCCACCCTCTTGCCAATGATGGGTCTTCACTCAAACACTGTCCTTGAACCTAGAGGTCCCATTTATTATAAGTTTCAGTGTGGTGGTAAAATGCTGGACCAGCCAAAGACAAAGTTTATGTTTGGAGATGCTCTTAGCTACCCTCCCTCCCTGAACCTGATCCAACAGGTAAAAATCCCCACTGGCTTGTGTCATTCCCTTTCCTCCCTGCGACAAGGACTGAGGGACCTGACTGGAGCATAGATAAAGGTGTATGTGGGGAGAGCAGTTAGCTGAAAGTGAATGGTGTATGCCGCTCTTCCGTGTCATCCCTATGATCCAAACTATATCACCTCCCAGTCCTCGCTTTGAAGGTGCTTCCAGGTGGAGCGTTCTTCTTCAAATCAAAAGGCATCCTGCACCTACAAGGAAAAAAGAGAGAAGAAGCAAAGGGAAAATATGGGAGCAGAAGAGGGTGATGACCAGACACCACACCAATAAAATTCTGTGTGTGAAGCAGGCAGTTGTGGATAAAAACATTGCTTGGAAGCACACAGAGTCAGAGCACAAGGAAGTGATGCTGAAGTGTTAACCCACTCCTCTTGTAGGTGAAGGAATGTAGATCAGTAATAGAGGGCATGCTTGGCATGCAGCATTTCCCAGGTGTCTCCCGGTAGGGCTAAGCCTGAAACCCTGCAGAGCCTCTGCCAGTCAGTGCAGGCACAACTGGTTGTGACAGTGCAGCCCCTGTCAGGCAGCCTCCCGCATTACCATGCTGGCTCACCAGTGAAGATTGCCATTTTTTCTAAAGGACTTCCATCACAGAACTTCCTGCAAGAGGAGGTCCAGTTTTAATGTGGGGTCTGCTCAGCAAGGCAGAACCTATCTGACCATGTAGTGCTGCTCTCAGGCCATACATATACTCACATGTGTTTATGTGTACATGTGCATGCATGTTTACGCACACATAAACACATGTGCATCTACTTCATGCAGTCATCCTAGCAAATCCAGTAACAAGATATTTGTACCTTAACCGCTTGCAGCAGCAGGACAGGGAGAAATGTGATCTGCGTGGGGTTCTCTGGAGAAGGAAGTGCAGACCTCTGGGGTCTGGATAGTCACAGGGCAGGGTGTGTGGTAAAGGCTCGGGGGAGGGGGTGCATACCCCCATGGGAAAAGGGACACCACTGAATTTTCTAAATCAGGCACAAAAACAGCTGCTAAACAATAACGAATTTGGAATTAAACTGAACCTCATCATTTTGCATGTCAGCCAACAAACACCTTAACGACAGGGAGCATTCACGTGCCTTGTCATTATCCAGTGATGCTTTGCTTTCACCCTTGCACCGAATACAGTTGCACTGGCACAGAGAAGGAGTTTGCACCTGAACACCTTTCCATCAACTTCCCGAGTGGAGAGTGGAACCCTACAAACTGTACTTTGCATGGGAATTTCAAGGGTGAGCGTTGTTTCTGCGCAGTAGTGACGGTTCTTTGCATCTCATATTGATATTTTGGACACTAGTGGCCTGTATAAGAGCACATGCTGCCACAGGTGTCCAAGCTATTTGTGTAAGAGTGCCTCAGGAGCCGCAAATAAAAGTTGCTCAGCAAGACTTTGACTATCGCTTCGCCTTTCAGTGGTACATTTATGTTTAAAACCTGAAGAGGGGAGCCAGGAGCTCTTGAGTGGCTAAGGTCGTGCCAGGAGGAATGCAGCGTGGCTGTCGCCACACAAGAACCTGAACAATCCGTTCTCTTCGTGTGCTTTTAAAAATAGTTTATAAGTTAAAGCACTCCTCCAGGGGAATTGCTTTTGCTGTGACGTAGGATTTGTATAAATGTTAAACTTCACACAGCAAAAAGTACCTTACAAGTATCTCCAATAAGTACTAAACTGTTTAAAAAGCACAGTGGGTGCCTATGAAAAGGCATGTTGCATTAAGTAATTAAGAATATCACATAGTAGTGTAGCAAAAGGCTTGTGAGGCAGGAGCTCCCCCTTGTGCATTTTACCTGAAATGCCTCACTTGAACCCATTGCTGCTGTGCATCTGCGATTCTCAAGGTGTGTTTCTCCCGCAGTTGCCCTGCCTGAAACATGGCATTTTACCATTTGTGAGTGTGTGTGTGTTGTCTTTTGCTTGAAACCCTCCTGAGTTTTCCCAGCACTGTGTCTGTCTCTTTCCTTGCCAGAAAAAAAAAATCCATTAAGGAGGAAAAGAAGACTCTTTAGTTCAAGAGGCAATGTGGTCCATTGGATAGAATTATTGATGCAGGCTTGAGAGTTTTTCGAATCCCAGCTCAGCTCTGTTTTCATTGCCTTGGGCAAGTCAGTATGAAGGACCAGCTCTAGTTTTGAGGAAGCTCCTAGAGAAGTACTCCCCCATGGGCCCCTCTGATACTGATGCATCGCAGCAGGCTTCCCTAGCCATGGCAGAACTGACAGGTGGGTGACCACAGAGTTGCTTCAGTCAGTACTAGGAAGCTGAGAGCCACCATTTAAATTTCCCACAGTGCTTCCTGTGCAGTAACACTCTAGAGCATGGGGCATTGTGGGAAAGGAAATGGCAGCCTTCAGCCCCAGCCAATTGCACAGGTGTCAAAGATGAGCATTAGCAGGGCATTTAATTAATTGATTAATTTAAAGCTTTTATATACTGTCCTACACTAAAAAGTCCCAGGACAGCATCAGAGGACAAAATTCAAATAAAACCCCATCTTAAAATACTCTAACACTTAAAATATTGGCAAAATAAAATGGTTTTGGCCCGGCACCAAAATGGAAAAAGCATCAGCGCCTTCCATACCTGGGGCGCCACCTCAGAGAAGGCCCTTCTCCAGGTAGCCACTCTTCTGATCTCCTTGAGAAGAGTACCATTGCCTCGCCTGCCAGTATTTCTCGATCTCTGTTCTCCATCTGTAAAATGCAACTAACAGAGGCCTACATTTTGTCATGTCATTAGGCCTCAAGGCTAATGGAAGTGCCATGGAAGATATTGCCAATGGAAATGAAATAATTAAAATGTAATTTTTATCCTAGGGACTGCCAACTTCATAGCATGTGTGTCACTATAATTGCCATGCTTCTGCATGTGTGTGATGCAGTGCTTGCTTATTTATTTATTTATTTGGGAGACTTCTATGCCGCCCCATTCGCCAAAGCCTCGGGGTGGCTTACATCCATAAATAAAGTTCCTTAAAATAATATAAATTAACAGTATAAATTAAGTCACCCTGGCCAAAGAATAAAATGAATAAATACTATTAACAATTAAAATGACATTTGAATAAAAAGGTCTTCGGCTGGCGCCGAAAAACAAATAACGACGGCACCAGGCAGACCTCTCTGGGGAACGCATTCCATAGATTGGGCGCCACTGCAGAGAAAGCCCTCCTCCAAGTACCTACCCTCCTAATTTCTTTCACAACCCTCCGAGGGTTCCCGGAGAAGGGCCTCTCCCGCTGATCTCAAGGGGCGGGCGGGCATATATGGACGTAAGCGCTCCTTCAGGTAACCAGGACCCAAGCTGTTTAGGGCTTTATAGGTCATCACCAACACCTTGAATTGGGCCCGGACTTCAATGGGAAGCCAGTGAAGCTGACGGAGGACTGGAGTCATGTGAACATAACGCGCAGCCCCCTCAGCAGCCTGGCAGCTCTATTTTGAACCAATTGAAGTATCCGGACCATCTTCAAGGGTAGCCCCATGTAGAGCGTGTTACAGAAGTCAAGACGGGAAGTCACCAGCGCATGTGTCACTGTCGCGAGGCAGTCATACTCCAGGTAGGGGCGCAGCTGATGGATCAGCCGAAGCTGAAAGAAAGCACTCCTCGCCACCGCTGTCACCTGAGCTTCCAGTGAAAGCTCTGGGTTGAGGAGCACTCCCAAGCTGCGAACCTTGTCCCTAAGAGGGAGTGCAACCCCATTCAGGACTAGGTTCAATTCACCCTCCCCGAAGCCCGATCCGCCAACCAACAGGACCTCTGTCTTGTCTGGATTGAGCTTCAGTGTATTGGCCCTCATCCAGCCCATTACCTCAGCCAGGCACCGGTTCAGCACAGCCACTGCCTCACCTGGATTGGTGGAAAACGAGAGGTAGAGCTGGGTATCATCAGCGTACTGATGATTCCGCAGCCCACACCTCCTGATGACCTCTCCCAGCAGTTTCATGTAGATGTTGAATAGCAAGGGGGACAAAATGGACCCCTGCGGTACTCCATGGCATAGCTGCCATGGCGCAGAGGCATAGTCCCCCAGCACCACCTTCTGGAATCGACCGTTGAGATAGAAGTGGAACCACTGCAAAGCTTAAGTCTGGCACTGAATGAGTCTCTCCAGACAAGGCTCACTTCTGAAAATGCCCTGGACCTGTGCTGCAGCCTGGGCTCCTTGAGCAAGCAGTGAGCACAGGATTCTCAGCACGCCGTGCACCAATCCAGCTTTCTCTCCCCACTTGTTCCGTGCACTTGCCATCACACTTTAATACAGTGTACTATCAGATGTCCCTTTGCCCCACCCCACTCATGTCTAGAGCTAAGCATCATGTGTACTGGCATATGTGCCAATAGATGAATGCTCATGGATAACATTTGGGCCATAATTCAGTTGGAGAGGGGCTTGCAGATATCCCTGGCTAGAGGTGAAGAGAGGGCAAGCAGGACCACGTGCAGGGACTGGCTAGCTCACATCAGTTATTGTCCCGGCTGGGCAAGAGCACTCCCTGCCCCACCATCCCCGAGGCTGCTACTGTGGCGGACCACGGGCCTGGGTCTCTCAGGGATGCAGAATCAGCTCAGCAGGTGCAGAATCTGCTGTCCAGGTTCTGCGTGTGATGGCGAGCAGACTCCCTGCTCCCTGAATAGCCGTTGTCCTCCCTAGTTTCTGACCAGTCCTAGCTAGTGCTCCACAGATGCTGCAGTCGCCTGTGCTGCCTGTGGGCTTGCCTTACATTCCTGCTGCATGCAATACTGTATGGTTGCTTGGCATGGGCATCAGTGACCATCGTGAACTGCATAGGAGAGAGCGAGTGGGAAGGAGAGGCAGAGGCTCGGAGCGCCAGTCGGGGAGGCTTAGCAGCCCTGGCATAAGTTGCCTTTTGGAAAACAGGGGCTTCAGTCACCATCCTGTGTATGCAAATCTAGGAACAAGCAACACTGATGGAGTGCTGTGGGAATTAACTCCTAAGCAAATGTGCATTGGGTCCGGCTGCTGCTAGTTTAAGTAGAGTAAGGTGGAAATCTGCAGATCAAAATTCTGCCCTGAAATGTGGGATCATTTATGAGAAGTGGAAATCAGCCAAATCTGTGCCAGGCAGCAGCTGATCCACTGCTTTCCAGCCTAGAGACGATGACTTATATTCCACCTTTCTTTCATTATACACAAGCCAGCATATGTGAGGCTTCCATACAGTCTCCCATTCAAACACTGTCCAGACCCACAACTGCTTAACTTCAGCAAGGTTGTTGCATTATGTGACTTTCATTTCATGAAACTAACTTGGTTTTTCCTTTCTTCTTTCATCCTCCCCCTCCCCCATCCCCATGTATGTTTCTTCTCCTAGCCTTGCAGAGGTTGCTGCTTCTGCTCTGTGATACAGGTGTCTCTGGCTCTTCTTCCCAGCACCTGTCAGATCTTGGGATGGATCCACCCAAATCCTGCCATGGTTTTGCCGGTTGCCATAAACCCGTAGATCCGAACTTGCGGTACGACTGCCTCACACAAGCTCGAGTCTGTGGGTATGTGTCGACCTTGGCCAGGACATCCAGAAATGCTGCTGCACATAATCTAGTTTAGAGTCAGGTCTTTTCCACTTATCCCCCTAAAAATGGTGACTGTCGATGGCTCCACAGGGATGGGAGGTGTCTGACAACATCCAGTTCCACTTTTTCAGCAGCCATTCAGTTGAAAGTACAGAATGTGTAGTGGGTACGGAATTCAGCTTCCTAAGAACCTCTGGTTTCTTTTAAAAAAGCAACAATCCATCAAGATTCTAGATCTTAAACCTGCAAAGACAAGCTTCAAGCCAAAGGGGTTATTGCATGCAAGTTCAGTGACTGCGAGACAGAACTTCAGTGGTCTATTAATTTCCAGGCCTCTGTCTGTGATTAGCAAATCCAGATTCAGTTATGAAAAAAAAAACAGAAGAAGCAGAAGAAGATATACCGCAGAGAAGAAATTATGAAAGTCTGGCTCAATTTAAAAGTCAAACAGGTTGCGGCATCTGAATTTTCTGATGGCAGTTTACCCTTTTAATGAGCTTCTGAGAATAGACATAGCCCAACAGTCAGCCTGGCATCCAGCAACAACAGCTGGCAGTTCAGGCTTTTGCTGGGGCCTAGAAGCTGCTGAGGGACCCAGCACAGTCCCTGCTACCCTTCTGCTTCCTAGAGTGCATGCATGTACTGCAAATTCCCATGTGCACAAGCTGCCAGAACCTGTGTCGTGATCTACAGGTAGATGCCATTGCCTTTGCCCTAAAAGCAGTGGCCTTTGCCCTGAAAGCCTTCATCCCCAACGTTTGCAGGTGAGCTAAAATGATGAGAAGGCAAAGCCAGATTTCTCATGGGGGAAAGCTGCCTTGTTCTTCCTTAGATAGCAAGTCCCCAGAGGGAACCTCACCTTCTGTAGCGTGATGGAACAATGTGAAAACCTCTCTGTCTCCGACAGTTGGAATTCACCTTACCCAATGAATGACCAGTGCCTTCAGTCTCCAGTGGAACCAGTATCCTGCTGGGGTACTGCCACATTTCCAGATGGTATCTGAGAGAGCATCTCTCTTCTTGTTCTTCCTCCAACTCTGCTGCGTGCTTCGTGTTGAGGTAGTAGGTTGTATGGTTTAGAATAACACCATCAGGAGATAACTGTACAGCCTCCTAGCTTTCCCCGGGGCAATGCCACAATACGAGAGACAAGTTGGTCTACTTGGCAGTGGGGTGTCAGCCGCCATAAGGGTGAGTAGCAATAAGACTTCCTGCTGCTAGAAATAATTTGGCTTAACCTCAGAAATTCCCAACTGTACTCAGTGTGTGGTAGTAAACCAGAAGGCAAGCCACGTATGGGCTGTTTATATGTTGCTGTTCTGTGTTAGAGCAGAAGAGGGGATAAAGGCAGCATTGGCTACAGAATACAGCTTCTTGCAAATTCCAGTTCTTTCCTTTTCTAAGCAAGTTTCTAGACCTTATGATTGCAAACATTGCTCAGAAGTGTGTGAGCAATGGAGACAAACCATGCTGAAAATGGTCTGAGAGGTTTCACTTCCTGTGATATGAGCATGCATGTCTTTTGTCCACTGTCATCTTTGACCAAACAGTTTTCGCAGGTTTTTGAAGCAGAAAACATCTGCAAAACTTATTTGGACAAAGGAGGATATAGGATGATTGTACACAGCACCAAAAGAGATCCTTCTTTCATATAGCTTTTGATTCTTTCTGACAAAACTCTCAAAATATATTCCCCTCTCCTGGAGCACAATAATATTGCTAAACAATATTTTCCAGTGGTCAAAGATTCAATGCCTTGCAAGGTTTCTTATGACCAACTGAAGCCACATGTTTTTTTAAAATGCAAAACTGCAGATTCTACAGATTAAATGATGTAAAATAAGTAGGCAGCCATATGTAATAATTACAGGAACAGCTTTTTTGGTGCAGAAATTATTGTAAATATACACAGTCCTGAACAGATGTAGCAATCTTCTGATATAGCCATGCATATGTTTATAGATAAGTTGTTTCAAGAGTTAGCAAATAGTATTAACACATGTATATAATTTAAGATACTTAAAAATAGGGACAAACCTTTCATTGGACTGATGGCACACTTGTCATGGGTGCTAAGGATTGATGGAAGAGTTCATAGAGGGGAAGGGAATAAAGATCAGCATCCTGGATCTCAGAAGTGGTTGTGTGAAATGGTAGTGAACCGAGGAGAAATAACACAGAAAAGTGTGTGGGTGCCAGAGAAGACCATATTTATCACATTTTTTCCCTTTTCTTCCTCCAAGCAGCTCAGGTGGCATCATCAGTGTCACATACACACCTCCCTCACTATTTTACCATTGCACCAATCCTGTGAAGTAAGCTGGGGCTGAGATGGAGAAAGGCCCAGAGTGTCCCACTTAGCTTCCTTGCTAGGGGTAATCCTATGCATATTTAGGCAGAAGAAAGTCCTACAAAGCCCAGCATGGCCCAACCATGTATTTTTGTCCAAATATGCCCCAGCAGTGACTTGAATCTAGGTCAGGTCCTCTTTCTGCTGAGCTGTCCTCTTGTTCCAAATGGGCCATTCCAGCGTGAGATGCTCGAATGCCTTGTGCAAACAGCAGCAGCAGATGTTTGGTGTTTGGGAAACTGAAGCGCCTTAAAGAATGCCGGGTGCTATCAAGCATTCATGTCATGCAAAGGTCTGTTTGCTTATTCGTTTATTTAGACCACTGAAACCCCACCTTTCCATTCAGAAATCCCAAGGCGGTGACACATGCCATGTCCACACGCATATATTGAACAGGTGACCATGTTGTATGTTAAGTGCAAGTGTACAAACTCCTAACTTGTCATTTCCTCACCAACTTTCAGCTGCACCTTGGATGCACACAGCCGGGGCAGTTAAACTAGGGGCAGGGCTAGATTTGCGTTGTGTCTTCCTCAAAGTGGAAGAACACTGTGGCTGTGAGCCGTAGTAGGGATTCTAACCACAGAAGCAGTGGTGCTTATTCCAGATGAATTACTCTGCAATAAAAAGGCACGGCTTCCTGAGGAGAGTGTTGGTGGTATGTGGAGAATGATGTGCAATTGTGGGTGCCCAGAGATGCTAGAATATGTGCATTGAGCTGCGCTTTATAAAACCTTTCCTAACGGTGTGTAGCATGAAGGAGCTCTTTGTTTTGCTGTGTGAATCGTCCTTGTTTGTGCTGTGAGCGGCTGTCTGGTGTGGTGTGGAAGCACTATTATGGGATGTAGCCTTTGTTAACAACACAAAGCCCTTGCAAAGGAAATCTTTGGGGTTAGGTAGTACCGATTTGGGGATAGGGGGCATAGGAGAGGGATGTACCTACGGGCAGGTTGTGCGCCTCTTTGAAGGAGCTCTTTGTTTGGGAATGGGTGGTCTCCTTTGCCCACAGGCCACCCCACCCCCTGTGTGATTGCCTGGCTTGATCCGTTACGTACATCAGGGTGGCACACCTGTGCTTTGTGTCTGCTGATGCAGCAAAGTTGCATTTCAAATGCACAGTATGAAAACATGAGACCGGCGTCTTAATGGGTCAGTTGGGTCCATCCCTCGGGGGGCAGCCCTGGCCAGCAGGTGCAGCTGGAAGCTCAAGATGCAGGCTCTAAGATGATGAACGTCCTCATTTGCTCCCGGGATCTGGTCCTTTGAATATACTTTGAGGTATATTACATGGGAAGTGGGGTGTCTGTTCAGCTCACACAGCCAGTTAGGACCGGCAGAGCCGTCCTCCCCGAATTTTCTAATCCCCTTTTCCAAGCTACCTGTGCCCGTCCCCCCCACCCGCAGCTGCACCCCGGCACAATGGAGCAGCGGTGCCCTGCCCTCGGTGCCTCCTGCCGTGCGGACTTGCGTGTGCAGCACCATGCGCTGTGTATGTGGCGTGGTCCCGGGGGGCAACTAGGTGCTCGTGCCTGCCGTGGGCCGTGCGGCACTGCATGCGCAACAGTCCTCCCGTGCAGGCAGCCTGTCTTCGTGCTTCAGGGACTCGGTTCGTTGCTCTGTGCACTGCAGTTTGCATGGCATTGTCCCAGACTTTGGTGCTCTGCCTGCCCTTGTCTGGTGGGCACAGAGTGTGGGTCTGTGGGCAAAGCCACACCTGCCTAGCTCACCTGCCGCTCATTGTCTCGATTTGCTGCCATTTGAATTTTTCCCAGCCAGCTCCCTCCCTCCTCTCCTCCGCCGCTCCCTCCTCTCCCCTCCTTCTCTCTCTCCGCCCTCCCTGCCGTCTGGATCCAGGCAAGTCTGATAAAGTTCCATTCCAGACAACAGCCGCATTGCGTTGCTACAGCATAGACAGCGGCCCAGGGAGAGAGAGACATGCAGCCAGAGTGAGGCGGTGATGGGGAGATGAGGGAGAGAGAGCATCCATCAATATGCGTCTCCGCGAACGAACCAGAGCCAATGCCAAGGACGAGGATGGCAACCAAAGAGGGCGGATGGCAAAGAAGAAGACCAGATCAGGTTAACCTTTCTCCGCGGGAGCAGGAGTTCTCCAGCCCAGAGCTGCCAGGAGGAATAGGAAGGACCAGGATGAAGGCAGAGGGGAAGGGTGGGGGGAGTGTAAGAAACAGGTGATAGAGAACAAGGGGAGGGGAAAGGACTGACACAGAGCAACAAAGGGGGAAGGGGGGTGTGGTGACAGAGGTCCTGGGGAGGGGGGTGACAGGTGGGACATGGATCGGATGCAGGAAGTCTTACTTGCAGGGGCTGGGTGGTATTGCATGGGGGCTGGGGAGCGGGGGCAGGACAATGACCCAGGGCAACTAGTTGGACCAGAGAAGGGGAACTGGGTGGGGAGGGCAGCCAACGTTTCTGCCAGGGAGATGACAAGGCAATCACTTTGGAATGCCGTCTTTCCCCCTGGGGCAATTGGAAGTGAAGCTGGGCATGGGAAGAAGTGATCCTTCTCCAGAGTTCAACAGTTGCCACCTGGGGCATCTCCAGGCAAATGTTATGAGCATCTCAGGGATGCAGCTTTCCCCGAGGAAGGAGGAAATGCCTGCCCAGCACCGTCCCCTGGGATTTCTTACAAGGAGCCCATTCACCTGGACCACCCCACCGCTTCCGCGCCCATCCCCCGTGAGCCCCTGTTGTTTTCTCGGATGAGGCACCTGCCCAGGGATCCTTCTCTTTCCCAAAAGATGATGGGCACATTCTTGTGCCTGCATCTGAAGGATTTTGTACCTACAAAGATGTGCACACACCTCAGGGACCACACCCACCCGAGGGATTCCCATCCCCATGCACACTATATGCACAACCCTTCCCAGACACACGCACACACACAATTCTAGGAAGAATCTTCCAGGATTGGACAAGGATGAGGAGTTTTGTGTGGGAGGGAACTGTGTATGGGAAACAGAAAGGCTGGGGAAATGGTTCCTGTGCTGTTTGTGACAGATCCATCTCAGGTTCTGTGCAAGAATAATCTGTGTGTGGTGGGTTGTGTTCAGTGTGGCAGGTAGGATGTGTGTGGGGCATGCCTGGAGCATGTCTGCTAGGTTATGTATGCCCGGAGGAGGGTGATGTTATGCCACATGTGTGTGCCATGGATTAATCCATTGTGCATGTCAGGCAGTGTGTACGGATGGTCCTTTAAAAGAGGGGCGCAGTTGGGTGGAGAGACCTGCGCACAGAGAGGGTGTTGTTTATGAGGAGGATGGTGAGTGCGTAGATAGTGCGGGATGACTTTTGTGTGGTTTCAGTGCCCGAGTGAATGCATGAAAGGGATATCTGCACATGAAAACGTGTGATGCTTGTGCATGTTGTGAGCAAAGCCAGGGCTGTGGGTGGGAGAGCAGCAGCAGGGGTGTTGCGGTGTGTGTGATGGCTATGATTGTGCAAATTCTTAAGATCCGTCTGGCTATAACATGTTCACATAACACAGACCCAAGCAAGAGTTTGTGCTTGACTGTTTGTCGCTATTCCTGTGGTGTGTCTGTGTGTGAGTGTCAGCGCCTGCTTGGAAGGCTGCTTCCATCCAGCACAGTCTTGGACTGCTGGAAGTTTGGGGGTGAGGGAGGTACGCATGCCGTATGACTTGGCTTTGGGGGCCTGGCATTACTTGCAGATGGCTGCAGATGCGTTTGAGGGGATTGGGCGTGTGTTCTGTTCAGGAACTGCTTGTGCCTCTGCGTATCGGTGTGCCCCTCCAGCAGCAGCAGCAGGAGCAGCAACCAAAACAGTATCAACCCTGAGCAGGTAAGTGGGGAAGGGTGGAATGCAAACACGATCCTCCTTTTTGTGTTTGGGGAGAGATGCTGACTTGGTCTCCAGCCCTTGTGCATCCCTCAGAACAGTGACTTAGAGTGGGTAGTGCTTTTCCACAGGACACTTGCCAGTCACCCTGCTCCACCTCAGCAGGTGTCCGTAACGCTTGGCCTTCTTGCAGCCACTGGTGGCCATTTCTCACAGTGGCTGCACTCGTGGCCACCTTTTCCATTGGCCTGCAACCCAGGTGGCACCTTTTCCGCCCGCAGGTGCTGCCCGTTCCCCACGTTGCCTTCATACTTTGGTGGGTTCGCTGCAGCTGCGGCCCTTGACTGGGGCAGCCTGCCATGAGCAGGGGTCCCCCCAGGCTGAAGAACAGAGCCGCTGCCACCGTTGTTGCGGGGCTCAGCCCTGCAAAGCCCTTGCGAGGATCGCTGTGATGGGGCCCAGCCCGAGACCGAGCAGCCCTTCCGCACCTGGGGGGCGAGTTCCACAGGACCGTTTTGGCGCTGCCCGGGCCATCAGCCCATTTACGTAGCCCAGAGATAGAATCTCCCACGGCAGCCAATCTCCAGCGCGGGGACAGGCGCGTTCTCTGTGTCCTCAGACGTATGCTGGAACATTCCAGAAATGTAGGCCCATTCTTCACTGGCATGCAAAAGAGCCTCTGGATTCATCGTGGGGCTAAGTAAGGCCCGCGACGCAGAGATGCCAGCGGTCCAGCGGTTAGGGCTGCGAAGGGTCCACAGTAAGTGACTTCGATCATTTCACCTAAATAGTTATATTGAAACATTCCAGTGCTGTGCTTGAGGGTGACCCATTTTCCACAAATGTTTCAATTGGCATTTGTGAAGATGCAGACTAAAGCCAAGGTTTTTCTCAGAATTAAAAATGATCTTTTAAAACTTCCTAAGCATATTTTCCTTCAGAATTTTGATGGTCTCCCCCAACAGTTCTTTCAATTTGGTAATGTTGGTTTTGCCTGTCTTGTTTTTTTTTCTTTTCTCTTTATATCTGTTTGGTGACGTTTTAACTTTTATAATCTCAAACAGTTTTCATGCTCCCCCTTTAAAAAAATAATTCATGTATAATTCCAGATTTCATTAAGCAACTGGTTTTAATGTGCTCTTGCTGATTCTGTCCCTTAACTTTCCTGAGTTTATTTTGCCCAAGGGCTTTTATCTTTTCCATCATATTTACTCAGAGGATGACCCTTTTGGTTATGTGGTGAGGTTCTGCCACTTCTAGGAGTAAAGATTGAAGAAACCTATCTTTCCAGAGTCTGGTCTCAGCAGTCATGGACTTTTACAAGAAGATTCTCCAAAGTGGGGCACTTAGCTGTTGAGAAGGAAATGGTTACCCGCTGCAAAGACAGGTGGCTAGTAAAAAGTAGGGGAAAGTGTAGGAAAGGGGGGTGTGCAGACTTGAACTTCACAAGGTCTGTTTTCTTTCGTGTTGGAACCTTGAGATCTGCCAGCTGGACCCAGGACCCCAGTTGTAGCTCAGGGTCACAACCCAGAAATTAGATCTCTGCACACAAATTTATTTCGCCAACCTTACTTGATTTGCACAACCTAGTAAAGGAACAGGTAGAAACCTGTTATATTTTTTTCCAGTGTTAAATGATTTGGATTTGGGAATCTGTGCTAATCTTTTCAAAATCATCCAGAGTTGAGCAGGCTGTCCCCGTCTAGTTTTTCCCCAGCTCGGTTGCTGTTGCAGAGTCAAATTTTGTCGCATCTTGACCCTGATTGCATGCAGCTGCATGAGATGCAGAGAGAAAGGAGGCTCAGAAATGAGATAACACTGGTTACAGTGAGCATTGGTAGAATTGGCTTCTGTACCAGCACCAAGGGGAAGCCCCCAAAATGGAATGCGAAGCCGTGCTTCAGACTGGCCTCACAGTTGCATTCTCTGAGCTATTTGGGTGGCAGTTATAGCTACTTAGTGGCCTTGGCCCGGGAACCCTCTGCACATGCTCTATAGCATTTCCTTTTCCTGTTAGTTTTCAAGTCTCAAGTTGGGTATATGATTTGGGTGGACAGGGTGCGGAACCCCTAAAGAGAGACCTTGCAAACAAAGTTTCAGATCTATTACTTGGATGGAAACTTGGAATTGAATAAAAATAATGTTTTAAAGTGATGAGGTGTTTTGTTTTTCAGGGAATGCAAAGGAAACTAAAGAAAACATGGACTTGATTTTGACTCAGCTTTACTGAATTTCTTCCTTCCCCTGCCTCTCAGGTGCATCAGTTGCCCTTTTCCTTTGTTTTCTGCTTTGACAAACAGTGAAGGTTTAGGGGTTATAAATGGAGTAGCAGAATAAGGGTTATACAAGCAGCTTGAGAGTCAGACCAGAAAGGCTTCTTTACGTCTAGCAATAGCTGAGGATTGGAAATTCGGTTACTGTTTTTATTCCTGTCGTGCTAAACTTATGGTGCTTCGTGTCCCATGTTGTTGCTGTTGTTTTGCAGGTCAAGGAGTCACACAGGAAACCTCCTTTTCTTCTCTCTCTTCAGCAGGCCTCATTATCTCCTCTCTGCCTCCTTGCTTCCCACTTCCTTTCTTCCTGGCATCTTCTTGGTCCCTGAGACCCTTAACCTGTGAGGAAGCCCAGAGGTCACAGGTGAGGTTCTTGGGAACTGAGCGGGTAGCCCCCTGCAGCCCCAGCCTCACACTTCCTATCCCGTTCCAGCAGGATTGAACAAAGGGCTTCAATAAGCAAAGCTTCTAGGTAAATTTTGAGATGATGTCGTGTAGTCACAAAGAAGGATGAAGGACGCTTAGGGGGAAGGGGTTTTCTTCCTCTATACCCAATCCTGTCCCCTGTAGAAAAGTCTGAAGATTAACCGTTTGTACCGCATGGGGCCTACAGCAGGTATGTCCCAGTGGTGTCACTGTTCTGAGAGGGGAAAGCTTATCCAAAATAAAATATCTGGTCCTGATCTCTTAGCCTGAGCACCAGAACCACCAGACACCTGATTCTCTCAACTTCTAACTCCATCCGTGATGTTACCTCCAAACAATTGAACATCTGCCAAAATGAAACACCTCAGCTTAAGATCTTCTTGCCCAGTCTTGTGAAGACGATAGAGTGTAGAAGCAAACTAAACCCCAGACAGTTTGTGTAAACGCATATTTTATATTGATTTCCAGGTGTTGTTTGTTTTTGCCAAGAACTGTTGGAGTTGGAGTTTTGTGACTGCTAAAAGCTTTTCACGAAAACTTCTCCCACTACAGTTTCTAGAATCCTTTAGTGGGGAAAGACACCGCATTTACATGAGGAAATCCACCAGCATAGCCATCCTACTTCTGTGGGTCTTTTACACAGACAGAGCAGGGTAGCTTGAAATAGGTAGTTCAGACTTGTTGCTGGCCATCCATTTCATATCAGATCAGTATAAGCCACAACTGATTTCTAGGCATGGCATCAAAAATTATTCCAAGCAAGCCCTGATGGTCTGGGCTTACCTGTTTGAACCATTATTCTCAAATTTAGGGAGTTGTAAATTTAGGGAGTCTCTGGCTTTCTGCAGTGGGTGTTATGCTTGGGAAGCCTCTGAAGGTATCTGGGTGTGCTGGACCTCAAGGCCCCCCTTGGCCACTGGGGACAGCACTCCAGCTGTGATGACATAACGGTTGCTGCCCAAGGAATGCATTGTCCCAAAAGCACTCCTATGACCTCTCTGGCACTGAAGGCGCAAACGGCACTGGCAGCGCCAGTCTTGCAAAGACTGTGGGTGTTTGTAGGCGACCTGTGACCCCCTGGGGTTTTAGCCTACAGGTCCCATCATGCTTCACTGGCTATTCTGGCTAGGGTTCCTTAGGGTTTTCACCAAAACAACTGGAGGACCACCGGTTGCCAGCCAACACACACATGTACCCGCACGGATCTGGGGAAATGCATGGGCAGAATGCTGGTGTCAGCTCATGCTTCATCCAGATGAGGCCCCTTCACGTGAGCACCTGGTCCAGGCCTCTGGCTCCTGCCCTGTCTGCCATCTGCATGCTCAGGAATTCAGAGGCCTCTGCCGTTTCCCTGGCCTGCATCACAGAGCTTGGGGCCACCCTGCCTCTCTGCACAGCATAATCCATGCTGAGGCACTAATCCAGTTTCCTCCAACCTGCTGCCCTTCAGATGTGCTGGACTACAAGTGCCATCACCCCCAGCCATCGGACCTGGCCATGTTGGCTGAGCACAGTGGCAATTGTAGCCCTGCATATTTGGAGAGTATCATTTTGGGAGAGCCTGTCTGGATGCTACGGTTCCCATAAACATCTCAAGTCTGGTTCGGACTTTTCAACAAATGTCCGGAGAGACACTCCAGTAGATCCAAATTATTTCCAGACAGAATGTCCGGCTTTGCCAGCTCAAAATCCCACTCCCTGTGATTGTCATGCTGTTCTCTCAGCCAGAGTTTGTTGTGTGCAGGTTCATGGTAACATCACATCTAGACTTGTGCAGTCCGGGGCCACTTCCCAGGTGAAACTTTTTACAGGGCTGCTGCCAAAGCCATTTTCCCAGGGGCAAGTACAAATGAAGTCAAACATTGGGAGATTTTCCTACCTAATTCTACAGGACCTCAGATGAGTCTTCCTTGAAATCCTTTCTCTCTGGGATGGGATTCTTATTGTCCTCCAATCTTGCTGGACTCATTCTCGATAGCTCCAGCCAGCATGGACAATGTCATGGATAATGTGAAGTGCAGGCCAACAGCATCTGGGTCCACAAGTTCTCCGGCCCTGTTTTAATTAGACACACCTGCGGCCTTCACCATTCGATGGCTGTGCTCCACCAGTGCCCTGAGAGGAGGCGGTCCCCCTCAGCAAGCCCTTTCTCCGTTGCATCTCTTAGTGCTTCCTGGGACATGCATCCCAGCGAGGAACACAGTCTGGGTGCTGTTTTGTCCTTTTGCTGGAATGGCATTGACTCGGGATGCAAACCCCTCACCCCCAGAGAACCTTGCCTCCTAGCTGCCTTGGGCAGCAGCCTGGATTTACCCTGGCCATTCTGCAGGCTGCATTAAACCCATAAGTTGCCCTTGCAGGAAGCGACAATCTACCACAACAGGAAAGTTCAGTGGGAGGGTGCGTCGTTCGTGCTTCTGATGGCCCGTGTCTCCTATAAGGTGCTCGTGAGGCCAGCCTGCCAAGCCTCTTGCTCTTCTCCTGATGATGTTACTGGGACAGCGTTTGTCCTGCAGCTGCTGGGAACCATGTGAGCCTCTGCTCTTGAGAGTGATGTTTTCTGGACTGTGTGTGCACCTAAGTTTCTTAAGAAAATTGGATTACTGGGATGAGAGCAACAGGTACAGGTCACATTCTGATCAGGAATTGTACGTGGCTCCCAGTCAGGGAAAGAGTGACACGTGGATTAAAACAGTGTCCCCAGATTTGCTTCGGGTTCCACGTGTTACACCACAGTGAGGGCCTGTAGCCCGTGGGCCATCTGCCTCGTGCACAGGCAGCGAGCCCTTTGGGGCAGACCACCCAGCCCATCTTCTGCATTGCTGGGCATCAAGAAGCTGTGTGCAGCGCTGCTGCTGCCACTTGTGACTTGTCACAATGCATCTGACGCAGGAGCAAGGGAGGTGATGCTTGCCAAGGAGGGCTGTGGCACAAAGCCCCTCCCAGGAGCCAGGTGACTGTACAACATGCTGAACCAAGGGGAGGGGGGTAGATTCGACAGGTGCCGCTGTGCCTTTCGGGCTCCTCGGCGATGCAAGCAAATGGCTGATCCACGCCCCCTCCCCGCTTTCAGCATGAGTGAAATGGCGCTGTTCCTCCCCAAGAAGAATCTGAACAGGATGACTTAGAGTCACATGAGCCAAATCTGGTCTTTCTGTGTCTTGCTTCCATCTAAGAGCGCCATACCTGCTCCTCTGTTCGCTTTTAAGTAGCCTGCTGCATTCCAAGCCTCTGTGCAGGTAGTTGCATAATCTTGAGGCCTGTTCACGGGAAGAAACAAG
This sequence comes from Varanus komodoensis, assembly GCF_004798865.1. Taxonomy (NCBI): domain Eukaryota; kingdom Metazoa; phylum Chordata; class Lepidosauria; order Squamata; family Varanidae; genus Varanus; species Varanus komodoensis. The sequence continues at coordinate 1,265,306 of NW_025336635.1, forward strand.
CACATGGCCCGAGCCTTTCGAAGTGGTGGAGCTGCTCACAGACAAACATGTATGTGCACAGCCATACCCGTCTGGTCCTTTTCCCAAGCAAAAGGCGGGGGTGGGGGGGTGGTCTGCCTCTATCAGTTGCCTAGCACCTGAGCGATGCCTGGTTCAGCCTTCCCAGAGGTATGGTAGAGAGGGGCAGATACGGATGGGGTTGGCTTTGCTAGAGGGTGGGTGTAGATGGTTTCCCCAGGCAGCGACCTAAGACGGGAAGGCCTCTTCCCAACAGTTCCTTTTCCTGTCCATGGCCAGCAGAGGGCAACCTCAGTAAAGGCTCAGGGTAGAAAGTGTCCAAGCAACAGCAAGAGGGACCGGGAATTCCTGGAATTAAAGCTTGATCTGTTTACTGGAGTTGGAAGTGTGTGTTTGCATATGGGCATTTGTCAGCTTTTAACCCAGCTGTTCCCAAAGTGGCTTATGTATGATAAAACCAATTTTTACAATGTGCTTCAGTATATAAACATAATCGGAGCAATTCAAACAACAAAGGCCCCAATAAAAGCAAGCCTCCAGGAGAATGTGTCACCGGTAATAAAAGGGACACTGTTCAATAGGTGTTACTTGCAGAGCCGTAGATTATACAGCTCTCTTTACTGCATGAGAACAGCCATGTGAGGTCGGACTGAAGTCCAGTTAGTGCCACAGTCTTTGGATGTAGTTGCCAGCCAGCTGCCCACGGAGTCTTGCAAGCAGGGCATGAGAACAATAGTGCCCTCCTGCCTAAGTTCTCCAGCAAGGGGTGAATGCAGGCAGACCATTCCTGATAGCAGAAGTTAGAAACATAGAAACCGCGCGAGTCAGAAGGGGCCTCCCAGGCCAGCTGGTCTGACCCCCGGTTTCAGCCAAGTTGCCTATAGCCAGCCAATGGCCTACAGCTATTGATAGTCTGTTTCTCCATGAACTTGTCCAATCACCCTTTAAACCCATCCAGGTCGGTAGCTATCACTACATCTTTGTGGAGGTGGACAAAGAGGTTTGTGCATGGTGTGAAGAAGGGCTTCTTTTCATATATCCTGCTGCTCAAGTCGTGCTGTCCCCCCACCCAGTGCAAAAAATTCACCGTATCCACTTCAGGCCATACACAATATTGTATATGGCTAGCATGTCCCTGCTCAGTTGCCTTTTCTCTAAGCTAAGGTATTGCTTAGTATTGCTTTCCTAATTACATCTAATAAGGAACATAAGTTGTCTACAGAAGCCACACACGGGATCGATATCTATTTATTTATTTATTTATTTATTTAAACATTTCTATGCCGAAGCCTCGGGGCGGCTCACAACACAAAATAAAATACAATAAAATACAAAAATAACAATATAAAATTAACAATATAAAATAAATAACAATATAAAAGAGGTCACCCTGGCCAGATAAATAAGCAAATATTATTAACAATTAAAATGACGCTTAAATAAAAAGGTCTTCGCCTGGCGCCGAAAAACAAATAACTACGGTGCCAGGCGGACCTCTCTGGGGGGTGCATTCCATAGATTGGGCGCCACCGCAGAGAAAGCCCTCCTCCGAGTACCCACCCTCCTAATTTCCTTCATGGAGGGTTCCCGGAGAAGGGCCTCTCCCGCGGATCTCAAGGGGCAGCCGGGCATATATGGATGTAAGCGCTCCTTCAGGTAACCAGGACCCAAGCCGTTTAGGGCTTTATAGGTCATCACCAACACC